>NC_091126.1:80402423-80741590 GCF_040183065.1 Periplaneta americana
ACGATTATATATCAATCATTGGATTTCCTTAAATTTGCTGTTACTTTGTTTTAGGAATGCTTGGTAAGTGGCAGTATTGGTGGGAGATGAAATTCCCTGTGTGAACTTGATAAAACTATATTAATAGTAAATAGTAAATATCAATATCTTAAAAACAATATATTTTGCATATTTCCACTTGGTAATGAGTTTTGGAATAATATTGTGGGGAAGTTATATAGTAACAGTATATTCATTCCTACTACAAAAAGAATAATAATGATAATAATAATAATAATAATAATAATAATAATAATAGGTTCCAAATCTAGGGAATTGTGTAGGGCAGTGTTCGTCAGCACTCGCCGAAATAGGTAATGAGTAAGCAGTGCAACGTAATATGCCCCTTCGTGCAGCAGAAAAAGGGAGAAATCATACCTACTAGCAGCCACGGATGTACCATAGTGCAGTCTTTTATCCGCAGGTGCACTCTACTGATGACCGCTGATGTAGGGCCATTTTCAAAACTCTACAAATAATGCCTGTGGCTTGTCAGTATATTTTTCATTAATAAATGTCCTAGTATGTAATTGTAAAAACTTTGTAACTAATGCAACAGTTCATAGAATAAATACGCGTCAAAAAATGACTAACACTTCATCGGCAAGTCTATCGTGCTACCAAAAAGGAGTGCGTTATATGACAGTAAACATTTTAATAGCCTCCTTATAGATACAGTGTGTCCCACTCGAAGGTAGCACCGTTAGTTTAAAGAAAATACAAGTACAAAAATGTCCTCCCTGAGCATTAATACAAAACTGAACACGACGTTGCATGATTCTGAAGGTTGAAATCCTTGAAGTATTTGTAACAGGAAATTAATGTTATCGGAGCTACCTTCGAGTGCTCGAAATATAAGATTATTTAGGTCCAAATTAAAGAAGTACCTAATTTCTCACTCCTATTATACGTTTTTGTTTTATTAGTATATTGTAAAACTCTTCTGTATATATTTCAACTAGACTGTGACTGTAAGACTTTATAGTACTATTAAGGGGGTTTTTTTTACATGTTCCATATTTTAGCTGTGAAGCGATGTACGAATACTATGGAATGTAAATAAGTACAGTACAATTCTATTATTCTATACTTATGCACCTTATGGAAAGACAGCAGTTTCCTTGCGTTCCTGCTCCATATAAAGACGGTGTGCATAAACTTCTGAATAAAATTAGGAAACGGGATCACTTCCTGATGCAACTCCGAAGATAAGTCGTCCTATATCCACCGAGGAAGAACTGGGCGAAATTGGAGAACGAATCCAACACACTCCCCAGTAGTAATAATAATATATTAAATTAAAATGAGCCGTCTATGCTTATCTAGTTTTATATACATTAATTATAACATGAACGTTTTCGGCACTGATGTGCCATTTTCAAAATGAAATTACTCCCCAGTAGGCTTGCTGCATTTTTATAGTTTGAAGTTGCATCGTTCCCGCCAACTGAACACGTCTGTTTTTCGTACGAGCTGAGGGTGCAGTTAGCTGATGTCAGTAGAACTGGCATTTGGATGACAACGAAAAAATCTGGAACTGAATTGAACTGAAATGAAGCGAGTACTCTGTATTTTGTTAATTACTTTAGAAATGTTACAACTATGCATTTACCGATGATAGCCATGGCTGTTACTGCTCTCTGCTCTTACCATCTGTAGTAAATTTATTTATGCGCTGTAAATTGGGCACCCTTGAAATATGAAGTTCACATTATTTCATATTCATAATGTTATAAAAGAAAATTACAATTTCCTATACAGCGGAATAAATTACGAATATACCATACATTTTATCGCGATTTGGACCACTGTGACCCGGTGGTTGGCTAATACACTTCTGTGAGCTTTAGAAAGATGTAATTAAGGTATCTCACTGTAATCTGATTTAATGAGCAACACTGCACAAATAGCGTGTTCATATTTTGAGTTCATACGACACTAAAGAAAAGGTTTCATTCAGATATTGAAAACTACACAGTTCCGTGGCCGAGTGTTTAGCCTCTCTGCCAACCACCGTAGCGACCCGGGTTTGATCCCCCCATTGAGTTCTGAAGAAATTTGTGACTGAGAAAGTGAAGTGGGCGCGAGGGGTCTTCTCGGAGTTCTCCCGTTTCTCCTCACCATTATGACCAACGCTCCACAATCACCCTCACTCTGCCAGGTCCCGAGCACGCCTTCAGAATAAATAAGAAATGGCTGAATATTGTACACATTAGTGCTTAAAAAGACTATAAAAGTACACAGTTCAAAGTTTCTGTGCCTAAGTTGATCCACATTTGATACTGAAAGGAGATACCCAATTATTTACACAAAGAAAAATTGTATTTCTCATATTAATGCTTAAAAATTAGATACGATTAAATACACATTATATCCTTTATTAAGATGGACAGTAGAATTTGGGAGCTGTGAGACATCGTTTCAGGTAGTTCCTCTGTTGGCGCCATGCTGAGTGTAGGAATGCACGTTGTTACGTAGAACAGATTGTACGTCGCCGGATGATGGGGCATACTCGTGATGTGAATGTTTCATGACGTGCTTATCTGGGGAAGTGGTTGGTAATGTTTTACTTTTTATTTTGTATGAGGAACTGATTCGCTCAGCAGTCCTAATTGCTAATAGAGACGTGAGCCATTATGAGGATTAGATCTTCTTAATGCCTTTGCAAACTCTCTTGTGGTTCTGATAGTCATTCACAGTTGTTTTAAGATGATTCCGTACTTTTAACGAGAGGATCGAACAATGCGGTCTGATTTTGTTTCTGAAAACATTGTGTTCTCTGATAAATGTTGTGCAGTAGGCCTACATTTGAATTAAAATGTTAAGCAAAAGCTTCAAACTTAATTTAACAGTGCAACTTCGTTTGAGAAACAAATGTAAAATAAAAGGAAATACAGTAGTAGTGACACTGTTCAGAAAATGATTTTAAATCATAATGTACAATTTAGTAAAATTGGATTTTCTGTCCCTGGATGCCGTGCATTTTAAAGTTTCCAGAAAAAAAATGATTGCAGGTCATGTGTCTGTCCGTTAATTGAAATATATTTCTTTTGGACTATTGGGATTACTCCGTTTGGGCCGTATTCATAAACATTCTTAACGCGGGCTTCCGGTGGATGATCAACGAACTAACGTTTTTCGTATTCATAAACCAGTGTTAGCGATATGTTATGAATCGTGTACAAGTAACCAGTCGATAGCCGGGGGTAGTTTAGCACGCCCGTAGCGCGGGCTAGCGAAATGTCTATGAATAGCAATTTTTATTTCTAGAAAAATATTTCGCTCAAAGCTGTTGTGCCGATACACAAATTACACAAAACTTTTCTATTAATAAAATCGATTTTATTCCCCTTTTCACTTAAGAGAGTGGTGACCAACTGATGCTCTTTCTGCAATAGTAGGATTCGCTGCACACGAGCAATATGCCAGAGCAGATCGTCGCACATACAGAAGTGGACAAATTATTAACAAAATTGACGATTTTTATGATAATTCTGTTTACAAAATGTGACTTTTCAATTTAGACTACAGTTGACAATTTTGCATATTTCTATCATTACAGTAGATAGAAATAGGCCTATGCAAAAATGTCAACTGTATTCTAAATTGAAGAGTCAAATTTTGAAAAAAAATATATATAATGAAAATATTCAATGTTGCTAATAATTTGTAAATGTGCAAAAATGTCAACTGCAGTCTAAATTGGAGAATCGAATTTTGTAAAAATGTATAATAAAAATCTTCAATTTTGCTAATAACTTGTGAATATGCAAAAATGCCAGTGCAGTCTAAATTGAAGAGTCAAATTTAGTAAAAATATATTATAAAAATCTTCAGTTTCGCTAATAATTTGGAAACATCCGAAATATCAACTGTAGTCCAAATTGAAGAGTGAAATTTTGAAAATATACAATACAAATCTTCATTTTTTTTAATGTATAAATACGCAAAAATGTCAACTGTATTCTGAATTGAAGAGTGATATTTTGAAAAAAAAATATATACTAATAAAAATCTTCAATTTTGCTAATAATTTGTTCACGTCTGTAATAAGTTAACGTCGGCAACCCTTGATACTCATGTTTACAGCACACACCTCGTGTTTGTTACTCGCCGCGCTAATCAGTATATAAGTCTCGCAACCAGGGAATACCGACGGAACGAATGCGAATCAAACAATGCGATAAGGAAGAGAGGGCGACAGAAAAGGTCACGAGACAGCTTGAATGTTATTCAAGTGTACATTCGGTAAAGAAATGACATCGATATAATCAGTCTTCCGTTGTGATAGTTACATTACGACTTTAGTTTGTACCATTGCATGTGAATACGTGTCTTATATCGCACGGTATTATTATTTCATTCGTAAACATGGTGCACGTTTAATTAGCTTCGAATTGTTCTCTTGCTACGTTCTTTATTTCCTCAGCGATGTCCTCATTTGTTCATCTTCTTGGAAGAGACAGTACTTCCATCGTCCCGCACCTCTCGCCTTCTCGGCGTGCGTACATACACACGTCAAAACTGACAGTAACGCCACCATTACTTTTCGGTAATCGTTCCTTGCGCGAGCTATAGCTCAGTATTACATACTTACATGTGCATTCTTCTCCCGCGTGTTACTGTGGCAAAAACGAAACTGCAGCAGTGTTCAAAAATGTTATGGCTACAATGGTGCGAGCGACAACACGCTGCTTCTTGTTTATCTTACACATAATTATCACTTTAATGATTGTGATTCCTGCAAACGGTTTGCTTGCAGTGCCAATGTTGCTCTTTTTTTACTATTATAGTGGTGCAACACTGCTTCGTATAGCTCGCGTTGCACAGATAAAATGAAGACTGGACATAAAAAAGGTTGTAAGTGCCAATATCGTGGAAAATTATTATTAAAAAAAAAGGATATCCCTGGCTCAATTCACTAAGAAAAATGGTATGTCCCATTGTAATTTCATTTAGACCCGAACTTCTCCCACAGACGTGCAAAACGTAATATATTATGGACATATTATAGTCGCACAAGAAAGCTCTACTTTCCACGGTTTTTCTCTGGCGCTTATAGCTTTTTATGGCAGTTTTCAAATATATTTTGCATGCCATTACCAACTAGTATAACCTACGTACACTTTTGTGGAACTTAGTGCGGTATTTTCCAATGAGCGAAGTTTAGCAAAGTTTAGAGAAACTAAACGTTTTGACGAAATGACTCGTCCCACATTCTTGTTCACAAGCAACATTCCAGTCAACGCTAGGAATCGAACCTAAGCTCGCTTACTGGAGGTCGACGCATGCGGTTTACAACATCGCCTCTTAAATTTCGTGTAATGGAGTTTGCTGTGAGGGGTGACGTCATCTGACCGACGTTTATGAATCTCGAGATGTTGTGAAAGGAATGTTATTTTTGGATACAAATGCGTTCAGCGCTCTTCCACATTTCTTTCCCTCAAACTTCTTACAGTGCGACAGCTGATCCATTCAGTACTGTCAGCAATATACTTTATAACACAGAAGTCAGTTGACAAATGAGAAACTTTACTAATTGTAAAACTGAAACAATTATTGTACAGAGTAACATAATGAAGTGTTCCCTCAAAGATGTCCGTAATTTGAGTGACCTTTTTCATTTGTATTGTTAAGTTGGCAGTACATTCTCCTTTTATACTGCTAATTCTCTACCTTTTGTCTCATCAGTTTTCCTGAATTAGTTTTTGTGGAATACGTAAATTAAATACAGTGCATAAATGTTCAAGTAGGCCATGGTAATGTAAACAACAATGTACAGCTAGTGTTTTATTTCGTTTATTGATTGAAATTATTGAGTTGTTATTTTGTGTTGAGTAAGAGTTGAAGAATATAACAATATTGCTTATTGTTTTGATTGTGATATTGATACCGTATTCATTGAAAGTTGAAGAGATCATGTTAACTCTGAACATCGCAGCGAGTGGAGCTAGTACTGCTCTGTGGGGGCAATAACAGGACAACAAGAGGAGCTGCAGACGAATTTAATCGTCGTCATCCTGACTTTCCAAAACCATCATACCAAAATGTAGCGAAATTATTGCATAAATTTAAAACGACTTTCAGTGTACTCGATAAGAAACGAATTGGTCGTCTCAAATCTGCTACGCATTCAATATACGTGATTGTGAAGATGACGGCCATTCCCTAAAACAGTGGTCGTCAGCACTAGCTGAAATGGTTAACGGGTAAGCAGTGCATTGTAATATGCCCCGTCGTGCAGCAGGAAGAGGAAGAGAGCATAGGTATACCCGCCAGCAGCCACGTGCACCATAGTGCAGTCTCTTATCCGCGGGTAAGAGACTCTAGCCCAGGGATAGAGAAGTGGCGAAAGAGGGGTGGAAAGTATGAGGAAAGCGTTGGTTCCCCGTCCACAGTCCGCCGCGTTGAATGACGTATCTGTGGCCCGTACGCAATCACATAAGACAGACACTGAATACAAATACCCTCCCCTACCAAGTCAATGACGCGGGGGTGGAAGGAAGGGGTGAGTGACGTATCCGATGAGTGACGTAACGCCACAATTGTCGCCCAGTTCTACATGCCTGTTCTAGCCGGAAGGTGCACTCTGTTGATGCCCGCGCCCCTAAAAGTCAGTGCGCTATATAGTTCGAGAAAGTGGGATCAGTAGACAATCAGTTCGCAGAATATTGAAATCTGCATGTTTTCACTCCTACAAATTGCAGCATTTACACACAATGCAAGAAGAGGATCCGTTGAACATATTGCAACTGAATCAAACAGTGTTTGTGTACTGATCGATCCTTTCTTCAGCATGTTCTCTTCAATGACGAATGCTTATTCTTTTAGGATTGGTACGCTCATACACAAAATGCACGATACTGGTTCAAAGAAAACCCAAGATGGATGCGTGAAGCTAACAACCTTAGTGCTCCAAAAGTTATGGTGTGGAATAATAGGTGATATGAGTGTGGGACCATGTATTTTCTTTGATGGAAATGTAAACCAACACACAAATGGGGAATTGCTGGACAACACTGTAATGGAGTTCCTTTATGATTTTCCACTGAACAAACAGCTAAGAATGTGGTTTCAACAAGATGAAAAGTTATGGTTTTTATTTAACGACGATCGCAACTGCCGAGGTTATATCACCGTCGCCGGTGTGCCGGAATTTTGTCCCATTTAAGCACACTTAAATGCCATCTACTTGAACCGGGATCGAACCCGTAACCTCGAACACAGAAGGCCAGATGGGGTCATGGAACATGCTCTAACAGTTCTGGCCTCCACGGTCACCAGACTTCACATACCTTAATTTCTTTTTATATGGATTAGGTAGCAGTCTGTTGCGATAATAAATTATAGAAAAAACTCTAGAATTGTCCTTTAAATGTGAAGAAAATTCGATTCCAACATATATAACTTTTCGTCCTGATAGAATCTGCTGCATTTATAGATTACGCAAGTGACGAAATTGATGTTTCTGACTATTCTGAATATAGAGACATTTTGAGCTGCTGCAACTATTTCCTGTCTTTTAATTTGTAAGACTATCCCTTTTCTTTGTCTTGATCAAAGTGAATGGCTTGCAGTTTCGCTCATATGGAGCGTCAGTCGCTGGAATGCTTAAAATTCGCGTTGAAACGGTGGACAAATGACTAGTGCTATAATAACCCTTCCACCAAGTTAAGGAAGATATGTTTTCTGCAGCTCGCAAAAATCATATCACGGCTCCAAAACTTTTCCTTATCTCTGTGTTGTGCCACGCCTACCATAACGGCTAGTTCATTCACATGGAGAATTCGCCGTGCAATGTCTATAATAATATCCAAAGTATCCAAAATAGGGTATGAACAAAACTCTTCTTTTCTGCCATATGTTACTGACACTTCCATCTTCGCTACGCAACTGGGAGATGAAAACTTTGATTTGATCTGGCTCATCAATTTACGCAGAATCATACACTTCTGAAAGATTAAGTTGTTCTTGTCTGTATAGCTTCAGAAACTGGCTGTAGAATACCGTGAGCCTCCTTCGACATTCTCCAAGAACTACTGTTATCTAAAATTTTCAATCTGAGTTTCGCTGGTAAAATTTTATATAATTCTTTCTCAAGAGTAGTACAGTAGAACGTCTCGTTTAGGCACAGTGAAAACGTAAAAAAAAGTGCAGGTAACGTGAGGGGGGAGGTCGAAACGTACTATAAACACGAGGGATGCACAAGGTTTTAGTTACAACATTTACGGCGGAGCATTAATTGAAATTATATTTTCCAAAAACATACAAAACAAAAGAACACGAATGGCATAACGTTATCGTATACACATTTTAACAAACAAGCAATTGTAACGTTGAAATGATTTAATATAACAAATCAAATTTTGCTACTTATATGATGTTGCTTTCAAGCAGCAATTTTTACGGTCATGAATTTCATTTTCTGTATGACTATCACAATATCACCGTCTTCTGTGGCCGAATTAACAAAACTACAGTATAATGGTCTGAAGTGGTCAGGTACAGTGCCTGAATAAATTGAACTTTGAGAAGGGGTAATTACGTTTAGGAAATAGTGTTGTCACTTCAGACCAATATAATGTAGTTCAGTTAATTCGGTCACAGAAGACGGTGATAGTGTTAGTCATGCAGAGAATGAAATTCATGACCGCAAAATAAGCTGCTTGAAAGCAACATCATATAAGTAGCAAATTTGATTTATTGTATTGAATTATTTCAACGTTACAATTGCTTATTTGTTAAAATGTGTGTATGATGAAGTTATGCAGTTTGTGTTCTTTTGTTTTGTGTGTTTTTGGAAAATATAATTTCAATTAATGCTCCGCCATAATTGTTGTAACTATAACCTTGTGCATCCTTCGTGTTTATCGTACGGCTCTAGGGCTGGAGACAGAGCGGTTCGGTTCGGAGCAGTTACTGTGACGTCATTACTCGGTTGAACCACAGTCTAGTATATACAGTCGCGAAGCTCAGTACGTTGTAAATATGCAAACATTAGGTAGTTGCTCACCACTAGGATCGCTAATATCGCCCCATTACAGGCAATGCAAAATAGTACCGTCACATTCTATTGTTTCTAGCACCCTCAAAACTCAAGCTTCGTGACTGTATATAGCAGACTGTGGTTGAACCGTGTACAGTACAGAGTACAAATTTGTGGCGGCAGATTTAATATTTAGATAGATTGAGTCGATTTTAGAACGTACTTTGAAAGTGGAACCAAGCGTGTTTTAAAAGCGTTGTAATAAAGCGCTTTCGCTTTGCCAATTGACGAGAAAAAAGTGCTTCTCTTCATTGAAAAATGGCGGTTGCAAATTTCATTTGCGTGATTACAACAATTTGCGGAGTTATTTTGTATGAAAGGTCTATTTAACTTTCAGTGTTCTTATTTGTTATATATGACAGACGAAATAAAATTGATAAAATAATTTATAATACTAACAGTTAATAAATTAACATTTGAGGTAAACGTTAAGCGCTGCAGCTAAGTAAAAAAAAAAATATAGAAACAGGCTCCATGAAGCGCTACCTAAATCACTTAAATATAACAGACAGAATTATTTACTATTACGGAAAGTGTATAAAATAATCAATAAAACGTGAAATCTTAAACTGAAGAACATAATGTTTATTTATTTTATAACATTATTAGCCTTCAATACAACCATGTTCTCTTTGGTGAAGAATAATATTATTGATAAATTAAAGTAATTAGGTAATATAATTCGTAGAAATAAATGCAAATAAAATTATGACTGATGAGGTCACCTAATTCTGTCAGGTGAAGAATAAAATGCATGCAGTTCTGTGTTATGTAACTTTCTCCATTCTCCTGTAACTTCATCCCTCTTAGCCCCAAATATTTTCCTAAGCATCTTATTCTCAAACACCTTTAACCTCGGTTCCTCTGTCAAAATGAGAGTCCAAATTTCACAACCATATATAAGAGAACCGGTAATATAATTGTTTTATATATTCTAACTTTCAGGTTTTCTGAGAGCAGATTGAATGATAAAAGCTTCTCAACCGAATAATAAAACGCATTTGCCATATTTATTCTGCGTTTAATTTCCTCCCGAGTGCAATTTATATTTGTTACTGTTGCTCCAAGATATTTGATTTTTCCAGCTCTTCAAAGGATAAATTCCCAACTTTTATATTTCGGTTTCGTACACTATTCTGGTCCCGAGACATAATCATATATTTTGTCTTTTCGGGATTTACTTTCACACCTATCTCTTTACTTGCTTCAAGTAAAATTTCCGTGTTTTCCCTAATTTTTTGTGGATTTTCTCCTAATGTTACACTTTGTGTTGAGGGTACTAAGAAAAGGCTCTGATAAATCCAAAGAGATTGCATATAAATCACTAGTACGTCCAGTAATGGAATATGGTGCTGCATGTTGGGATCCTTACAGATTAGAACATATTAAGACACTGGAAAAGATTCAAAAAGGGGCTCTCAAGTGTTGTCGGAAAAATTCACCATTAAAATGGGACACACTCAAGGACAGGAGAACGCGAATTCGATTATGCGCACTGTTCAAAACATACAGAGATGAGCCTGCCTGGAGAGAAATAAAAAATAGGTTGCAACCGCCAAATTACTCTTCAAGGAACGACCACTCATATAAATTGAGGGAAAGAAGACAGAGGACGGACACTGGAAAGTTTCCTTTTCTCAATCGTACTATCAGGTACTGGAATGCTTTACCTGCAGACTTACTAAAGGCTTTACCAACAACCAAAAACGTATTTAAAAATAGGCTTAAGGACTTTACTAGTAGACGATAATTATACACAGTATATAAAGGATGTAAATGATATGTTGTTATTGAAGTGTTGTATCAGTGAAGAATTATGTTGTGTCAGTGAAGTGTGTTGTGTCAGTGAAACGTGTTCCTGTCAGGGAAGCTTTTAGTTTATAGTGGCTGTGCAAAGCATTTGAACAGTGAAATGTTTTTGAAGTGTTAGTGAAATCAGGATAGAATCAGTGAAATGTCTCGTAGTTCCAGTGCAGTGAGTGAGTTGACAGCGAAATGAGTGTAATGTGGAAAGGTACTTGTGCAGATATGAACATATTATACTCGTGGGTTTTAGTTCGAACTTAGATTTAAGATACAAATTAGATTTCTTTTAAATGTTATTTTAAGTGATCGTGCTTCATTTAATTTAGGATATTCACTATTATTATTATTATTATTATTATTATTATTACTATTATTATCATTATTATAAATTATTGTTAGTATTAATTATTTGTATTAATTATTGGTATTATTATTATTAAGTGTATTTTTAATTAACACGTTTATTATTGTCATTATTGAGTGTAATTAGTAGACATCGGATTCTAGGGCAAATGCCTATTTTGTTTCTTTAGGAGAAAAGTAAAAATAATTATTAATATTTGTGTTTCATGGGAATTGAAAGGTATTCAAAGAGTTTTATAGTGCCCTAAAATGCCCTAAAACGGTTATTAGAGCCTAATTTGTTAATATTCGCCTAAAAATGCCTAACTCACTGTAAAGTTTCGCATTTTACTCTTACTTTTTATAATTTATATATGCATTCACTGCGAAATTTAAGGCATTTAAAAAGTGGAAAGTTTGCTTCACACCGGCCATGAAACCATTGATAAAGGAAACAAAATGTTTTGAATCTCACGACACTCGCAATAGATTTCACCGAATTTAACATGTTTGGAGGCATAAATGCCGACAAAGAACCAACCTTAGTTTTGAAGCAGGCAACAATCACAACATGTGCTGCTACCGATTCAGAGATATACTATACTATAAAAATGACTGTTTTCGGTCTGAAACCGATTAGCTGTACTGCCCTTCAGAGTGTCAAAAAATCACAATTTTTGGAGAAAGAGTGTTTTTGAAATATTTATGAAAAGTCGTAAAACTGCGAATTAGTAGGGTAAACCGTTACAAAATATTTAAAAGAATGGCCCTCCTAGTGTTATCACTACCAGGAAATGCAACAATAAGTGGAACTTTGTATTTTTATCCAATTGAATCTCAATAACAACGGTTCATTTGAATGCTCACCTTATTTGTGTTGAGAAGTTTTGAGCGGTAGGACGTTTTCCTGTGAAGTTTAACGCGATAATGCCGAAAAATATAAGTGCAAAATCTACATTGATCCGGCAATGGCTAACAGAATATTCAGAATTCACTTATGATGGAAAAATAATATTCTGCAAGATTTGTAGCAAACAGGTATGTAACAATAGTTGAAATATATAAATTCTATTAATTTTAATGAGTAGGCCTATAATATTTATACATTGACTGAGCTATCCTGAGGTATAATTCTTTTTAAGACCACTACACTTTAACCTTTTAAATTCCGAAAGTTAAAGTATTTGCAGGTCATTAAAATTTTGATTGTTCGAACCCACTAACTTTGTGATAGAAATACGGCAATACAACAATTAGGATTTTATTTTAATTCAGTTTACTTTACATTTTTAGATTTCGCAAGAAAATAAGTGCCACCTAAAGCAGCATGTGCAAGGAGCGGCTCATAAGGCTAAAGCTCAGCAGAAAAATCAACTGCAACAAACTTTACTAACACAGCCTACTTCATCCAATCTCAGCAGCAATTTCTATGCAGATTTAACCAGAGCGTTTGTTGCTGCTAACATTCCCTGGAATGCAATTGAAAATCCGGTTTTAAGACAGTTTTTACAAAAATACTGCAAACAAAATATTCCATCTGAGTCGACCCTAAGAAAAAATTACTTAGACAGAATATACAATGAAACTTTAGCTTCCATTCGGGAGGATATAGGTGATTCTTACATATGGGTCTCTGTGGATGAAACCTCAGATCCTATGAATAGGTATATAGCAAATATGGTAGTAGGAAAACTTAGTCCTGATGGACCTTCGATTCCACACCTCGTATGTGTTAAGGAACTTTCGAAAGTGAATAGCCAAGCCATTGCTTATTTTGTAAATAAAGGCCTACAGTCTTTATACTCAGGTAATATAGACGATTCTAAAGTTCTGTTGTTTTGTACTGATGCTGCCTCATACATGGTTGCTGCAGCTCCACTTCTTAAAACATTTTATCCTAACCTCACGCATGTAACCTGTCTAACACATGGCCTTCACAGGGTTTCTGAAACAATCCGGAATGAATTTCCTCTTGTCAATTCGTTTATTTCTAACACAAAAAAGTGTTTTTGTAAAGCCCCATCCAGGATTTCAATATTCAGAGAGAACTTTCCAGATATCCCACTCCCACCTCAGCCGGTTGTTGCACGATGGGGGGAACCTGGATTCAGTCAGTGGTGTATTATTCTAAGTATTTTAAAGAAGTGGTCACAGTTATTGATGAATTACCTGAAACTGATAGTGCAGCGTGTGTGAAAGCAGTGAAAGATTGTCTGAATGACTCACGAGTGAAAAACGATATTGCCTACATAACATCAAACTTTTCTTTCATACCTGCAAGCATTGAACAATTAGAACGTGAAAAACAATCTCTTTGTAGCCAAATAGCAATAGTAAAGGAAGCTCAAGTGAACATACATTCTGCTTTGGGCGAAACTGGGAAAAAAGTTAAAAATAAGTGGGACAAAGTATTAAATAAGAATGTAGGATTTTCATTGTTGGAAAAAGTATCAAGAGTGATATCGGGGGAAAGTGTAAATGTTCCAGTAAGTATTGATGTTTCTATTGTACCTAATTTAAAATTTGCGCCTCTCACATCAGTTTCGGTTGAAAGAAGTTTTTCTGCTTTCAAAATGATTCTCAGTGACAAAAGGCAAAGGTTAACTGTGGAGAATTTAGAAAAAATTCTGGTGGTGTACTGTGCAGATAATTATAATAAAGTCTGAACATGGAACTGAATTTCAATAACTTAAAATGAGTAATCTTGATATCAATAATCATTATTTCATTAGTTTCTATATATTAAATTTGTGCAGTTCTGTTTATAAATATAATATAGTATTCTTTTTTAATGTTTAAATATACTTTTTTGTGCGTATTTTAGTGTATAACTAAAAATTTCAGTGAAAGAAGTAAGTATGATACCTTGATGTGCCTAAAATGCCAATTTTCATTAAAATAGAGCCTAATTTTACAAATTTTGAGCTTATTTTAGGCGCCTAAAACTGCAATTTTTAGTGCCTAAAAATCCGATGTCTAGTAATTAGTTACCACTGCCACCGGGTATATACCCATTGCAGTGTGAATAAATACATACACATACATACAATGTAGTCACGTCATCCGCATAAACAAGGAGCTGATGTAACCCGTTCAATTCCATACTTTCTTTGTTATCCTGGACTTATTATTATTATTATTATTATTATTATTATTATTATTATTATTATTATTATTATTATTATTATTATTATTATTTACAGTAATATGTTCAGACTGTCAGTGTTTATTAGGCACACTTGATAGGTCATACAATAGGATGAACTCCTCTTCAATGCTAGATGCCTTTCAGCCCGCCTTGGGAATAAGGAAATAATTTGTCTTGCAGCAGAAAATATTTAAATACTACAGTACCTACGTTGTTGTCTGCTAGAATTACCGGTAAGTAAAACACGTGAACTCTGTTTGAACTGACCGGTAACGGGTACGGTTAACCGAGTAACTTCGGTGCTCCGCTGCGAAGCACATAAACCGATAGAACCGAGTAAGTCAACAGTTCTACTCGCTCCGTTCCCAGCTCTATACGGCTCGTTCTCCCTCCACACGTTTACCTGCACTTTGTTTGCCTTTTCACTGTGCCCAAACGAGACGCTCTACTGTACTCTGAAGGCAGCTTCCTGATTTCAGCAGGCTGCCCAAACATCTCATTGTAGAGTCGCAATTTGTTTCAATAGGAAGTGACAAGGCACTTCCTCTTGCATTATTTCTAATTTTTTTCATAGTTTGATGTGCAGATGATGCTTAGAAAAGAAAGTTACGATAATCTTGCGTGTTCAGATGACATTCTTAATTGAACCAATGTTATTTATATATTTTGCGAGTATAGTGTCCGCTTGTTATTAATATTCAGCCGGTATCAAAGACGACGCTTTCCTTTGAAGAGATAAGGTACGGGTTCATTTATTGATTAATCCTTCTCAGATGCCGCTCCAGTCACAAGAAGCGGTAACATAATATGACTACCAATACTGTTTTAGCATTTTTAATTGACGTGCCGATATCAACTCCACGTGGAGTGCGAAATACCATTGCCGTATGTCGAATTATTTGACGCGAGTTCAAATAAATATATCGCTAATGGTAATTGTAGTAGTAGTAGTAGTAGTAGTAGTAGTAGTAGTAGTAGTAGTAGTAGTAGTAGTAGTATTTATTTATTTAACCTGGTAGAGATAAGGCCGTCAGGTCTTCTCTGCCCCTCTACCAGGAGATTCCAACTACAATATCAACAATAAAATTACAATTAGTAATTGTACAGTAACTAGGAACGATCTTTACACCGGAAACGTGACACCAACGCTTGACATTGCAAGTATTGATGCGTGTAAAAAAGATATATCACAACTAGAGCTCTGCATTTCATTAAGAACGACCGATCGAGAGTCATGATAATACGTGGAATCGGTCGCTAGCTCTGCAGGCTGCCTCCCACGTGTCCTGACTCCGCTGAAAGCAAAACACCCAACCAGAGCATCACGGACGACCTGTCGTCCCGGTCATATGAAGGGTATCATAGACTGAAAATTGTCTTCGATCGATGTGTTTATAGTGTGCACTATGGAAATTATTAAACTGTCTGATGCCCTGTCACCTGTTTTGTGAACCTAGGAGTACAGACTATCATATTGAATTAAAAATACAATAAAATATTTAAATAAATTGATAAATCAATCAAATAGAATAAATAAAGTTTTAACAAACTGTTGTTTATAAAAATATAAATGTAAAATATAAGCATCACTGAAAAAAGAAAAGATTAAAAAAAATATTCGTGTATATCCTCTAGTTGAAGAGAACAGTTAACTTGTAATATTTTGTAACAGTGTTATATTCGTAATGGCACAGGACAAAGTAAATACATTAAAGAAATCAAGGAAGAAATAAATTCTAGGTAAGATTGAACAAAAATGATCAATTTTAAAACCAAATGGCGATTTTTCCATTGGTTTTCTTTTTTTTTTAAATTTTGGAGTAACTTCAGCACGAATTTTGTTTGTTCCATCCTTGATATTTCGTGATATGGTCGTTGAACGTGGAACAATAGAATCTGAATACACCTTACCATAAGTACCTCCAACGTCAATCATTGTTTGCGATTACGCACCTTTTAATATACACTATTGTAAAAATGTAAAGCGAAGTGAACATGGAAGTTTGGTTTATATTTATTAAATACTGTGACTGAAATAGATTATGTCTGCTTTTGAAGAAATTTGACACGCATCACAAAATCTCTGTTCTTTTTATGCAACCACATATTTACTGAGCTACATTAGATATTTCCGTTACTGATATAATGAGTTCGACAAGATGGATGAGTAATATTATTGATAATATAAAGCATTATTTCATTTAAAGAATTGTGTTATTTAAAAATTATGTTTCCTTGTTTAAATGTTCAAATACTTCCTAATTTTCGTGCTGTTTTGGGTATGAGGCATTAAAAGGTGATGTAATTGTAGTGTAAGGGCCTAGCGACCGACAGAGTAAACGTTTCAACCGACCGGTTTTAAATTCTCGACTACTGTACTTGCGCTCGACCGTATCATTTTCTGGGCGCCTTCTTCACAATCGAGGACTGATCGGCGAGTTCGGTCGGACGTTTTCAGGAGAAAGCAGAGGTCTAATCACAACACAAAGGCTTCCGACTTACTGTTAAATGAACGCGTCGAATATCCATTCAGACGATGACCATTACCATCAAGTGCGGATATTTATGTCTCGAAAGTTTCCAAGCGAGTTTCATATTGCAAGCCTTGTCGGTTACTAGTGCTTGTACTTTCGAGGCGCTAAGTTTCTCCATCTCTGTATTGCCACGAGCTGAATGCCATTTATCAGTGACCTGTAGGTTGAGGTGCGTGGGCAGTGAGAAAGATAACCTCTTCAGCGAAACGATGATAATGCTGCTATTGCGTATTTAAAAAAAATATTGACTTTACAGCAGGATTGCCATACGCACGAGAATAGTCGTACTCATACGACTAATTTGACTAATTCTAAGAGAGGTACGACTGTACTTTGTCGCACTATTTTACTGAAGAGAAAAAATATTTTGGAACATATTCGTCCCTTTTAGACAAGTTTTCTTCATTCAGCATGTCCATGAGTTTAAGGAAAGGAAATTCTTTGAAAATAGATCTGGTAACTTTTCTTGCCATGCAAGTCATAATTTGCCACCTTGAGCTCTAGGTTTCACGTATACGACGCGGTAATCCAGAGAATTAGAGCTTGTATACAAAACAAATGTACTAACTGTAACTACTGTATAAAGTTTAATGAAAATCTGTTAGATAGGGGAAACGTTACTAATTTTGTCTAAATGCATTCCATGTAAGGGGCAGTTCCCCTTATATCAAAGTAATCAGACTTTGTATACAAAACAAATGTACTGCCTGCAACTACTATATAAAATTTCTTGAAAATCTGTTAGATAGGAGAAAAGTTACTAATTTCGTCTAATTGCCACCCCTACAAGGGGTAGTTCCCCTTATACCAACGTAATGAGATGTTATATACAAAACATATATGCTACCTGTAACTACTGTATAAAATTTCATACAAATCTGTTATATATGAGAACAGTTACTAATTTTATCTAATTGCACCCCCATAATGGGTAGCTCCCTTTATACCAACGTAATGTGAGCTTGTATACAAAACGTATATGTTACCTGTTACTACAGTGTAAAATTTCATAAAAATCTGTTAGGGAGCTGAAAAGTTATTAGTTTGTCCCGCTAAATTTGCATTTTGGACTACTGTGCGCCGCACTGATTGATATTAAAATATCTGCATCCCGTCGGATCCCGGCCACTAAGTCACTCGTAATGAGTTCACCTCTGTACATAGTGCGTTGGACATAGTGCCACTGTCACATTCTGTGACAGTACATGGGGATAGGCCACTAAAGGGAAAACTGGGAGGTAGAACTTAAACTGAGGGGATTCGATCCAACATCGGAGCTGGAATCCAGTGTGACTTAGTGGATAAGTGTCGGCACGTAGAGCTGAAAACCCGGGTTCGGATCCCGGTGCCGCATTTCTGTGTCTATGTGCTGGTGGATATCCTCGCGCGGAAAAGGATATCTTCACAGGACAGA
Organism: Periplaneta americana; assembly: GCF_040183065.1. NCBI lineage: Eukaryota > Metazoa > Arthropoda > Insecta > Blattodea > Blattidae > Periplaneta > Periplaneta americana. Next base: position 80,420,753 of record NC_091126.1, read on the forward strand.
TAGTCGGCTAAACGATGCCAATACCTGCATATTCTGAGAGATGTCATGATACGTTCAGTGTGAAAACAAGACGCTTCATGTCCGAAAATTGGCCCGACCCATCACCAGCTTGTAAAACGTCCTATGAGATGTCGAGTAGACGTCTGGAAAGATGTGGTCTTTTCAGATCCCTGCTGAGGATGAAGATATTTTGAAAGGCATGCCCAGAAACAAGGTGTATTTTCCAACCTCATTTTAACTAAGCTTATCTCTATCATGTTCTCCGATTTTTATAAACTTCCTGGAATAATTGCTTTTATCTCAGAATTTTGAGTCGCAGAGGAATGAATTCTCCTGAAGAAATTCTCTTGGCTTCCAAGTCTTTCGTTTGTCTACTTATCTGGTACTCTTTTGTTTTATTTTTAGTTCTGATCTCCTACTTAAAGTGTGTTCAACGTTCAGGATAAGACTGAGCACTATGGTGTCGCTGAGTTATGATGAATCGTAAATTTAATTCATTTCCCACTCCCAGTGACTTTCTAGCAACACATGATGAACTCTCATCCGATATCTTTGAAAGCGTAAAAAAAAGATCTTCATTGATTGGCATTAAATTTAAGTGAAGATTATCGTTTGTGCAATAGAAGAACAATTTATGAAAAGTCTCTCGGTCACAAATATTAGTTTGCCCGTCTAAACGAAGAGGGGCTATTGAATTATTATTAGAATTATCTTCTGATTCGAGCTTAATAATCGTATTTCTTGCAACACGGCCTGTATCAGATCACGATGGCAGTGACACAGTCTATTGTTCCCAGTACTCACAGCGCTCCAAGCGGCTAGCAACTATCGCGAGAAATGCAAAAGACCATCCCAACCTTCGTAACTGTACTAAACTGTAGGTATACAAAAATTTGTAAAATTAGCTCCGTAACTGTGTTACTTCGGTCATTTTTTCTTTCCACAAATGTACAACTGTGTCTTTCGAGGAAAGTCATTACTGTGTTCTTAGAAATGTTGTGTAATAATTTTTTCGTAAGATATCGTGTGCGGAAGTTTTTGTGACAATACAGTGTAATAAAGGTTGGTGTGAAATAAATTAAAAATTTTAACATTTGGAGTAATCATTTAGGAATAGACAGTTTTGTCTTGCAAGGAGAGGACTTAGCATAAATTGCGATGTTTTAAACTGAAGCTGTGCAAATTATATTGCTAGAAGTGTTCATTCCAAAATAAACTTAGGGAACAAATGTTTTTAGGACGAAGTCGGTAGGATTCATGCTTGCAACCCGTTCGGTAAAATAGTTTTTCTATAGTGATGAGTGTTTCTGCATGTATGAGTATGTTAAATTTGTTAGTCAATTTAGAATTGCTTTGTGATAATGGGTGAGGTAAGGAGGAACAGTTTTAGTATGTGATAAAGTCCAGCACAGGTCTTGTCAACCTGGTGCTCTATACTATTTGGAGCTCTTGTCATGCGAGTAAAAAAATTGCTTGCGAGCACGAACGCTTCTGAGGTTCTTTTTTCAATTGAAAATTTATTGTATGAGCCGGAACCAATAGCATTCCTACCTGTCAATTTTAATATCTTAGAAACTTGATAGGCTATGTCATATTTCACAAAGCAGAACCCTTTTCAATTCAATGTGGACTTAATCAGAAGAATTAAAATTATTCAAGAGAATACTGTAACTCCTCGTGCTGAACTTCAATTGATAAATCTCCAGTCCTTCTTAGCGCTGAAATATTTGTTTTAAATGGAGAAATTGATATCCTTTGAGGAATAAAAGATATAAAAAGACTCCAAGTACTGCGAAGTTTTTGTCTTAAATATCTGGCTATATTCGGGATATCTACAGATCTTATATCAAGGGTTCAGAACCATAGTGGGCCAAGCGGCATTTACTAAAACCGTAGAAAACAAGGGTTAAAATGAAGTTGTTACCATAATTAAATGGAAACATATCGCAAGTAATATAAAATATACACATTAAAACTGAGTGATATGTCAATCTTCATTACACTGTGCTATTCACTTAACTTAAACCGTTGCTTTCTCCATTTTTAATAAATGGCGCTTGGCCCACTTTGGCTCTGAACTCTTCATATGTTATCTTTGCCTCTATGTAACGCCACATTTGCGGTGGGATGGAAAGGAGATGGCTAAAGGTTGTAATGCTTTTTAATACACTGACGCTCATGACTGAGATAAGCCACTTGAAATTTAACAGTCACTGACTGGCAGAGATACAATGAAATATCTATACCAATGCGAAGAAACTTGCTCACTTATAAAATAATTATCTCAAAGAACACAGATCACGAATAACTAATTCACATCTGCTGGACTGTTTATGTGTTGCTACAAGGGACATAACTGATATTCTGAATAACATTCAAGTTCAAGGATATCGTTACCCTGGTGAATATTTTCAAAATTTATTTATCTGTTTGTTTGTTTATTTATTTTATTTATTTATGTATTCATACATGCCTATTAAACTTATTCGATTTCATGGTGCTTGCTCACTTTTACATGTGGGCGGTGCTCACAATCTGGAAAAGATTGAGAAAACCTGGTCCAGCAGATGTCCTGCAAGGGCTTAAAAGTAAATGCAACAGTCCAACGTTGTTGTTGTTGGCAGAGAGAGTCTGTAGCGTGGCAACCTATGTCGCCCGAACTCATCCGTGATTATGTTTTATGAGGGAGATGGGATTTCTGATCTTTAAGACCCGACAGATACCGTGGAAGAATTGGCTGCTCGTACATTCATACGTACAAGCGATTATTCGCGAAACGACTGGCAGCGTTAGGAATAGCAGATCGTCAGTGGTACGCAGATGTTAGCTCTGTACTTAAGGAAATGACAGATTAAACAAATCCTCTGATCCAATTTAACAAACGCCTCTAGGGTTAAAACGACTACTCATCTGGTGGACTGTTTGATACATGAAAACTGGTCCGCTATACCTTCTCAGTCATCTCTGAGATGTTGTAACGAAATTATTTAACACCATATATAGTTCAATTTTTCCTTTGTCTCGAAAATGTTTATATTTTTGTACACCATAAACGGATGTTCAAACGATTTTATTACTTACCTATATCAAACGTTAACAGTGACTTTTTGTATATACAGGGTGTTTTCGGGCTGGTGTTATAAACTTTCAGGGATGAAGGGGAAGGACACATGTATCAATTTGAGATCAGGAACCTTTGTCCGGAATTGACTGAGTCGAAAGTTATAAACAAAAATAGTTGTGTGGAAATGAAATTGTAATTTGGCACCACGTGCCCTCCTTCCCTTAACCTTTGGAACAGTCATGGAAAGATGGTATAGGTCGGATGTCTCCTACGTGGATACTTGAACCGATACAATCTGTGAGCTTGTCTACTGTTCCCATTGACTCATCCCTATTCGAAAATCATGTCTGCATATTCTGCTCTCTTGTACCTTCCATTTCACTAGGACTGATCGACTGGACACTGCAACTTGTACACATACACTGCTGTCTACAGACGTGCATATCAGAACCGACCATGTCCGTTACACATTACGCCGTCTGCATTGCTTTAGTGTAGTTTCCTGTCCCACCCCTCAGACAGCGCATTGAACGGAATACCTAGGTAGACAACGTAAACAATGTCAGATGAATACAGTATGTGTAAGATGTACAGATAAATAGACATAAATAAGGTGTACAGAGGAATAAAATTATTTCATTTCCACACGACTATTTTTGCTTGTAACTTTCGACTCAGTCCTTTCCGGACCAGGGTTCCTCATATCGAATTGATACATGTGCCCTTCCCCATCACCCCTGAAAGTTAGTAACACCAGCCCGGAAACACTGTGTATAAAGGCTTGTCTCCACTATTAAATATTTAGCAACAACAACATGTTAAATGTTAAATAGTTTACTGTTAACGTTCCAACATGTTGATTGAACATGTTAATGCTAATTTCATTTAACACTTTGTCCACACTGTTAAACATGTTAAACTTGACTTTCTTTGTGTAGTCCACCATAAACAGTCTATGAGATTTAATATTGATTGATTGATTGATTGATTTATTGATATAGTTCACAAGTACAAAACTTAATAATATAACAAAAGATCTATAAACAAATGTAGTTCTACATACTAAATATACAATTTCCTAGACTTATTATTTTAACGCAAGAGATTTAATATTACATAGTGTCTTATTTTCAAACCTTAGACAATAGACTCAGATGATTTGACTTTTGTAATTGCCTCTATTGCTTGTTTCAATGCCTTGAAAAGGAAGAAAATGAGAATGTGGGTGCGCATTATCTTAGTAAAAGACACTATGCAGAAGACATTCTAAACGAACTTAAAAGTTGGAGATAGATTTGGATTCAAAAACTTGCTGAGAATGTCAGAACACGATTTAAATACAGTGCTGGAAAAATACTTACTGTTACATCAAAGAAAGGCACAATTTAAGAGCTGCCATTTCATCTCAATTAAAAAGATTGACAATCATAGGACCTACGACATGATAGATGTTAAAGGAGCGGCTAATGTATAATTATTCTTTCCGAAGTTTTACGAACGTTAACATACATCACCAAATACGACCATTACTGACGTCAACATAGCATTAACGTTTAGCTTACGATGAGAGTGCGAAAACTCTCTATTGTATTCTCGAGAACTGTTAAATAATAATTCCAGTTCTCTAAAACAGTCGACCTTCTTTGTTTTGTCTCTGTATTCTTTTGCAGACACATCCCACAAACGAGGCCTTTCCAGCAGTGCATTAATTTTATTCTAACGTATTTTGTTTCGTCCACTTCCTTACTTCGAACAACTTACAGCCAACACCAAGGACCAATGATAGTGTAAAAATGATCAAGATACGCGCCACAAAATCGGAAGTTAGTTGCTATGGAAACTGTACGAACTTTGCCGAACTGTACCGATGCTGCACGAGCAAATGAATTGACCTGACATGTTTTCCATTGCTGCTGGAAAACACGCCAACATGTTAAAAGTGTTAACTTCAACATACTTAGTCAACATGTTAAGTCAATTGAGACTTGAAATGTCCACATACATGTTATATTTAACATGTTGTTGTTAAATGTTTAATATTGGAGACTAGCCTTAAGAAGAACACTTATAATCATTAAAATTATTTTGAATGTACACTTATTTGTCATTTTGAATTGTCCATGACTATATTTCTACGCATTTTAATCAATATTCCAAATCTCCCAAACTAGAGGCAACCAATTACGGTTTTCATCATATGCTCTATTTCTGTGACAAATCAATTGTAGTATAACTAATTACACCGCGTTCGATTGTGGATAAAAGGAGAACGCAAATTAGTCCTTCGCAACAGTAGGCACCGAATTCAAGCAAAATCGAGGTCGCATATGAAACGCACTTTGTGCCATCTTTGTGAGTATCAATATCTTGAAATTATGCAAATCTAGCTTTCAGGTAGAGCTCCCTGTGAAGCAGACTGAATAATTTCGAGGGGAAAATTGTTCAATATCTTGAAAGATTTGTTAACTGGTTGATTCATTACGAACTAAAAGATTTAGCCACTCGCTACTAGCCACTTATTCCATATTTCAAGTTCATAAGCTTAATCTGGTCGATGTTTCCTTAAACTTCGTGTTTAGAAGAGAAGAAAGAGTCTTATAGTTTAGTATGTACAAGAAATGTATTTTAGTGTACGTAAAGTGAAAAGAGAAAATTGATATATTAAAAAGAATAAACAGACAAAATTAAGAAACCAGAAATGGAACGAGATTATCTGAGATAGCATGAATACAATGCCGTGCTTGCCGAAATAATGAATCTTTCTTGGGTTAGTAGAAAGGCAATCTGGGTAAAAGGTTTCATTGGAAGTCTTGAATCACATTCCTTAGTGAGAAGTCGTCATCCGAATTACTGAATCACTTATTAGTCTACTAAATTTACAATTTAGAGTGAGTACAGAAAAGTAATGATGGTGATGATGGTAATAATAATAATAATAATAATAATAATAATAATAATGCCCTGATATGGTAGTCACTAATAGCAAATGAAGGTTCATATACTGTGATTAATTCAGATTACATTTGGGGATGTCGGGCTTAGAAACTTTTACACATGTCAAAATCTTGGCTTTTCTACACCCCTGAATTCCTAAAGTTGTCTCATTTCTATTTCTTCTAGAAGTTTCATAACTCCCGTTCCAATGTCAGAGTGTTCCCACTTCCCGGGAGACTTTGAGTCTCAAAAAGTTTATTTCTTTCATTCTCGACGGCTTGAAACTTCAGAAGAGCATATTTCACAGCCTTTTCATTCCTCTTGCTAATTTGGCAGGTGAGATAATTAAATAAACCTATCAGCTTGAAACATTACCAGATATTGTTATGTGACATCTGCTCGTTCAGATAAGACAACAGCTAACAGGTTGGTTTGAATGCTTCACATGCAATTTGTCGTCTTTTAAGGATAATGTCTTCCACATTCGGTGATGTATTTTTCTAGTGTATTTATAAATCTTATTATAGTACACGCTTAATTTTTCGCTAAAGTTCTTTTCATTTCCTTTCGTGCCTCATGAGATTGCGCAAATCCTAACATCGCAGTGACAGAGTTCTCAATAAGCTAGTAAATAATTAAGAGTTAAGAAAGTATCAAATTAAAGAATTATGTGACTACAATGTTTTTCTCGCGACTTTATTCCTACGTTTCATCTTCTTCGTGGCTACAATATTTTGTCTGGGCGCATGTAATATTTAGCTTACCATAACAGTGACTTAGTCTTAACACTACAACTATTATTATTGTATTTCCAATGGGGGGTAGCCCTGTTTTACATATGTATGTTAGGGCTATAGTTTTACACAAAAAAGATAAGCATAAAGACAGATGGAAAAGAAAAATAAAGTAGCCTACACAATGAAAACAAAACACAAACAATCCGTAATTTAAACATTGCGATTGCAAAGCAAACATCAGGCATCAATTTGAGACTTACACAAAAGCAGCAACAACACACATACGTAACACTTCTTAAAACACAAATATGCAGCTTTCTGTACCATACATCATAAATTAATACACAACAGTCACAGAACACATTCAAACCACAATTAAGACCTTGCGATAACATCAAGCATCCCATAACTACTACTCGCATACATAACAAATCAAGCAACCGCTACGACGCACACACTTCAACATAGTAGCCACACTTTTAAAAGTTACAAAGTTGACTCCCAGAAGAATAAATAGGACACTGTTACTAACATTGAAAAATGTCATTTTCTACAAGGTCTTAAACACATCAGTGATAAATTTGTGAAATTCCTTTAAGCAACATTGCTTCAGAAGAACTTTTGTTATTGGTGGTGAGAAAGTTATATCGCAAATGCTAAGATGGATTCCTAGCCGGTATCTCTTGCGTTCTTGTAGCGGGCACTCAAATAATAGGTGGTCGACTGTTTGTGCGGGGTGTTCACAGGAACATGAAGAGCCGTTTGGGTTGTCAATTTTGAAACGTTCAAAACATGAATTGAACTTTCCGTGTCCAGTCATAAATTGTGTGGATATGTATGATGGTTAACACTACAACTAGGCAACTTAATACACATACAATACATACATACATACATACATACATACATACATACATACAGGGAGAAAAACTTAAAACAATTTGTAAATTTGGAATAGGCTTCATGCATGTAGTATTACATTCGTAATGGGGCATGCAGTTATACAGCAACTCATGAAAAAAATACATACATACAGTACATCGTGGATGCGTGTAGGTATACTACGAGTCATTTCACTCTGCCTATGCAAGTAAAAGGTCTGTATAGGTCTCGCAACCACGGATTACCGACGGAAGGAATGCGAATCAAACAATGCGACAAGGAAGAGCGGGCGAGAGTAAAGGTCACGAGATAACTTGAATGATATTCAAGAGTACAGTCGGAAGAGAAATGACATCAATAGAATCAGTCTTGCGTTGTGATAGTTACATTACGACTTTAGTTTGTTCCATTGCATGTGAATACGTGTCTTGTATCGCACGGTATTATTATTTCATTCGTAAACGCATGTTGCGCGTTTAATTAGCTTCGAGTTTTTCTCTTGCTACGTTATTTATTTTCAACACCGATGTCCTCATTTGTTCATCTTCTTGAAAGAGACAGTACTTCTATCGGACCGCACCTCTCCCCTCTCGGCGTGCCTACATACACACGTCAAAACAGACAGCAACGCCACCATTGGTTTTCGGTAATCGTTTCTTGCGCGAGCTATACATTATAGGTTATCTATGGATAGATGGAGACTAAGTTTCATTCTGTGTACAAATTTTGCTAATTAACCGATTTAATTGAATTGACTTTCGGGAGGGGGCACTACAATCCAGCACTGCAACCTAGATCATATGTTGCACTAACCCTGGGCGCATTCCCAACCCACACCGACTGTCTAATCTAAACGTTTGCTGCGTACCCATGTTTATAGCAGGCAACCCAACAAGTCTCTAGGTCAGCCCTCTCCGTGCGTCGCCAGGCGCTCTTGTACGAATACAGCACTCTGCACCGGGCTATGGTAATGATCATAATGACATGAATCACTGGTAGCGAAATGAGGTCGAAAGTTACACCTAGCAAATCAACTTCAATTGGTTTGAGGGAAATAACCCCAACCAGGTAACATGTCCCAACCAGGGTTTGAGCCCGGGCCCACTCTTTTCACAGCCAGACGTTCTGTTACTTCACAGCGGTGGAATAATTATTATAGCCATAATCGACGGCTTTTCAGTATCAGCTACGTGATGTCGCTTCATGGTGGATATTACAAATTCTGATGAGAGTTTACTATTGTGAAATGCTTGGAGCAAGTTTGGAATTTTTGCTAAGACCACGCTCTTTGCTGGGTAACTTTCGGCGCTGGACCCTAAACTGAGTTCTCTGGCATTATCACCTTAATTTCATTCAGACGCTATATAACCATAGCAGTTGAAAAAGCGTCGGAAAATAACCATTAAAATAAAACACCCTCTTAATTGCATGTTTTCTTTTTTATGTTTTAATAATTGAAGAGGGTATTTCCAAAGTGACTAAATCCAACAAATAAGAAACTTCAGAAAACAGTTTTTTTTAAATATGCCCTTCCTATTTCAGGTACATCTCTGATGTTAAGCATATGACTTTATGGTCTGCATGTGAATTGTAACTGTGTTACAAAAACCTTGGATGCTTATAATGGGGGGGAATTGGGTTCATGACTTGTAGAATTAGGACACTTTGGCACTAAAATGATAGGCTATGTAATATTTTCCCTTCTAAAAATATGGAAAATAGTGTGTAAATTTACTATAAAATAATTATGATAATTATTATTATTATTATTATTATTATTATTATTATTATTAAACAGATGGAAAAACTATTTTACGCAACTACTAAATGTACATAGGCCAGATAGAAATGATCGGGACGAAATTGAAATACAAACTGCTGAGCCATTTATACCCGAACCCACGCTTTCAGAACTCGAAATTGCGATAGAAAATCTGAAAAAGTAAAAGTCTCCAGGTATCGATCAAATTCCAGCAGAATTAATACAAGAGGGTGGAAGTGCATTATATAGCGAAATTTATAAACTTGTACGTGCTATTTGGGAAAGGGAAATTGTACCAGAACAATGGAAGGAGTCCATAATTGTACCTATTTTTAAGAATGGGGACAAAACCAACTGTGGTAACTTTCGAGAAATATCACTTTTGTTGACGTCGTACAAAATTTTGTCCAATATTCTTTTGAGAAGATTAGCTCCGTACGTAGATGAAATTATTGGGGATCATCAGTGCGGTTTTAGGCGTAATAGATTGACTATTGATCAGATTTTTTGTATTCGACAGATAATGGAGAAAAAATGGGAGTATAAGGGTACAGTACATCAGTTATTCATAGATTTCAAAAAGGCATATGACTCGGTTAAGAGGGAAGTATTGTATGATATTCTTATTGAATTTGGTATTCCCAAGAAACTAGTTCGATTAATTCAAATGTGTCTCAGTGAAACATACAGCAGAGTCCGTATAGGCCAGTTTCTATCTGATGCTTTTCCAATTCACTGCGGGCTAAAGCAGGGAGATGCACTATCACCTTTACTTTTTAACTTCGCTTTAGAATATGCCATTAGGAAAGTTCAGGATAATAGGCAGGGTTGGAATTTAACGGGTTACATCAGCTTCTTGTCTATGCGGATGACGTGAATATGTTAGGAGAAAATCCACAAACGATTAGGGAAAACACGGGAATTTTACTGGAAGCAAGTAAAGCGATCGGTTTGGAAGTAAATCCCGAAAAGACAAAGTATATGATTGTCTCGTGACGAGAATATTGAACGAAATGGAAATATAAAAATTGGAGATTTATCCATCGAAGGGGTGGAAAAATTCAAATATCTTGGAGCAACAGTAACAAATATAAATGACACTCGGGAGTAAATTAAACGCAGAACAAATATGGGAAATGCGTGTTATTATTCGGTTGAGAAGCTTTTATCATCTAGTCTGCTGTCAAAAAATCTGAAAGTTAGAATTTATAAAACCGTTATATTACCGGTTGTTCTGTATGGTTGTGAAACTTGGACTCTCACTCTGAGAGAGGAACATAAGTTAAGGGTGTTTGAGAATAAGGTGCTTAGGAAAATATTTGGGGCTAAGCGGGATGAAGTTACAGGAGAATGGAGAAAGTTACACAACGCAGAACTGCACGCATTGTATTCTTCACCTGACATAATTAGGAACATTAAATCCAGACGTTTGAGATGGGCAGGGCATGTAGCACGTATGGGCGAATCCAGAAATGCATATAGAGTATTAGTTGGGAGACCGGAGGGAAAAAGACGTTTGAGGAGGCCGAGACGTAGATGGGAGGATAATATTAAAATGGATTTGAGGGAGGTGGGATATGATGGTGGAGACTGGATTAATCTTGCACAGGATAGGGACCGATGGCGGGCTTATGTGAGGGCGGCCATGAACGTTCGTGTTCCTTAAAAGCCATTTGTAAGTAAGTATTATTATTATTATTATTATTACTATTATTATTATTACTATTTTATTGTTAATTTATGTAAACGTAAATCGACAACACATTATTTTTAAAATGTGTGAAAATGCCTCGTACATTAAACTAATTTAGTAATAAATATCACAAACATTTTCAAAGTTCTGTACTGCTAAATGTAATCTACATAGTGACACACCTCAAAGGAAGTGTGAAAAAAAAAAAAAACATCAAAATATTAATCTGATTCCATGCTGTCATCAGCAACTTCAAACTGAATATCTTTTGATAGAAAGGCATAGCGAGGTGATCTGTTCTTACACCTGGTTTGGAAAGGAGTTGTCGAACATCATTTTTTTTTCGGTTTCATTTTGTTACAAATAACAATTCAACCACATTCACGGAAGACCACTTTTTTCCTCTTTTCAGTAGACTATGCTACCATAACTTCCACATCTGGCTTTTTCCTTGTTTTTACGCCATTCTGATGGTTCACGTTTTACTTTCCTCGGATAACAACGTAGATCTTGCGTTATAACGTCGTCAAAAGTTGCCATAATTTTCAATATTTAGCAATGCAAACACTGGATTTCATTTACAGCATGCACTCGGCGAAAGCAGTCACTACTGTGACGTGGTTCACGTGACAGGAAGCAGCGCTGCTGTTGGTCAAGTGAAGTGAGACAGATTGGAAATAAAAGAGCGGAGCAATAACGTCACTTGAAAATAAACATAACTTTCAAAGCCATATGTAGACGAGATTTACGTAGTTTTGAAAAAACAATGATGTTAGTACGATCATTTTTTATAAGTTGGTTATTTCATAACGCTATATCAACTACTAGGTTATTTAGCGTCGATGAGATTGGTGATAGCGAGATGGTATTTGGCGAGATGAGGCCGAGGATTCGCCATAGATTACTTGGCATTCATCTTACTGTTGGGAAAACCTCGGAAAAAACCCAACTAGGTAATCAGCCTAAGCGGGGATCGAACCAGCGCCCGAATGCAACTTCAGATCGCAGGCATGCGGCTTAACCGACTGAGCCACGCCGGTGGCTAGTACGATGAAAGAGACCTGTTAGAATGCGAGAAATATGTTGGCTTGAATTTTTTTTAAAGTAGATTTAAGTCACTTTGGAAATACACTCTTCAGTTATGTATTGTATATTTATATTTACCTTTTAATTAAATCATTGAAAATGCATGGTTCATGGGAGGGAACGTCGTAATGAAGTGCCGTCGATATAGGTTCATCAATAGCCCATATCTTGTTCCCTTCGACACCACTTTGTCACTCCAATACTCTGTATATGCTAAATTGTCATAAGAGTAGGAGATTGATCTACAACAGCAATGTCAATTCAAGCGCAAGCGTGCACGGAAAGCACATCGTTCTATAATAATAGCAGAGACGACAGTCAACAAGAGGTAGTATCTAGTCCTAGTACGTACAATACATTACTACTCGAGATGAACAAAACTATCTGCCGCTCTCGCTCGCTATGATCATTGCATTTGTCTTTCGAGTCTCGTCTCGTCATTCTCGTGCGCTTCGAGTCTCGCTCAACATTCTCGAAATAGTATTTGGTCGACGTGGAAAGAGTTCGTAACTTTGAATAACATACATCATTGAAATAAATAACATTATAAATGTTTAAATGAGACAAAAAGACAAAACAGAACAGTATCTTAGTTATCAAAATGTTTTGGTTCTATTATATAATATTACCTACGGTTATATAAATATAAGAAAAACGATTCTGAAATAAATTTGCATTTCTAAGAAACATGAAACATAACGTTAATATCTTTTTACTTGAGATTGCACACTTGATCTCAGACATATGAAAAAAAATCCTGCTTTTTAATAAGGGTCTAGTAATTAAATAAAGACTGGGGAACGGATTATTATACACTGAAAAGTAGAGATGATGTTTCAAATAACCTATTTGATTATTTATACATATATAACAGTTGCCAAAGTAGATAAAAGTTCAGTGAGGTATAAACAACTGTGGCCATTCCAGGCTGCTTGATGTTCAGGACTTATGGAGTGATCAATCTCGACGTCTCGAAACACTCACAAGCAGTCTTTACGTCAATGACGCGACGTATACAACATTGTCGTGCGGATTTTCGGCTTTGCGGGCGCTGTTAGTCTTGCTTTCTCCATCGTTGTTCATCTCTAATTACGACGCAATGGAGGCTAGAAAGAGGACTTACGTTTCAGCTCAACTGAGCTGTTGATTTCCTGTGCAAGGAACATGTAAGGGATGTTAATTTGATATCTGGAAAACATTTGATTGCAAAGAAAAATAGGATTAAACGGCATTATTAAAGCTACCACAAGGAGAAATATAAAGGTGTTAAGGAAGAACATTAATTGCTGACGTTACCTTCAGAGTTACAGTTAGAATTAAGATTGAACAAATGATACACAGTCAAGTGGATCTATAATGATAATAACACCGTTAACTTTTAAAAAGCCTTAATTCCTGCGTCATATCCAGCATTTTGTAAATTTGCTGCATAAAATTTTGTCAATTTCCGGCAGTAGCAAGGCTGTCTGGGTCCTGGCGGCCGGGCAGCGTCAGGACACATGATTTTCATATGATCGCCGAATTTTGCGTTTATAAAGTGTCATATTTTATTCGTATATTTAAACAATTTCATAGTGAGATCTACTCTGCAGATTCGAACCCATATATTTTCGTCTGACATTCCATAAGTTAGTATTTCTGCGGAAACAATCATGATGATGATGATGGTGGTGGCGACGACCAAAACAACTATTACCGGTACTACCGACATCCCTTAGCCAGGACACTTTTTTGTTTAGAAATACACCACTGGGCAGTAGACACACATACTGACGTGAACCATTTTCTCTCTAATGAGGTTAATTAAGCCTAGGTTAAGATCCAGATGTCGACCTGGGTGGAACAGTCGGTAGGATGCTGACCTGTGCCCGAGGTTGCGGGTTCGATCCCGGCAATTAAGTGTGCTTAAATGCGACAGGCTTATGTCAGTAGATTCGCTGGCATGTAAAAGAAATCCTGCGGAATAAAATTTTGACACACCGGCGGCGATGCTAAAACCTGGGCAGTTGAGAGCGTCGTTAAATAAAACATTTGAAGGGTACACGGGAAAAACGAACAATGTCACAATGCTGTTAAGGGTGATGTCATTATCTAATTCACTGTATTACTACAAACTTTAGTGTTATTTTTACCTAAAGTGGTAAAGAAGAATTAAATCCACGGATACACTCATCATTTCCTTCATTTCAAGTAGAAACATCAATAAATTTTGCAGTAATATACTGAAATAGATCACTATCTCACCTTTAATGGAAATGTGACATTGTTCGTTTTTCCCGTGTACCCTTCATTTTTTATATCTAAATGGTCGGACAATGACTTGCAGGCTATGCTTAAGACTTGTTGCTGCAATTAACCCCTTCAACAAAGATACAAAGGTTGATTTCAGAAAACAATCGCAAAAACACATTATAATTAGGGGAAAGTTCAACAATGTAATTATTTTACATAGCAAAAAAAGAATCTTCATTTAAGTGACGTAATTGCAGCAGTGTGAGGCGATATGTACAGTATGTTTTCGTAAGTTGTATGTATTATAACACAAAATGAGAACTACTCAGTTAGGTGATTTACATTTCATGAGTACAGTCACAATTGTCATTAAACGTTATCATCTAATTCAGTATATTACTGCAAAACTTATTGCTGTTCCTAACGAAAAAGTAAGAAAGGGTGATTGTATCCGTGGTGATGTTTCTCCTTTACAAGTTTTTTTTATAAGAAAAACGCATAATTTTTTTAGTAGATATCACCCTTATGTGAATTGTGACTTTGTCTTTGATTGTTGTTTTATTCTACTCATCATTTATAATATATATTTTTGTGACAGTATATTTAATTATCTAATCGAAATATAGGGTATGAATATGTGTTCATGTTATGTTCCTTGTATTGTAATATAAAATAGGAACTGTTGTGTACTATAGAAATAAAATAATGTAAATTTGTGTTAAAATCTTTGTCTCATTATTATTTAAAGAAAATACCAAAACAAAAAAGAAAAAGAGAATTACACGGAAATTGCGATTGCATTCTCTTCATCCTTGGTATAAGATCCGACGTGCTTGTAATACAGCTTTCTCTAGCACAGAATGATCTGCGCGGGAGCACGGAAGGTTACTGCTGCGCTATTTTTGTTGATATCACTGGTCTAATATAACAGGGAAGAATGTAATATCTAAGCAGTGCATTTGTGTTTGTGTGTATGTGTGCAGTTCTTCCCTTAATCACTTACACACTTAATTATAGTTCTGTTTGCTGGGATTTGAAAGAGGGTCTTATATCTACAAACCGATATTGTGTATATATAATCGGAGTACGATTGCGCCTATATTGTCAAGTTCGTGGAGTAGGTAGAAGATATGACCCATAGTGCCATACTATTGAAACATCCACCTCTTACATAAACTGTCGCCATTAAGGTCTTGATAATTGTTACAACACATAATGATTATTATCTACTTCGGCGGTTTAGTGGTTCCATTCTTGCCGTTCTAACCGAAATTCCCGTGTTCAAGATCAACCTCGGGCAATGGATATTGAAGGGCAGTAAGGTTTTTCATATTGCTTTCTCTAAGAGGGAAATAAAACTTTGGTCTCTGTCATAGTTTAACGCAGGGGGGGGGGGAACTCGAATTGTAAACAGCAGTCAGAATGAGTATCTATGTACAACAGCAACTGTAGCCGGAGAAGCTACGCTCTCTGAGAGTGGCGTTTCCCGTCCATGGTTTAACCACAGTTTAGTATATACAGTCACGAAGCTCAATACATAGTAAATATGCATCCATAGATAGTTGCTGACCACTAGGGTCGCTACTATCGCCTCATTACAGACAATGCGAAATAGTACCTGCACAGTCTATTGTTCCTAGTACCCTCATAAACTCAAGCTTCGTGACTGTATATACTACACTGTGGTTTAATGGTACGTACAAGAACCCAATTCCAGATTGAAGTCTCCACGGAAATTTTGTCTTCATTTCTCGTCCACATTGAACTTTGACAGCGAGTAATCTGTGCAGCTGAAAGCAGTGTTATCTAAACACCATCACCATCATTACTACTACCACAGATACGTATTACCCCAGATCACATTATAACATTGTTCAGTATTATAGACTTTGACGGCAACAACATTTATCCATTTCACTATGCTGCTATCTAGCTACTGAGTAAGAAGTCACGTTATAACTCTCATTTGAATTGCATGGAGCAACTATACTTCTGTATAGTGGTCGTTCCCAATCGGCGGTGAATATCCTGGTGGTTGTTCTCTTTCACATGTTACCGTTTTTGACATGGGGATGGCCAATATGTTATACAGGTTGATTCACGAGGATTTACCGTCCTTTACCGGTCTTATTTCCGAAGACATTCTGAGCAAAGATGTCATATAAACATGGGTTCTATTCTCAATATTTACAGAGTTACGTCTCGTTATTGGAACGCATTGCTGTGAACGCGTGATCTTGGTCAGCGTGCAGTCAGCAGCCAGCGCGAGCGCTGCGGAAATCAAAGATAGATGTATGCAGTTACGTAGCGCGACGAGTGCCGTTCACAAGCGTGCGGGCAAGTGTACTCAAACGGACGGGGACATTTTTTTAAAATGTGTTGTAAACTCTACAAGACTATAAATTAGGATGCAAAATTGAACTGCAAATAATTAAGTCGGTGGAAGTGGTGGGATTTGTAATAATTGTTGTGATAAGTGCGTAAGAATAATGTAATTTTCTAGTTAAAATAGAAAAAGATGTCTGTACGAAGTACTAACTAAGGAATTCAAGCACATTTTTAGATTCATAATACTTGCCAATTTAAGAAATGATACTTCTGAATGGTTCATTCTCTATTTGTATTACTCTTTTACCTTCAAACTAAAGGAAAAAACTTATTTTACAAACAACATTAACATTTTGCTCAAAATGTCTTCAGAAATGAGCTCCGGAAAGGACGGTAAATCCTAATGAATCACTCTGTATATGTGATCAGGGGTATTATGTATGCTGTGGTTTTACTTACATTTCATTCTTAAAAGTCTGAAAAGAGCTCTGAGTCATTATCTTTACGCCGTATTTGTGAGTTTGCTAAAAGATAGGATGTTTGTCCCTTTTATTACTTCATTACTCTAAGCACAAGGCCGACAGGAAATGACTAAGAGGGTAGCATTTCAGGGAGGATAATTGATATTTTAGTTAAGATTTGGTTTTGCATGTAATGAGTTGTTTTAAGTGAGTGTGAAGTTTTTTTTTTATTGTAATGAAGAAATTCCACCGCGCATGTAAATTTCGCCAAACAGTTTTTGTTATACTCATATATATATATATATATATATATATATATATATATATATATATATATATATATATATATATATATGCAGTTACAGTGAAAAATCAGCATCGATCATTAACAGAAAAAGTAAAAAAAAACTTATTACAATTATTTTGAATGCCGAGCAGGTGAAGAAGACAATCCATGGGTCCCTTATATATGCCGCATAACGTGTTATTCTGCCCTTCTTCAGAGGATGAATGGTGACAAAACCGCTTTTGTTGTTCCGGTGGTCTGGCGTGAACCAACCAGTCATGATAAAGACTGTTGTTTCTGGTAACAAAATTTGGGGCCAATGAAAAAGAACAAAATCTAATGTTTTATCTGCTATTAAACTCGTACCACATGGACCTGAGCTGCATTCCAATCTCGATTTTTTTTTCAAAATGTGGGAGCTATGAGTCACGAACAAGGGGAGAGATTCCATCAGTAGATTTAAAAAAATGGAACAGTGGTATCAAGGAAGATGGAATCCCTACATGATGGTCGACTACTGCTGATTTCTGGTTAGAAAAAGTGACACGGTCCACATGGGATAAAAAAATAAAACTGTAAATGTTGCGATTTATACAAGAAAAAAAAATAATTATATATGTTGTATGCTTCAATTTACTGGCAAAGAGGCTTACAAGGCTATTTCCTTAGACAATACTCTTCTTTTAATCATGATTTAAAATAATTTGTAGAATTAAATTAAGGTTTAATAAGTTATTAAAAACTAGCAATTTTACTACAAAAATGGGAATGTATGGCCACTTCTTTAACATAAGCATCATTTCAGAGCTCTGTTATTTTTTTCTCTAAAATTAATGTATTGCCTTTTTTTTTCCTTAGTAAAAGGATTACATTAATGGTAATATCAGTATTACATGTAAAATAAAACAGAATTGTGTGTTTTTACCGAAATCTACTATAGGGTAAAGGTCGGTAATATTGTGATATGAGCAATATTGTGATAGTTCTTTTTGAGAAATTATTGCAATTTTACTGAGCGAGAGGAAGATGGTATTTTGCGTCAACATATTAAGGGAATGTTCGTGGACAAGTTTCTGTACAAAACCGGTCCTTCTCTCGCTCAGAAAAATTGTAATAAATTCTCAAAAAGAACTATTACAATATTACTCGTATCACAATATTACCAACTTTTACCCTACATCTATAACATAAAAACGTTGTCTTACACCATTTTTACTGTCATTTTCGTGTTCAGGAGAGTCGATTCAGTGAAAGTGACCTGATTTTGTCCATGCTACAGATAAGAAGTAGAAATTTGTCGACTATTGTCAGAATCCTTAAGAATGTGAACAATTAACTAGGAATTAGCGTAGTTAAGGTCTGGAAACTTAATGAATTCGACGGTATTTTGGCCTATTTAGAAGAATCTGTCCCTTAGTCGCTAATCCGCGTTGTACCGGAATTGATGAATTACAGAAAATTCTAACCACTGGCCTAGTCTAGGGAAACTCATGCTCCATGATGGGAGGTATGGACTCCAATCCCGACTCGAATGACTGATTGAATTTTTCCTAGATTTCCTTCACAACTGTCAGACCAATACCAGGTAATTTCATAGCTAATACTAGCACTCATCTCGCTCATGTACTAGCCATTTCATTGTCACAATTCCATGTACGATAAATATCCGCGCTGTTAACACAGGATCATTATAAAGCAGATTAAAATAACAATAGGTAAAATATTGAGGCAGTTGTGCCGTGTTAGTGTAGCAAGACCAATTCACAAAACAAATTTAAAAGCACCCAAAAATAAAAGCCGAGTCTTATGAATGCCCAGTTATTATCTAACATCATTCATTCGAACTAAACAAAATCTTCTTGATGGTTGTTTGCTTGTATAGTGCCTTAAACTCGGGATTCGGCACAGACTTCTAGATTTACCGAGCTTACTTCGTAAGACTGCCGCGTGCATCCCATGCCATGACGCAGAGTCACCGCTGAGACATCACAGGATGATTGAAAGACAACGGACAAATATCCAAACGGAAGATTAATTTTCTTCCATTTCCCACTCAGGGAATCTAACCTCGGACCGTTTGTTTGGCAAGTGTACGTGATTGGTGTAGCGTAGGATAAATTATAATAAAAATAATGGATGTATGTCAGCTTTTCCAATTTTTATTTCAGACCTTTTTGCGTTACACATGCTTGCTGCAATGACCATGCCAACATGCGGTTCCGTTGAAAGTTTAAAATAGATATCCTGCTGAAACTTAATACGTTGTAGAACTTTGTGTAATGAACAGGAGAAAGAAGCGACTAACGTAAAATTGCACACTTTATATCTGTACCGTCATTTCCCATAACTATGGTCCACGATACAACCATTCAAATGTTGTACTCCATAATCTAGTACCTCGTTTATCTATATTTTTGCTTTACTGTAGTTTGAAGTCAAGTCAGTGCAGCTATCTACGAACGGTCTATGTTACTTCTACAGTGTTGATTGAATGGTTGTATCGTGGACTATAATCGTGTTCCAGGACCATAGTTATGGGAAATGACGGTAGTATACTTGAAGTAGACTAATATGCTTTAGGCGTATCTTTCTTCTTAGTATTTCAGTGGCTTATTCTTGTGCACAATTGAAGATGTGGATTCCAAAGTGTCCTAAGTCTTTTTTTTATTTATCGTTTGGAAGTCTATATTATGTAACTGTCGAAGTTTATTTTTTTAAGTAGGTTATTTTACGACACTGTATCGACATCTTAGGTTATTTAGCGTCTGAATGGAATGAAGGTGATAATGCCGGTGAAATGAGTCCGAGGTCCAGCACCGAAAGTTACCCAGCATTTGCTCAAATTGGGTTGAGAGAAAACCCCGGAAAAAACTTCAACCAGGTAACTTGCCCGACCGGGATTCGAACACGGGCCACCTGGTTTCGTGGCCAGACGAGCTAACCGTTACTCCACGGATGTGTTCTGTCCAAGTTTATTTAACAGTCTCTCCTAAGTTTTGACTCGGATACGTCTGAAAAAAGCCATATGCAGGCACAGGGGCGTCACATTTATTTTATCGTTTTTTTTGTACTTTTGTCATAACTTATTATTTGAAATTAGGCTAATTTGGAATCCACCTCTTCAATTAGCAACTTATCTAGGTTATTGCAATATAACTTAATCAGATATCACGTCTGTAGACTGTGTTACCAAAAGTTGTGGACGTAAGATGAACCTACCGACCTGTTGATTAAGTGAACATAAATAGCTTCATTTTACTATAAACGATTTTTCTGAAGGTAAGGGAAAACCGAGGAATACAATACATTGGACTTCGCATGGAAACCATATTTTTATCTCTCGTTCTCTAAATAAGTTAAAGTAAATTTTTCATGCTAGTTTGCTTTGGACTGCTTCTGAGTATAGTTAGTCAGCATTCCATCTCTGAGGTAGATGTCCACATCGACGAAGGAATTATTTGTTATTTGCATTGATAGACTGGGCTACCTATTAGAGGTCAGTGCATTAAATAACAATCGCGGTAACATTAGACTACTTTGAGCCTTTCATTCCGGGAGATGGTTTATCTTTTAGTTTTGTATTCCTTTCAAAGGTAGTTGCTCTAAAAATTTAATTTTTGAAAAATCCACCTGTCTCCTGGATTTGAAAACGTTACGTTGATGTCGAGCATGGTATTAGTCCCCCTACTGGGAATGGCACGGACTGGGACTCTCCTCGCATGCAGGCCGCTCGGGCGGGCCCATTGTACTACCCCGGATGGAATGGTGTGCACGCCCTAAGGACACCCCGCGCTTCAAATCATCCTGCATGCCGCGACCGAAATCCCCTACAACCTACTTTATTCATTTACCTTTCCACGTAGGCCTCACCGCGGTTCCTCAAACCCTTTCCCACGAATTACTATGAGCTAAGTGGACAGCCCACGGGACATAGCGCTTCCACCAACAACGAATGACCACATATCCACGGGGTCCAATTTCGGCGGCAGTCCGCCAATTCTACATCACAGTATACCTTGGAAAGGAACAGATTCTTATGAGGGGAAGTATAATTATGATGGCAAAATGAATCCAAGGTCCAACGCCGAAAACTATCCAGCAATTGTGATTTGATTCGTTGAGGGAAAACCTCCTCAACCAGATAACTTATCTCAACCAGCAAGAACACACATTTTCGTTATCAGGTGGGCAAGAGACGTTTTGAAAATGAACTCCTCAAGTATAACATGAACTGCCAGGAGGTCAAAAGGAGAATAAAAATAACAAAGGAAGCTTTCAATACAAAAAGGGGCATCTTCTGCGAAGCTCTGGAAAAAGAACTAAGAAAGAGAGTAGTAAAGTGCTTTGTGTGGAGTGTGGCACTATATGTGGCAGAAACATACACATTATGACGAAGTGAAAAGAAGCGATTAGAAGCATTTGAAATGTGGATATAGAGAATAATGGAGCGTGTGAAATGGACAAACGGAATAAATAAATCTGTGCTAGAAAGAATATATGAAGAAAGAATAGTGCTAAAACTGATCAGGAAGAGAAAAAATTGGGGATAGAAGGAGATATGAGATGATAGACAATATTAAGATAATATGACAAGAGAGAAGATTGTGGAATGCTGGGTTTGCAATAAAATACCTGCCCTTGGGCAGAAAACTATGAATTAATGAGTCACGTGGATAGGGTGACCAAATTCTGATCAAAAAATAGCCACTTAGCCACGACAAATTTTAGTACAATTTTTTTGGGAGTGTGAAGCCTAGATTCATTAATGGAATCGTTTATATTTTAATATAAAAGTATCAATTTATCTATAATGTTGATACAATAGTATTTAAGAATACAAATATTTCTTAGTTTTAACGCATTTATATTTGTCAACAAGATGTTGCAGAAAATTTAATTTTTATACTGCTATGCAAGTTGAAAAAAAATCTCTTTAATCAAATGTGCATACAGTTACATCAAAGATTACAGGATTATCGGAACTGGATTGTATTGATTATTACGTACTCTACTTACTAAACTATCGATATTAATGTCTGTTTATATCTAAATATATGTTGGTATTATTTACTTACAAATGGCATTTTGGGAACTCGGAGGTTCATTGCCGCCCTCACGTAAGGCCGCCATCGGTCCCTATCCTGAACAAGATTTATCCAGTCCCTAGCATCATATCTCACTTCCCTCAAATCCATTTTAATATTATCCTCCCATCTATGTCTCGACTTCCGCAAAGGACTTTTCCCCTCAGGTCTTCCAACTAACACTCTATATGCATTTCTGGATTCACCCATACGTGCTACATGCCCTGTCCATCTCAGACACCTTGATTTGATGTTTCTAATTATTATGTTAGGTGTAGAATGCAATGCGTGCAGCTCTGCATTGTTCAACTTTCTCCATTCTCCTGTAACTTTATCCCTCTTAGCTCCAAATATTTTCATAAGCACCTTATTCTCGAAAACCCTCATCCTCTGTTTCTTTCTCAAAGTGAGAGTCCAAGTTTCACAATTATACAGAAGAACCGGTAATATAACTGTTTTAGGGCATTATTATTATTATTATTATTATTATTATTATTATTATTATTATTATTATTATATCTAATTAAAAATTGACGATTATGATTCATGGAGAAAAATACGGGAGGGTTAGGAGACCAATACAGGACCCGGTAGGATCCAAAAATATTAGCTGAAATACGGGAGAGTTCGTCACCCAACGTGGACGAATGATGTCAGTTAAAAATGACTTCAATTTTAACGGTATCACAATAACTGTTAACTTGCAATTGACTTCAGAGATTGGATATTCGGTTCTAGCCCAGATATTTCCCTGTTTTCTAAGTACGAAAGTGCGACCCTAGGGATGCGAGTGCCTCCCATGTGTGCGAAGCAACGATTGGACGAAATGAAAAAAAAAACTGTACAGTGTAATGCATTTATTTTATGTTCCGGAGAAAAGACTTCGGTACATACTAGCCTATATTTAACCACACTTTCTTTCTTCACTATTAGCCTGAATTTATAGAAACGTCGTGAAATTGAATTAAAAGTGAATGAAATAGTGAGTGAGCAGGGTCTTGTGGACGAGCGAAGCGTTCTCGTTCGGGCTGTGGTCACATGACTCTCCCTCCGTTGTGTGAAGCCGGCCGATTCGGATCAATACTGAGAGGAGACCTGGCAACAGCGGGCGAGAGTCATCAGCAGGGGAACGGCGAGCCGCCCGGTGCGGGAGGATGACAGCATGAAAACACAGAGGTGCGAGAATAAGGATTAGTGTCCGGCACGCACATGCAGTTGGACATTTTTAATTTTGGAGTAGAAATGCTATAAATGTACACAATTCCGCCATTGAATGAGAACTATTTCAACGGATGATGCTCTACGTATTTTGTGGAGGATTTAGCATTATGTGTAATTACTGATTGGTATTTCCGTGGTCCGGGCCGCTCGGAGTTTGAGATGAACCCGCTCCCACGCGGAGGCCAACCGAGGGCAGCGTTCCTTACTTCCCCACCCCTTTAAAACCTTAAACTGTGTGCAGAAATTAAACGATACAAATCGATTTTGAGGTGCAAGAATTAGGCCTGGTCCACAATAAACCGGGAACGGAAACATTGTTAAAGTAAATATATAGCAATAAAGCAATAACCAGAGGACACAATACATCTACATACACCGATCACATAACCAATGCTAACCATACATACAATAACATAAATGCGGACATGGAAATCCTACACATACAACCCAAGAACCAAAACATCAACACAATAGAACAATACTAAATATACAAACACACTAAAACACACCCCGATCAAATTCTCAACACACAGATCAATTTCAGTAAACACACACTATTTGACTCCACTCTTCAACACCTTTCAACAATCAAACATACCCACATAACAGGCAGAGAAGTTCGAGATGACGCCGAGATCTAGTAGGCTCTGAGGATGGTGCGTGAAGCACTGAAACAGCTGTAAGCCGCACAAATCTTACATAATTAACACGAGTAAGTCCCTAGTTAATCAATTAAATATATAATGTGAGCATTCACAATTAACGAGAATCTTGCCGGAGTCCGGGATCGGAAAGGAGAAATTTGGCGAAATTTAACTTTGCCGTTACAGAAATAGCGTTATCAGCAGTGCGGTTTTTTTTTGCATAAAAACACCGGTATTTCAATTGCTATGACCGAAATTTTAACTGTCTTGAAACTGAATGTATGGATGGATGGAATTGCAGAACAGTTGACGACATATTTAGGTTACGGAAAATTATTACTAGTATTATAACGTTGGTTCCACGCCATAAAATATTACGGAATAAATAAGTTATCACATTTCTGTGCTCTGTACAGGAAACTGCCTTTAGAATCACGGTTTAAATGCAGGGGAGAACGACTGAATGAATTTAATACATATACATTGATATCACTCCGAGTCCACACCTGTGGAGTAACGGTTAGCGCGTCTGGCCGCGAAACCAGGTGGCCCGGGTTCGATTCCCGGTAGGGACAAGTAACTTGTCCCCTGGTTGAGGTTTTTTCCGGGGTGTTCCCTCAACCCAATATGAGGAAATGCTGGGTAACTTTCGGTGCTGGACCCCTGACTCATCTCACCGGCATTATCACTTTCATCACATTCAGATGCTAAATAACCTAAGATGTTGATAAAGCGTCGTAAAATAACCTACTAAAATAAAAATAAATATCACTCCGATGGGCATGTGGGTTTTTTTGAAATCTCAGAGTTGTTCTGTATTATGCAGTGAATGACGTATACACACCTGTGCCACAAGCGTCCAAAATATACACTGTAATTTTTTTTTTTTATCGATTTCGTACATCGGTTCATTTGTCATTTAAAAATTTTCTTCCTCGAGTCATGAAATTTAAAAATTCATTCGATGAGCACTTGGGGCTTTTAAAGACCCCAATCAAATATCGTTTAATTTTTTGTTTGATTGTGTAATTGAAGGCTTCGGGGGGTAAATAATAATAACCCACATTTAAAATTTGAATACATTTTAATTTTTACTGCAAACACAAGAGGATTGTCACATTTTTTAAGTAGCATAATATAATCATTTTTAACATATTAACATAATTATTTAACCAAACCAAAGATAAAGTGGCTTATAGGCTGTTAACAACCAGAAAACTGTCAATCTCAATTTTGAAGGTTATCGCTAGAGACCGGATTTTAAAGGGAACTTTTTTATCGAAAAAGGACAAAAAAAGAGGAAAGTTATAGCCAAAAAAAAAGGACTTGAAAAAGGACTGTATTACTTCCCAAAATATACTTCAGCACATTCACGGATATACATGGCACACACAATCTTACATTTATCTCTTCATAACATAAGGGAAGTGTTATATTTGATCTAGTCAGAAAAGGACTTCAAAAGGGACATTACTCCCTCAAAAGGGTTCTATTTTAATTGAAAACACATTCACGGATATACATGGCACACATAATCTTACATTTATATCTTCATAACATAAGGGAAGTGTTATATTTGATGTAGTCAGAAAAGGACTTCAAAAAGGACTATATTACTCCCTCAAAAGGGTGCTATTTTAATTGAAAACACACTTCAGCACATTCATGGATACACATAGCACACACAAGCTTATATTTATCGCTTCACAACATAAGGAAAGTGTTGTATTTGATCACACTCAACATTTCAATATGTTTCAATATGATTCTGCCTCTTTGAATGCAGAATGTCTTTATAAACAGAAAATGACCGCTCAACATCAAATGAAACCAGAGGTGAAAATTTTCCTTTTATCCTGAACTCTAAATCAGCACACTTTATTAGTTTTTCAATGTCTGGAATCAGAAGAAGAACGATATTTATTTTCGCTTGCTCAGGAAGTTATACGCCTATCGGAAAAAATATACGAAACTTAGCTAAATGTTTGCGATATTCTGCCAAAAAAAGAAGACCAAAATAAGAGATATTTTAAAAGGGGGGGGGGAGGGAATATGGACTAAAAGGTGGGAAGGGAAGTCAAAACCACATAATTAGGTCGGTGGAAGATAATTTTGAACATCGTAATTAATTATTTCAGGTTTCGTGTTGAAATAAAAAAAGGAATTCCCTTTAAAATCCGGTCTCTTGTTATCACTATTTACTCCCGAGGTCTTCAATTGTTGCAATAGCTGGAAAGCTATTTTAACAGACTGTGATTTAGTCCTTATGACTACTATGAAGTGATAATATATAACCAGAAGATTTTTTGTAAAAAAAATTGCTGGGGTTATCATCTACGTAACTTCTCCAACGCGTCTCAGTAAATAGTTTATTTTTTTATTTTAGTAGGTTATTTTACGACGCTTTGTTAACATCTTAGGTTATTTAACGTTTGAATGAGATGAAGGTGATAATGCCGGTGAAATGGAACCGGGGTCCAGCACCGAAAGTTACTCAGCATTTGCTCATATTGAGTTGAGGGAAAACCCCGGAAAAAACCTCAACCAGGTAAATTGCCCCGACCGGGAATCGAACACAGGCCACCTGGCTTCGCGGTCAGGCGCGCTAACCGTTACTCCACAGGTGTGGACCTGAGTAAATAGTGATTAGCCTAATAAATATTGTGTTCTTATATAAGATATTGTGGTTTGTGATCATGATTTAATGTGCTAAATGTTGCAATGAAGTGATAGTATAACCACAAGTTTTCTTGTAAAAAACGCAGGGGTCCTTAAAGACTCCAAGTAACCTTTTATGTAACTCTCCAATGTGCCTAACGGACGGATATCCGTATGCTCGAGTAATGAAATTTCTTCAATAGATGAAACAATTATTTTCTGCAGGTGCTATTTCAAATGTTTTCTCGTGACATATATAATAAAATTACTAAAACAGTAGATTTTGTATTATAAATAATAGAAATTGTAACTGTCTACTCTAATGTACTACCATTAATGAAATCTGAGTGTTACTAACATTTTTGTTTTCGATTGTACGCATGTGTTTGTGATAATATATGCCGAGAAAGGACATGCGATGGTGATGGTAAATGGTTTTGTAGTAGCTTTCGTCATGGTGATAGAAAGAATGGTAGTAGCCTACATTTATTCTTCTTTTGACAGAACAATGTCTTCGAGTATTTTATACGAGATGCCTTTACCCAGAACGGCGATCTATGTGTTTATATTCTATATCGTGACTGCTACGTGTTCGAGATATTGCAAAGTACGGAGGAAAAACGACAGGAAAATTCTACTAAAAAATTATAATACGACAGGAGTATAAAATTCTCCGCAGATCTCTGTAAGGAACAGCTGATTCGTGGCAAATACCAAAAACGTGTAGGATAAAATCCTCCGAGAGAAATTAACGTTACGTAAGTCCACCGCTGTGGAGTAACGACTAGCAGGTATGACCGTGAAACGAACGGGCCCAGGTTCAAATCCTTGTGGGGGGGTTTTCCCAAACCAACTGAAATAAAATTGCTCGATAACTTTCGACGTTGGACCTCGGACTCATTTCGCCATCATAATCCATACCATAGCCCGGGTTAAGTTCACGGCTTTGCTTTTCGACTACAAGTGTCATTCCCAGAACAGGAGTGGTAGGCACAATAAGCCTCAGGCTGCAGTGTAAACCTACTGGTCATTCCTCCATGATTACAAACAATAATCCCATAATATTATATTCCGAACTGCAGCTTGTAAACGGTTACGTAGTTATCCTACCACATTATATTGACCATTACACTTTCACCACGTCATAATACTTTTGACCAATAAAACGCTACGAAAGGACTTTTTTTTTTTTACAAATCATGACTGCTTATCGCACAATTTTTATCACTTTCCTAGCATTTGTGTATTTTTATCATTACTCTAGCATTTGTTTCTTTTTATCACTTCCCAAACATTTGTTTCTTTGTTTGCCAACATTTCAAACTGTAAATTCTTTACTGTACTATAAAACATGATTTGCGATCGTCATTTTTTCCCGCATATACAGAGTGTTCCGCTTATAAGTATAACAAAAGAAATAGCTATAACTTCTGAATTAATACAAGTATATAGTTGAAACCAACTGCTACAAAGAATGAAAACTGGGAATTTTTGTTACCTTATGTTCCATTAACCTCAACATGGCTTCCATTGGTGGCACGGGAAATATCCAACCGGTATTCAACCTCGACCCAAGTGTTATGAAGCATCTGTGGTGTAACATTGTTGACAGCAGCATAAATTCTTTCTTGTAAGTCTGCCAAATCACGTACTGGCGTCCTGTAGACCTGGTCCTTAACAAACCCCCACAGGAAAAAATCAGGTGGTGTTAGATCTGGTGATCTGGCAGGCCATGTGATGTACGGTGATCCTCTTCCGATCCATCTTGCAGGGAATTGTTCGTCTAAGAATGTGCGAACCATGTTGGCAAAGTGTGGTGGAGCCCCATCTTGCTGGAAAATTGCTCCATCTGGGAGTTGTGGCACAGCATACAGTTGCAACATATCCAGGTACGTGTTTGCAGTGACTGTCTTTTCAGCAAAGAAATAGGGACCAATGATTCTGTCACGCATGATCCCACACCAAACATTCCATTTAGGGGAATCCCGTTGGTGTTCAATTACGACACTTGGATTTTCCGACCCCCAGATGCGACAATTGTGTCGGTTTACTTTTCCACTGACGTGGAAGGTTGCCTCATCTGAGAAACAGACTCGAGTTAGAAATGTGTCGTCATCGTCCATTTTATCCAACATTGTTTCTGCAAAGCGTTTTCGTTCCAGTTTATCATTCGGCGTAATCATCTGATGAAGTTGCAGCTTGTACGCTCGCAAACGCAATCTTTTATGGAGCACTGTATGCACTGTTGTTGGTGGGATGTTCAACTGCACACTAGCCTGTCGAATGGATTTCCGCGGGCTTCTCTGAAATGCCTCGCGAATGCGTTCGACATTTTCGTCAGACACTTTACGCTTGGAATGTTTACCTGCATTAGACAACAAACTTCCTGTTTCTCTGAGCTGCCTATCCCATTTCATTATTGAGACGTACGTCGGTACAGCTTCCCTCGGTCTAAGATTGTACTGACGGCGAAACAAGCGCTGTACACGAATTATGGATCTATGTTCTGCTAATGACAGCACACAAAAGGCTTTCTGCTGTGGCGTCCACATGCTGACTGACTAAAGATACGATACGAATTCTCTTATTTAATGATCTGCGCATGCGTGAGTCTTCTAAAAATAAGTAACAACAATGGATTAAAACTTCCCAATTTCCTCTTTACAATGGTACCAATCTTAACCCATTTGCATGCATTGTTATGAAATTATAACTATTTCTTTTATTATACTTATAAGCGGAACACGGTGTATAGTCGACTGAAAATGGTGGCGCCTTTCAAACTTTTTGGTGACGGTAACATTAGTGAAATAGAATAATTTTACTAAGTCAATTAATATCTATTGTATTGTATTAGAGTACTTTATTTCTTCTAATCTTTATATACTTTCTTCTAATCGTGTAATAGTCAATTAAATCCCACTCGAGTTTTGATTTTCTCTAGATAAATCAAAATCTCTAGTGAGATTACTGTTGATAAAATGGAAGAGATGTGCTCGTGCACATCTGCTTCCTTTCTTATATAATAGGATTGCTGTGGAATATTCTATTACAATTGATTTCCTCGCTAAGAAAATTTTAAGCAAAACGTTATGGGAGACAAGTATAGTAGGTCGAACGAACGAGTAACTGTAGCTTCAGACTTAAGCAAAACGTTATGGGAGACAAGTATATTAGGTCGAACGAACGAGTAACCTTAGCTTCAGACTTAAGCAAAACGTTATGGGAGACAAGTATATTAGGTCGAACGAACGAGTAACCTTAGCTTCAGACTTAAGCAAAACGTTATGGGAGACAAGTATATTAGGTCGAACGAACGAGTAACTGTAGCTTCAGACTTAAGCAAAACGTTATGGGAGACAAGTATAGTAGGTCGAACGAACGAGTAACCTTAGCTTCAGAATTAAAGGACGTAGATTGAGTTTCCTGTGAAAACTTAGATTTTCCTCCCGTACGGTAATTTCCTTTCCTGATGACATTTTATCCGGAATTTGAACACTCGTAATGACATTTTTAAGCAGGTACAATGTGAGTTCAATATATTTAGTCTGGAAATTGACAGCACTAAAACAGAATACATGAATATTATGAAGAGAACAAATACTGTAGCCTAAATATTATCGTTGTTAATGTTATATTTTATGAGAATGTTTCCAGTTTTAATAGGTCTACAAGGGCTCAGCAGTGATACAGAAATTGCGGCTGGTAACCGATTACTTAGAGCATCGGTCATCAGCACAGTGCACCCTCAGGCTAGCGTCCTTTACCCGCGGATAAGACATTGCACTAGCGTGCACCCGTGGCTGCTGGCGGGTATGTTTCCTCCCTCTCCCTTCCGCAAGACGGTGCATATTCATATATATATTTCTTACCCGTTACCCATTTCAGCGAGTACTGACGACTGTTGTCTTAGAGTATTAGATAAAAGATTATGAAAGCCAGACGCATATGCAATAATGTTGAAGTACGAATTTATAAGACAATAATTATCATACAGGCCGTTGTTGGATATGAAGCCTGGACGTTTCCTGAATGTGTAATTACAGTTCTAAATACATGGGAAAGAAAAACATCGTGGAGAATTTTTGGACCTACGTACGGCCAAGGAATTTGGAGAATGATGACAAAATTGGAACTACAAAAGTATTAAAAATGATTATACGAGGGTTGTTCCGAAAGTATTGCCTCCTACTTTTTTTGTGTTGACCTGCAACGTCTGTGTAGGATGTTGGTTGCGTTGTAGTAAGAGTTAGACCTTCACGCTAATGTCCTGTTAGTTTGGTTGTCGTGCGACAAATAGTGGCAGCAGGGCTGTCTACCAAAATGCCGAACAAATTGCATCCACTGGCATCCATCGACGCTTGTTAAAGGTGTACGGAAACGATACAGTGGATGCGAGCGCAGTGAGGCGATGGGTAGTGCGTTTTAACAGTGGCGACAGTGACAGTTCTTTCAGATAGGCGGGGTGTGATACTTGTGGATGTCCTGGCGTCTGGAGAAACTGTCAGTTCTGAACGCTACAAGCAGAAGCTGGCTACGCTGAAAGCCTGAATTTCCAGAGTAAGACCAGAGAAGAAAACCTTTCGATTGCATACCAGTTTCGCGACCATCGAGCACGTTGCAAAATTTGGCCGGACTGTCCTACAACATCCACCGTATAGTTCAGATTGAGTGTTTTCAGACTTTCATCTTTTTGAGTCTATGAAAGATGGACTGCATGGGCAAGGTTGCTGTCATCGCAGCTGTAACGAAGTGGCTTGCCTTTGCTGGTTAAAATTTCTACGAGCGCGGCATACTGGCAAAAATGCATAGCGAATGGTGGTGACTCTGTGAAATAATACTGGTATGTAGCTAAAAATCTTGTTCTATTATGTGTTTTTATGCTCTCTGTATCTGTTGTAGTTTTCGTGAAAATAAACCGGAGGCATTACTTTCGAAACGACCCTCATATCTTGACTCAGAAGATTAGTGTGTGGAGTGGCTGGGTCACATAATCATGATGGACAATAACCGAATAACCGAAATGTTAATAGCTGCAAAAAAGAGAGTTGGAAGATGTAAGTTACGATGGTTATGATATCCAGAATGATATTGCTAAAGTACAGAGGACACTGGAAAGGAGTGAGTTGTCAGATTTTCTAAAGGAGGTCAAAGCTAAATTCAAAGGGCCGCAGTACCATGATGATGATTTACAGAACTACTGTTGATTCGTTCGACCTCCCATAAATGAGTGCGATTTATTCTCGTTGGACTAGTGGAGTGTGATGCTCATCGATCTCCTAATACAGGTATTGATTAGTAAGGCATGTGTATTTTTTAAAATGATGCATTGGGAGAATCTTCATTTACCTAGTTTCATCTAGCGGAATTCCAAAAGAGGCTTAGAAACCAGAGAAAATACTGTATCAGGAATTTAGGAATAACTATTTTCTTATAGGCTATGTTCGTTGTTTTTTCCTTGCTACTTGATAAATAATATCCGTTGATTTAAACAGATTGAAGCTGATAGTGGCACATCAAGTTTGGCGTCTGTGAAGAGTTTTCAGAAACAACCTAGAATATCCATGTATTGATCTGTCTCTCGCAGACACAGCGTTGGATACGGAACTCCTCCCTTTTTTCTCTTTGTGGCATTCATCACTAATTTTTTAAAATATGAAATTGTGTAAGCATTTATTACATTTTTTTGTTGCTTGACTGACTGACTGACTGGTCAGTTGTCTGACAGCGGAGAGCAACCTTGTCTGTCAGAGTTGCTTTTCCATGAGAGTAGAGTTGCTATTTTTTAGGGCGATACCCCTGGGCACACATGGTTGCCTGCGTTGCAAAAACAGCAATAGGGCTTCTGTAGTATCGCGTACTAGTGAGAAATTCGAGAAACTGAGGCACGATGTGCTGTTACAATAACACGACTGTCCAAGTGGCAGACTGCGGTACATACGTGGTCCCTTAGGTTTTCCGAACCGTGCGTGAGAGCTCGTGGGGTTATGGTTTTTTTTTTTTTTCATTTTTTTTAAGTAAGACTGCGATTTATAAGCCGGAAACTATTTCACAGAAGAAGTGAACGCTGGTTTCTATGTCTTACAAATTCTGAAACTTTGACACAACTTTTATGCCTATGAGATTAAATACGAGTAATTACCGTAGATTTAGTCTTTGTTTTAACATTACATTTAGAGCAGCGGTGACCAAAACTCGAACTGCAGTGATTACATGCGACAGACAGCCTATGAAGTAAGGAGACGGAGGAAAGGTACTTGGTATGAAAACTACAACCAGTGGTGGTTCCTGTACTAACACCTTGATCAATCCTGCGGGTAAAAATCTCAAGCTTTGCTGTATCAGTAATGCCACTGCTGTCATCAAGAGCCAGTGAATAATATACGATTTTTCTTGCTTCTTTTTAACCTTCCTCTTGAATATAATCAGGAATTTTCTAACTTCTTTTCTCCATACTTTGTCGAGAAATTGGTAGTTTTTCAAAATTAAAAACTTCTTATGGACAAGTTATTTAAGCTATTTTAATCATTACCCTTTTGAGAAATTCTTTTCTTTTAAAAGGCTTTAGAGCACGAGATATTTCAATCCCCATTAGGTAGCTGACTTCTTTACATTTATTTATCTCATCTTCCTCTTCCAGGCTATGATTTAAGACATGTCAATTCCTGGCGTTTAACAGTTCGTTGGCACATAATATTGAATCAGTTTTTGTACAATATTATTATAAAATGAATAAGTAATAAATAGTTACCCTCATCTAAAGATTAAGAAGATTAAAACTGAGATAAAACCTAATAATTTTATTCTTCCAGGAAGAAGATCTAAAAATATCAATATACATGCTCGTACAGAAGGATTATAGAAACATATACTTAGTGTAGTAATAATAATAATAATAATAATAATACATTATTCAGCATGACAATGTCTCTATATACTCCTAATTAAACCGTTGAGCAAAGTAAACATATTACATTTTGTCCAACAGAACAACAAAATGGTTCTCCTTCTCATTCTTTACGAAACCACCTCTACTGCTTGTAGAGACAGAGTTTGTAGAGCGACATGATACCGCCACTGCTTGCTTTCAGTACGTGAATGTAAAAAAACAACAATGTACAGGAAACTCCTCGTACCCTTTTGAATGTCTGTGATTACACGATGTAATCACGACATCTGCTTTGGTCACCGCTGATTTAGAGGGTCCACCATTATGGAGTAACGGTTAGCATGTGTGACTTGAAACGACCTCGTCCGGGTTCAAATCCTGGGTGGAACAAATTACCTGGTTGAGGTTTTTCAGGGGTTTCCCTCAACATATTAAGTGCAAATGGGTACCGTTCAGGTGCGGCTCTGACGAAAAGCTGAGCAGACAAACATGTCAGAGTGCGGCCCGGCATATTTTATTACATGGTCCATGTACAGTCAGTCTTAGATTTCTCTGTTTAAGCTACCCTCAACGTTTCTAAAGCGATGGCGCGCATTTATGCTGATTTTGAATCGAACATCCATACAGCGGTAACAAATATATTTCCTGAGCCAGAAACAAAGGGCTGTCGCTTTCGACTTTGGCAGTGCTGGTGGCGCAAAATTTACTCTTGGTCTTGTAAAAGAATACAAATTCAATACCTCGAAAATAGGACAGTTCTTAAAGTTCTCCTAAGTGGACGACATGTTTACATATGACATCATGGCATTGCAACCTCAAGACTATAGAGTCCTTCAGTATGCTGATTACATATTGAAAAATTATGTCGCTGGTGATGCAAGCTTTCTCCGAGCAACTGGGCAGAATTCAACGCTTCAACATGCCGGATGCTATGCATAGACATTTTGCTAGCCCGCGCTACGAGCGTGCTAAACTAGCCCCGGCTATCAACTGGTTACTTGTACAGGATTCATATTATATCATATCGCTAACACTGGTTTATGAATACGAAAAACGTTAATTCGCTGATCATCCACCGGAAGTCCGCGCTAAGAATGTCTATGAATATGGCCCTTAATGTCTAACTATTCAAAAGAGCTAGAAACAGATTAACCCCAGCAATACCCAGGTATTTTCAATAACATGCAGTATCAACGGGTGCAGGGTAGCTTGTGATAAACACAAAAAATATTTAATTTTGAACGTGTTTTGACATTTGTCATCACTCATCAGCAAGTAGTTCGTACTATAATAAAAGAGAAAAATTGAAACGTCATTGTATATTTTCGGACAATCACTTCAACATAACAATCTGGATAATGTCACACATCACTTTGTTCACACTCATCCTCACATATTGTACAGACCACAGTTTTACTACATAAATGCTTAATTTTGAAGAATTTTTTAACGTTTATAATCAGCAAATACTATGTAGGCCTACTATAATAAAAGAAAAAAATTAAAATGTGTATTTTCGAAGAATTACTTCAACAAGGGGGGGATATTATTTTTGTCCGTCTTAACATTTTAGTTTAGTGGAACTATGAAAACGATTAAACAATAACACAGTAATATAGAAGGATTCATAACTGACAAATAATATTTTCATATTATATATAGCATCAATTACATATTTAATATATACATTTTGGAGAAGATGGACACAAAGTATTGCTTTAGTAATGCTAGGGTTAAAACGAAATGATTGTCGAAATGTACGCTATTGTTTTATGGTCCTTAACATATTTCAGTATTACATAGTGTCAGGCATTGGCATAGAGAAGCGTAGAAATTGCTTTTGTTCGCACGTCTAGACACGTCAGTTTATTAACGAAACATGTTCGCGCAAATTCACTTAAGCCTTAATCGTTTCGAAGACTGGAAAGAAATATAGATTTGGTATAAACTTATTAAAATGTTGGACAGTGTTAAGAGTCAAATATGAAATGGCGTTATCATTAAACAGGAATTTGTGACCCCCTCCCAAAAATAAACGAGAGGTGAGAATAAGAGCTAGTAAGAGTTTAATAAGTTATACGGCAGTAATGTATTATGCAACGAGCCTATAATGGTAGTAATTAAGACGGGAGTATGTTTATGAATCGAGCGTAAGCGAGGTTCATAATTTTCATACGAGTGTCTTAATTACCATTACAGGCAACATGCATATGACTGTTGTTAGGCTATAATTAAATGTCTAATTTTTTAGTTTTTACAAATATCTTACTTTGTTACTTTAGTGATAATGAAATAGTGAACATGCATGTATTTTGAGCATGTTCTCTACTATTGCAAGAGATGGAACGAGTGTGTCTTTTCAGCATGTTCTCGAGTAGTGCAACAGATGGCAGGCGTGTACGCCGTATTTATTGATTTTTTGCAGGGCTTGGTATGGAGAATTTAACCTCAAAGCAACACACATTAAAACACAGAAAATGAACTCAATTTATTACAATATTAAAATTAATATGAACAGAATTTATTCTATTTTAAATATATGTTGATTGTGCAATTTGTGAAATTTATCTGGGGAATGGCTCCCAGTGGAAAGTTTTAAGTTGAGTTAATATTTGGGTGATTCGATCAATGTCACTTTCAATACTCGCGCCTTTCATTTAGGGTTGGTGCGCGGCAATGGAGACAGTTAACATCGGGTTGCGTAATGGAATCTTAAACAACGAACAGTCCATACGGAGTGAGTTAATCACTGCGAGGCACCTTTGATCGCATTCATAAACTCTCTGTAATAGTTCACGGATGAGGCAGCCTCGCGGCTTTAGACTTGGCTTTCTTGAGGGCCTGACCTGGGATGTGTACTTACACTTATATTTGTTTTGACCCATTGTGCGCCATATATATGCGACGATTCTCCACGTCTCGATAAGTGTCGTGAATACGATGTTGACAGGAGGGCCATCCTGTCTGCTCTGAGAGCGCTAGGTCCTATCCTCGCACGATTACCTCGTAAGCCCCAGATCCGGGAGCCCCAAGCACTTAATATGTCAGCATCGCAAATCTGTACTACCAAGAAGACTTCATTCTAGCCTGTTTTTAATTATTGTAGATGATGGTTGAAATGAGGGAAATCTGTAGTGTGTTGGTGGATTAATACAGGGAAACGGGAGTGCCTCAATAACCCTCTGCAACGCCTACTGTCTCTACCATAAATTTCATGACGATCTGGCGAGGGAAAGAACCGGTCCGCCTGGGTGGAAAACAAGCGCGCTAACGATAGAGCCACAGATGCGGCTTGTACTTAGGCTAGTGCTGCTTATGAATAGGTTTTCTCCGGAGCGGTTGTTTGTGCGCTTTCAATCGAAGACCTCCGGTTACCTCCGATTGATGCCGCGCAGGTTGCATATGTGCTGTGGCGCAGACATACACTTTCCGCTGAGCATTCCTTTAATCGGATCACGTAGTGATTGGAGTCCGCTGACGTCCGCGTATCTTTTAAAATAATTGTGTAACTTTTTGTTGTTTATTTTCTCTTTTTTATTTGTCTCTCTCTCTCTCTCTTTTTCTTCGGATCTTCTTTTTTTTCTTGTTTTGCTTGAAGTAATATGTTAGTTAAGAGATTTTTTTTCTAGTTTTGAAATTCATAGTATATGTGGAAAGGCGTATTAGTTTTATGTCATTGATCAAATTAATAGCATTAAAATTAACTGAAAAGTAACACGAAGTAAAGCTTTGCAGTAGCTAATGTAAACATTTATAATTTTCCTGGAAACACTCGTTTATTCACAAACAGTTTTTGTCAATTATTATTCTAATCGGTTTAGTTTAACGTAAAATATATTAAGGGAGTTTCAGAATGGAACAAAATAAATGTGTGGTATCAATGTGTTAAAGTTTACTGTCCAAAATAATTTATTAAGATTCTTCACCAGACAGGATTGTGATCATTGTGTTGAAGGATGTCAGTATTTGAACTGTCTCTTCTAAAACGCGTCACTCTTCCTCTGTAATAAAAAAATATAAGCGGATATCAACTTAAGGATAATTGTAATTATATTATTACCACACGTTTCTTTAGTTTCAGAATGAAACTCAATATTTTAATCTTATTAACTTAAGTTGCCTTTTCAATATTCCATAATTATGTATGATTTTTATTGCCTCGAAAGTTACGTTTTATAGAAATTTCAAGACTTTTTTTTCTAGACGTGGACCTTTGGAACAATAGCACTAAAGCAGTTTAAAAAATCGTATCAAATGTTTTGCGTTATTTTAAAACTACGAAAACGATGATATCACTAATTAACCGTCAATGTGTATCTGAATGGTAATAATTTATTTTTGACAGCAAGTACGAGTACCACAACCGCGGCTCTTAATGTTAGCCTAAACACTTACATACCTACATTTCAAAATTTAAACTTACTCAGAGAATCTATCTAACCTGGTCCACGCCATAGAGATTTCCAAATACGGACCTGTTAGCGTCCTAGGAGCGTTTTGCTTTTCTGACAACACAATCACCAACTCATATTTCATTTCAAAAGTGGCTCATCACTGAAGTTTAGAATTTCATCTCGTAACAATATGCTGGATCAATCTTAGAAGGTCCTTTTTTGCTGAAATTCTTCTGCTTTTGAGTTTTTCATTCGCAATGTTACTCTGTCTGCACACAAAACCAGGAAATTATTTATTAGAACTTTCATATATAAATCAAAGTAAACACGCTTTTTAAAAGAGTTCAAAAGTGTTTTGAACAGTTAAATTCACTTACTTACTTTCTTCAAGTTCGCGATTGTGCGATCGCTTCAAATGGTCTAACAAATTCGAAGTACCACCACCCTTAGAGTAAATTCGCCCACCAAGTTCACAGCGTGCGACTTTATTATTATCTTCAACTAAATTAAAAATTTCCATGCGACGGACATGCAATTTGGTGTCATTTTATTCCACTCACAACTACCCTCAATCCGTACGCGCCGGTCGTCCTTGAGCTCTACGTCGTCCAACTTCGCTTCGCTCCGAACCACCGCATCCCTCCGTATGTTCCCTGTTCCAATTACGATAGTACCGGAGATCACCGGTGGAGAGCTTTATTCGTAATCTCCGATTCCTCCGCGGTAGTAGTCACTCCGATGAGCAGCACTAACTTAGGCATAAGAAGGGACTACAGAATGCTGCAGTTTTGCAGGATGCACGGCGGGATGTACAACACATGGATTCAAATGGTGGCGTTCACACAGTGCAGTTTGCAGGATCCCGCACGGGGAGTAACTACTACAAATCAAGCATATAGGCGTCCACACACAGCAGTTTTGTCTCCCGTATTTTTGTGGATCTGCACCCTACAGTGAATGAAGTATTCGAACACCGACAAACTTGTAAGAATTATTATAATATCGTAAAATAATGCACTTCGTCACATGAAACATTTTTTCCTGCACATACTGAAGTGTAGGTAATATTCAGTATTGAAAAGAAAATTAAAAAATGTATATTTAAAAAGACACGTTTAAATTTCGTAAGATGTGTAATAATGTAAATTGAACGCGTAAAAAGTATTCGAACAGTTCAAACTCCAGTGACGATTAGACCTGTGACCCCACGCGTTTGATCATGGGAACTTCTTATCACAATGGGGTTCACCTCCAGCGGCCAAAGAAAAAAATTGGAAAGCATGAAAATAACTTGCCGCCCAAGAAAAATATCTAAAGCAAGTGGAAAAGCAATTTTAAGAAAAAAATCCCGTTGAAGTGCACCGAAAATTGCCTGTGATCTTGAACTACAACTAAGTGTGACAGCACAGTTCGTAATTATTTGAAAAACAATGAATATCGTAATAGTTTAAAGAAAATATTTGTTAATGAAATCATTGGGAAGAAACATTAGAATTCTCGGAGAAAATTATATATATGGAAAACACCCCTAATCCGTTCTGGAACAAAGCGAAATTCAAAGACGAGAGCAGATTCAGTATTTTTTTCAGGTGGAAGATGTGACCAAACACTGGACTCTACTCTTGAATAAAACCTTATTGGTGTCACTTATGAGGTTCCAACCTGTCTTCGGCAAGTTGACTAAACAACATAGTGATATTGAAATTTATTCAGTTTATTTCGTACATCTTCTTTATGATATATGTTATACTACAGCTCAAGTAACTGAAATGGCTGAG
Organism: Periplaneta americana; assembly: GCF_040183065.1. Lineage (NCBI taxonomy): Eukaryota > Metazoa > Arthropoda > Insecta > Blattodea > Blattidae > Periplaneta > Periplaneta americana. Next base: position 80,460,886 of record NC_091126.1, read on the forward strand.
TGTTGTGTTAATTATTATCTTTGATCGTATGGAATACTTTCCTAAAAATGCCGTAATTTTGTCTTTTAAACTGAGCTTCCTAAGCTATATTCTGCAGTAACCTCATATAAATACTGAACGGCTATCTGTAAGTCATCATCTGAAATTGTCAAATATCACTTGTTCATCTGAACACTATAGAATTTAAAATCTGTGAACCTAATTAAAATGTGTTTCGAGATTGTTTTGCTGATAATATAATGACCAGAACTCTTATCGATATTTGAAATATAGTGCTGTAAAGATGATGTTCAAGAATTCGTAGAAGGAATTGGACAGTTGATAAAATAAAAAGAAAACTTATTTTCGTACTGTTTTATTTACGTAATTCTAAATTTAACAAACATCTCATTGACACAAAAAGAGTGAACCCAGGATATTCTTCCTATTGGTTCCTTAAGCAAACTACCAGCTTCACACGCAGATCTTGCAGTTTTGACAATATTATAATGATTAGCTTTCAGACTAAATAACTGACCTTCGGTTGAGTCTCAAATTTATGATCACCCAAGCGAGGGATTTGCGTTTTTGCGGGAATTGTGTGGACCGATGAAGGGCATCCCGTCAGGCAGGAGGTAATAACGCGAATCCTGCAGAATCGCAATGTGTAGACCCCAGCCATACATAGAGCAAGACCAACTAACGTGTTGGAAGGACAGACAAACGAAATGGGATGCAGTCCCGATTACATCTGAATAATCGTAACATGAGGTACAGTCACGGAAGAAAAAACTGGCCGATGAACAGCAAAACTCGTAAGGTTACTTATACCGATCTTGTTGTGATTATCATAGTACAGAGTGTCTAAGAGGTATACTGTTCACTTCCCCTCGAAGTTACTGGGCTAGGAGAGAAAGGCTTTCGTACTGTTTCTGTTCACATTCTCTAAGGTTGAAATTCTCGTTTTTTTTGTCGGTACACAGAAATTTGTTATATTATTGTTTTTACCATTGCGGGTATGAGGAATGTTACTGATTTCATTATCAACTCCTCTGTTCGCCTCTCTTTACTCTACAGACATACTTCATTTATTTATGGTTTATTTTTACTTTAATATCTTCCTGGCAAAACAGACGACGAAGAGTAAACAAAATTGAGATAGATACAATACATAGGAACTTAGTGCTAATGTGATGTAAAAGTGAACAGTCAGATAAAGTAAGGTAATCCAGTACAAATTATATAAGTGAACATTCAGGTAAATTGAAATAAATAAATACATATAAATTAATTTCGGTAAACAATTAATAATAATGAGGAAAGAGAAACATAAATAGATTTGTTAGTTGGAAATAATTTTTGTGCAATTTAGGAAATCGTTTGATTATATAAGTGGTTCGAGTGGTTTGCTAGAACTTATTTAGTTATTATATTTTTAAAGCTACAGAGTTTATTTTTGTTCTAAAACAAAAAGAAAAGATAAATATACATTCCTGAATGTTCTTTTTATCACAAATTAAAATGTTCTTCTACCTAGGTAGCTTCAGTGATATACAATAGTTTTCTTCTGGACTTAATAACCTTCCATAAACAATTGACATTGATCACTGCATCCTTTCTTCTTACAGAAATAACAAGGCTTTGGATATAGGCCTACTGTATTTATCTGACAATGCAACATCATCCCGAACATCTGCAACGAGATCCCAAAATTCTAGGACACAGACTCTGTAGTTACACATTAACACCGCGTTACACTTCCGTACACACATTTTCTATGGAATTTAAGTCAGGACATTTGACACCCATGGAACCTCTCGACATCGTCCTTGTGAATGTTGAATCACCGCTGCACGGCGACGCATGTGTGTACCGAAGACAAGTCATGTTGAAATGTTATTATTTTTTTCGGGCTTAAACACACGAACACTAGGTAGCATCACATTTTCCAGTAGACTACATTGGTGTAGGCTACTGATGCTCATTCATATGCCCATGAATCTACCATAGCGCACCGCCACCGTAACCTGAAATTCATACCACACCGACATGGACAAACAAACACTGCGTTGTCTTTGGACTACATATTCAGGGTCAAATCGCTTGGATTGTTTCGGTCGATATACTTGCACTGGACCTGTGCTGTAGTTTATAAACATGTCGTCCGAAAAGATGAACCTCTTTCCATGGATAGTTGTAATGGATTTAGAAAAATGCGACACAATCAATTCGATGGTCTTCAGTCAGAACTTCCTTCACCGCTGGCACTATTGAGCCTTTTACATAGCCGTTCTGTTGGAAGCAGGAAATTCCATGCCGGCCACAAGCATTTTAGAAGTATGAAATGAAAACGCCTCGAACATTCTATTAACATAAGATCTTGTTGTGGTGTTGATGTCTTGGATCTTCCGCTACCAGGTTTACGAATTATGTATCCTCACTTTTGACAGTGCGCCCACCACCTGGACGCTGTTCTAGTCGCAACTCTATAGCGTTCTTCAGCTGTGTCGCGCTAAATCCGCCTTACTCAATCAGTGCAATTACTTTGGCTTTGACGTCGATATCTATCGAAATGAAATACTAATGATTATTTTCGAAGTGGTTGTGGCTATTTATAGACAAAATCTATTAGTAGGGCTGGAAAGGGTCACGTGCCTAGCACTCTAGAAAGAACACGAAACATACAGAACCTAGTCATAAACCATAAAAATTGTATGCATTTAGAGTGAAGAGAGGCGAACAGAGGGGATGAAAATAACATTAACAACATTCCTCATACCCGCAATGGCAAAACAATTTTCTGTATGTCGACTAAAACACAACAAACGTTGCAATTATACACATAGGCTCAATGTCGGATTTAGGCCTTAGCTATCTAGGCAGTTGGCTAGGGCGTCAATTTAAAGGGGGGGGCGGCATTTTCTCTCTCTTTTCCATTTTCATTTTACAGTGAAATTTATTTTTAAAACACTTTTTGGTAAATATTTTCTGAAGTTTCTTCTTGAAAACTTTGTGGAATTCAGATATTGTTTTGTTATCACATTGTCGCGGTCGTGGCAAGAGTGAAAGGAAAGTGTGCAGCTGCATAGTTATATAGGTATAATAGCTGCTGTAATGCAGGTATCATGTTATTATACTATGAAACAGCTTAAATTTAACTGCTTGTATGAACAAGAATGCATTGTTGAAAATCAAATTGCATGTGTGTTTATTAGCTATTTATCGCTATGAATAGTAACCACAACTCCAGTTATATTCACAATATAAAAGCCTATATCGTCAACAATACTATTTAATCACTTCCAGCATGTGCACTATATAATTCGATTCGAAAGGTTTATTCCGCAAAGAGTTGGAATTTATTTTTCAATTTACTTTACACTCCTGTCGAAGTAAGAAATACTCGTAATAATTATACCACCAACAAAAACAATGCTTAAAAATAAACCACAGCCTGCCTTTCAAAAATCAATTTTGTTTCAACAATGAATAGGTTTGAATATTATGTTTCTTTGCATCGAGTCTGATATGCTTCTTCAGATCGACTTTGATAATACCATCATTGCTTTCTCTGTGAAGAAAGTCCGGAGGAAATCCTTATAATTCACAAGTAAGATGCATGTATTTTGATTCTAGTAATTTATTGTTTTCTGAATTGTAACATTTCATTTAAAAATAGCTTTAACTAAACGTCACCTGTATAATAACTGCCCATAAACTGTTTGTGGGAGATGGGGTCGGCAAATTCTAGCACTGCCTAGGGGCGGCACTATACCTAACTCCGGCCCTGCATAGGCTACTGTAGGATGTAAATAAAACCGTTCCGAAGGCCAGTCTCTCGTAGCGCAACAGCTACGAGGGGAAGGCAATAGTGTCCCTATTAGACACTCTGTACAGAAAACAGTCCGAAAACCTTTCTCTCCTAACCCAGCAACTTCGAGGGGTAGTAAGCAGTATCCCTCTTCAGTCACTCTATACTGTGATAATCACAACAAAACCGGTATAAGTAACATTACGAGTTTTGGTGCTCATCGGCCAGTTTTTTCTTCCGTGACTGTACGATAATGAAGCAAATAGAGTTTTAAGTATCATTTTCCTTCCTGGTATAGTCCCTGCGGTGTCTGAGTGGTCAGACCCTCAGCCTGTCACGCAGGCGGTCTGGGTTCGAATCCCGGTCGGAAATTTTATTGAAAAAATCCTTAGTGACGCTTGTGGCGGACAAGGTGGCATTTGGTTTCTTCACGGGGTTTTCCCGTTCCCCGTATTAGGCATCTACATAATTCCGTCGATATTTCTCCATTTCATAATTCCATAGCATTTTCCGAACGCCGGCTGGCGCCTCACGGAAGGGTCTGTTCTAGGGACGAGTGGGATTGCCTGCTCGAAACCTGGGTATGCAGCGAACCTTAGTATAGTTAGTCGGTGTGTGTTTTGGGAATGCGCCTAGCTTGAGGGGTTAGCGCAGTAGATCTTGAAAAGTGGCAGTGCTCGGTCTTAATGCCCCACCCGAAATTCCATTCCATTCCATTCCTTTCTTGTATTGTGATACTAGCGGAATTGTACCTAGAAACAGTTATGAGGGTGAGCTGGTAGGTCATTGGTTTCGGCCCTGATCACATAGGCCATTGCTGGGCAAAGGAGGATTCGTGAATCCCTGTGATTCCTGATCTTCAAGAGGTGTAGATATGCTGTCCGTTGAGCATATCTCACTACCTTGGTACCATTACTCAGTTTACGTGTGTACAAGCAAGCGGCAGCAGTGGTGAAGCAATGGCTGTGTCTAAACCTTTCGTCCACACCTGTGGAGTAACGGTCAGCGCGTCTGGCCGCGAAACCAGGTGGCCCGGGTTCGATTCCCGGTCGGGGCAAGTTACCTGGTTGAGGTTTTTTCCGGGGTTTTCCCTCAACCCAATATGAGCAAATGTTGGGTAACTTTCGGTGTTGGACCCCGAACTCATTTCACCGGCATTATCACATTCATATCATTCAGACGCTAAATGACCGGAGATGTTGATACAGCGTCGTAAAATAACCCAGTAAAATAAAAAAAATCTAAATCTTTCACTTCCAAAAAACGGAGATTTCTGGTGACATGGAAGGAAGAGTGTAAGAAAGATGATGAGAGTGTAAAATGACTAATTTTGAATAAGGTTTTAGGTATATAGCTATTATGGAGAACCTGAAAACTGAATTCAGTGGCAGATTCTGTGATTTCAGGAACATGGAGAATGATCGTGCGGTCTTTGTTAACTCTTTCTCTATAGATGTAACCTGCGCGAGAGTTAACTTACAATATGAAGTTATTGACCTACAAGCAGACTTAGTGATGAAAATCAACTGTAAAGATTTAGTGGATAGAAACTTATTTGCACAATTGTGTAAAGTGAAATATAAGCGTCTGAGAGATTTCGCTGCCTCTGTTACAGAAATATCTACCTCCACATGTTTGTGAACAATTCTTTTCTAGAATGAACGCTACTAACACGAAAGCAAGATCCTCTCTTTCAGATGATAATCTTTCGGCACAGATGCGTATAGCTGTTACAGACAGTACTACACATTTTGAACATATAGCCAAAGATTCAGATCAAGAGGATTAATTTTTCTACTTGTGTTTTGTATTTATGTTTGCGCAAGAGGAAATTCAAATACCAATTCAACAAACCACAGTAAACTTCTGATTGTATATAATAAATGACAGTTCGCTAGTGAGCAATGTTATATTACCTATATTGATATACTTCGAATGAATAATGTATCTGTTTTATGTTTGTTGCTTTAATTTCGCTCACCAGTGAGTAGAGTGGGAAATTAGCGTTTTACTCTCTCGGACGTACACTATAATACTAATTCGTCACTGCAAACAAACATTCAGGACTTCACCTACTCTTGTAATTTTGCGGTTAAGGATCTGAATGTTATCCGGGTTGCGTTCTGTGTGGATTCGGCGCAAATTGTTTTCTGCCCACACCTGAATCATAGGCTATATCACAGATTGCTCAGCCCTATAGGTTTTGACGGAAACAACTTTTATCAATTTCACTATGCTGCCATCTAGCTACTGCATAAGTACTGTTCTCCAACCAGGAGATTAACCGTGAAAGGAATGTGCTTACTATTGCGCCATCTACTGGAGCGAAGTAGATAGATAATATTACCGTTATAACGTCACTTTAAAAAACATGCGCTCTTCTGCATATGTTATTTCCTGTATGCAGGGATTAAAAGACCAGGAAATTAACCGTGGTCTAATTTTGTAACTAGGATAGTATAAGTATGTGTGTATCAGTGTTGTCGTTTGTGGTTTGAGAGTTAGCCAATGGAGTTGCGTGTACCCACGTGTGTGACCTTATGATATGACATCAACATTCATTCACAGCATTTCCTCGCTGCGTCTCATTCCCCTGAGACTTTCTCCTGGTTGGAGTATAGTAGTCACGTTATAACTCTCATTTGAATTACATGGAGCAATTGTACTTCCATCTAGCGGTCGTTCCCAATCGACGGTGGCGATCCTGATGGTTGTTCTCCTCCACACGTTACCGTTTTTAACATGGGGATGGCCGGTTATATATGTGATCAGGGGTTTCCATAACGTAAAGAGAAATATTCCTGTCTGTATTCATTCTTTGGACCATACCTAAATAGTACTGCAGACATGGAAGAAGTGTGCTCTGTTTTCCTTAGCTGTTGCTCATTCCGAACGTAGTATGAGTTTGCAAACCTTTCATTGATATATTTTACTACACTGCCCATGAAGCGTTGACTGTATGTATTATTGGCCTTGCGTACAGAATCACATCTATATGTGGATACAGGTAAATAAGAAACGATACCTGTCTTTTCTGAAGATGGGACATGCCATTAGCACTGCGATCGAAAACAAAAACGGAATACCACAGAGCGTGGGAGGCCTGTTGCTATGGCTACTACGGTTGTGTTGCGAAAATTACAGTTCCCAAGTGGTGAGTGCACAATAGCTCTCTTGACGCCATTTGTTGTGTATACTGTCAACTATTAATGGTTTCCGTGTTTCATTCTCTGTCGATTTTTGTATTATTTTTATACCTTCGCGTCAATTAACGAATGTTTTGACGTCAGCTATCTAACGTCAACTGGTAGCACGCATCAACTGATCGCTTAGTTGGCAACGTAATACTGTAGTTTCTAGTACGGTCGCTTGAGGTGTTAGGTACAGCTTACAGCAGTAAAGTTTTTGGAAATATTCAACAATTTGTTCCTCCATTACTGTATCTTGTACAATAATGAAAATTGATATTTGTAAAACACTGTCCTTCTGCTATATAAAAAAATGTTTACGATTAAAAAATTATGTTTTTTTTTTTTTCAAAATTCAAAATGGTGGCAGTTCACTGTGCAGTGATGAAGCGTTTCCCTCGTAACTCTTAAAATTTTTAACTTTGTCATGTTCTCTCTCTTTTATTTTGTTGCTGAAACTAATGTTTACAATACCATGCTCTCTCAACTACATTCCTTAATAAATAATATATTTTTTTTATTTTGTGTAAGAAGAAAATACTGATTTTTACCATTTTTTTTTAAATTAATTAATTTTTTTTATTATACAATTTATCAAAGGTAGAGAAGTGATTTTTGCATCATATTGTAGATATGACATGCATAAATACACACAAAAAATTTCATCACAGAACAACAGATGCAGACGACTGTCACGCACTGGTTCCGAGCCCAGGCGGCAGACTTCTACGACACAGGGATACAAAAGTTGATTCCACGGTATGACAAATGTCTCAATTCCGGTGGGGAATATGTTCAAAAAACAGCTCAGCAATTGCTGTATCTGTTTCAATACATCTTTCCATGAAACTGTGTTTTATTTTAGTAAACGGTCCCAGGAAAACTTTATTTCTGGACGGCGCTCGTAATTGCTCTCGAGTGGTAAAAATTTGTATAAGCACTTGTTTTGACATTATTAACATGGTGGAAGAAAGAAAATACTTTTTTTTATCTGCTCCCATGAGAATGTTTGCTTGTAAGACGAGAGAATATATCATTTTGTCAGCGGGCAAGCATTCATACTTCGCGCGAGATTTGAAGCGAGAGCGTGGATTTTATGCAAAGCAAAAACTGTGAACGTTAGTCATTGCATACACAGCGGCTGAAATAAAGCAGTGCTCTTCGAAAATACGTATTTAATTGTGACACGATTCCGGTACGTATTGGTTTTTAACAACAAAGGTGTTAGTTAGGCTACATCTTATTAGTAATCTTGTGTGTTTATCTCTGTGTTCCCGTAAACAAATGTTGCAGACTGCCACCCAATAAATTTTATGGAATTTCCTAACACTAACACCATTACATTACGTACAGAATTCCGTCTACACCAGGACTGTTTACACACGCAAACCACAACCACCACTTCCGTTGCTACATTTACAGTCACAATCACCGCCAGCCTGAACCAATACTAGTAATATTAATACTGAATTCGGGCTTTGTCTGTCGACAGAATGACAACCTGCGGACTGAAATAACCAGTTGAAGCTTCAGGTGATTGTTATAATCTTGTTTTAGCTTTCAGAACGGTTTCAGAGTCAACTCAGCCTTCTGTAAAATTGACTTGGTACTTTTCGAGGGTTAAAACATTGTAGCGTAGTGTTACTAAGTCCCGATATTTGTCCGTGCGTTTCCGCGGGATGTAAGCAGGCATAATTTACTTATACTACTGCTGCTAGATCTACTGTTGCTGCTGCTTCTACTACTCAATAATAATAATAATAATAATAATAATAATAATAATAATAAAAAAATATTTTTGTGTGCACAGTTCTAAACAAATTGTTTTATTTAGCGACGCTCGCAACTGCCGAGGTTATATCAGCGTCGCCAGTGTGCCGGAACTTTGTCCCGTAGGAATTCTTTTACATGCCAGTAAATCTACTGACATAAGCCTGTCGCATTTCATTTAGGCACACTTTAATGCTATCGGCCTGGGCCGGGATCTAACCCGCAATATCGGGAACAGAAGGCCAGCGCTCTAACGTTTGCGCCACCCAGGCTGACTACACTGACAGTTCAAACGTCTGTGCGGCGGTGTTACTTTCGTTTCTTTCTGCTAGGTGTTAAAAAGTGGAATTTGACTGTAAATAGGTCTTTGTGGATAGCAGTGACTGACTGTCTTTGGTCTCTCGTTGGAGACCCAAGAAATGGCGGGAGGGTAATGTTTCCAACTTTTAGTTGCAGAGCCTACATGTTTGCTGCCTTTACTCCCGAAGAAAAATCTCTTGTAGGCTACTCACTTCTGTTAGAGCCTGACTCTACCCATGGAAGTATTAGATCAATAATTGAAAAAAGTTGATAACCCTACGGGGGAATTATTGAACTCGCGTCTTAACCATACGCTACCGTGTGCTCCTTTATTTTATACTATTGCCGTAATTTTTAACTAAAGGAAATTAATTTGCAGTCAACCTTTTTGGATGTTTCGAAATAGCCAAATATATGGGCATTACTTAAGAAATTAGTTTCATTTCAGCAGTTTGAGAACGCAGAATTGACTGTTGTATTAAGTGTTAGAATTAAATACGGAAATGATATTAGGAATAAGTAAAGGGCAACTACACGGTTCAACTTTTCTTTAAACGTTACGCTTTCAAGCAATTTATGCAAGATTGATATATACGTAGTGAAAATGACGTTCAAAACGGCACACATGTATATACAAAATCTTCATGCACCTTAATTGAACGCGCGTTTTCAACTTGTTTCAGTATTCTCAGATTGCATGCATACACGCTTGGAAAATTGAACCGTGTAGTTTCAGCTTAACGCTAATTTCAGAGAGTATGGTCACTAAGCTGGCAATCAGAACTGAAAGTTTTAAATCGTCCTGCTCTTCATTTTGTTGCCCGAATAGTGCCTTACAATTGACGACTATGTCTTGAAGATTACCTTCAACTTGGACATCGTCTGCACCTAACCGTTACAGAATACTAATCTCCAAATTTAATTATGTTTGGATATGTTGTTCCTTCGTCCTGAATTTGCAATGTGCCGGTAGTCTTCGTTTTGAATTAGTTATAATTGCAAACAATATTTTGGAAATGGCTATGTTACAGCTTGAAGTTTCGTAACTTCTTCTTCCAACGAATTTCTTGATCTTCAGGGGAATGGGAGGATAACTATGTATTACAGCTCATACGCTTGTATATACAAGGTGTAACAGGACGTCACCGACAAACTTTGAGGAATGATAAGGTCACACAGAGAGGATCACTTTTTTGTTAAGAAACGTATGCTTGATAACACGTTCTTCAGGAACTATGCTTCCAAAAGGTAATGTCCAGTATTTTTTTTTTTTACAGAAATGAAATTTGTCATGCATGTTCTGACAATTTACAACAGCTGTTGAGATTACATACCCTGAAACAATATCTCATTACATTTTTGACACCTTAGCAGCATTCATCATAAAACTCTGTTAAGCATGGCAGTGTTGTGTTGGATTGTTGGATGATAATACGGATTGAAGATGCACCGGACAAACCAATAAAAACTACAGCAATGTAACAGAGATGATAAGGACTTAAGGCGCACACTTACGCAACTTAGTCGGTGAGGTCCTGTTACACCCTGTAGAAGACACATCGGACGAGATGAGACGGAGCTTGTCCTCGGCGACTGGCGTATGACAGGAATTCGACGTAGATATGCATTAATTCTATATTCGACATGAAGCGAATTCTTTGTGTTTTTATTTCTATGCCGCTAGCAGTTTGACAACAGCGCAGTAATACTGGGTTATCATTGGCTGAATTCATGTGCCTTCTATAAGCACATGCCGTATAAAAAGTACGCGATCGCGCGTACTAGCAAGGGAATCTGCGGCTGAAAGGAAGTGCCTGTATGAGCTCCAAGCCGATAGGCCACTTGTCTCGCTCCAAATTTCGCCTTTCCGTCGAAGGAAGTTAAGAGAATTCTGGATCATCTTTCACCACACTGCTGAGGCCAAAAGTTGTCTGTGTCAGCCTTCATTATTATTATTATTATTATTATTATTATTATTCAGTACCAGTATCTCGACAGTTGGTGGCCGATTAGGTATTTTGATAAAATGGAGAATTTAATGTGAAATACTTTGTAAACTCGTTTAAATATCTTGTATCTGTTCTTATTGTTTTAGAAGCCAATTAGTAGAATAGAAAGAGAGATTACGAGTTGTTAAGGTGTGGTTCGAATTGTAAAAGGTGAAACGGATTTTTAACCGCGTTCCCTATTCAAAAACGTGTAACGAGAGTTCTTCTGACTGTAGTGTCGTGAGTACAATGGAAATGTTAACTTTCTCGTGAAAGAAAGTACGAAGGGAAAGTGGTCACACAAAAGAGGAATCGATTTTGAGATTTTCAGGAAAATTCACATTTCCAACGTTTCCGGTAATCGTAAATGTGGCACGCCTCTGTCGATGTACACGAGCTGCTTGTAATTATTTGATTTTTTTTTTTTCATGTTTCGTATCTACATTCGTTTTATCCGGAATTCGCTCACATGAATAATGTATACCTAGTAATGAAGTAATTCGTCATGATTTAAAATTGAAGCGAAAATGGTAATTTATTCCAACTGGAATCACACAAATTGTTCCGTGTTTTTCTTTATTACGGAGAATAAACAGACAAAAGAAACGGTACAGTTCTTATAAAACGGAAAGTGATATCAGAAGAAGAGTTACACTGTACAGGATGAATCGTAAGTAATGTCATTAATTTCAAGAGGTTATTCTTTGAGATATTTAAAAAAAAGTTTAACACAATTTTGCTCGTTTTTGCCTTCTTTTCGAGATAAAAATATTTTTATGTGAAACATTTCATAGCGTGTTTTGGGAAAGCCATTGATTTAATTCCCAATATGTTCAGTCAGTTTAAGAAAGCAGTGTGTCCTCTACTGTGGAGTAACGGTTAGCACATCTGACCGTCAACGAGCGGGCCCGGGTTCAAATCCTGGTTGGGACAAGTTACCTGGTTGGGTGTTTTTTCGGAGTATTCCCTCAACCAATCGAACCAAAGGATACTTTAGGCGTTGGACCTCGGACTCATTTCGCCATCATTAATTCACATATCATCCATACAACAGCTCGGGTTAAGTCACGGTGCTGCGTGCTGTACTTGTACAAGAGCGCGGCCGCTCGGCTACCCAATCATTGACAGAATAGTAGTGATAAGCACAATAAACCTCAGGCTACAGTGCAAGTATTCGGGTCTCTCCTCCGTACAAGAGAGAGAGAGAGAGAGAGAGAGAGAGAGAGAGAGAAATTGAGAGCAGTGTGTTATGATAATAAGTTATTTAAATAATTTTAGTTTTGTCCTTTAAATGTGCAGAAATTTGATCTTAACAAACGTAACTTTTCGTTCTGCAAATGAATTTTTCAACGTTACATTTGTTCGCATCAAATTTATGCATATTTAATGGACAAGGCTAAATTCTTTCGTTCATTTATTATAATAATACACCGCTCTCTTGAATTGACTGAGCATATTGGGAATTAAATCAATGGCTTTCCCAAAACACGCTATGAATTGTTTCATATAAAACAGTATTTATCTAAAAAAAGAAGGAAAAACGAGCAAAATTGTATTATACTTTTTTGTTTGAAATATCTTAAAGAGTAACTCCCTGAAATTAATGACATTACTTACGGTTCACTCTGTATACAGCATCATTTACAGATCAATTTTAAACTTTGCCATATCTTGCATTGAAAGTCTACGCAGGTAGACGGTGGTTCCTATTCTTTAAACGATTAACGGGTATAACTATTTAAATGTAATTTATGGGTGAGTGAATATTCACAGAAGTAATTATTGGTTTTACAACAGCCTGGTACAGGTTATGGTTAGTTATTTGAAAAAGGGTATAGTCTTGATTAAAAATTTAAGGCACGTATATTCCGTATATAAATGTCCAAGTACTTGCGTACCGATTTTCATAAGAGGAAAAGTAGGCCTAATATTAGAAATTATTACAATATGTTAATATGCATTTATTTGAAGTTCTGCAATCATTAATGATGTAAACCTAAATTTACTTAAATTAATAAATGAAGTCATATCCATAGTTTCTAACGGTATAAAATACCTGTTTTATGTAGTTGAGAAAGTCTAAATTTATTTCGTTTGAGTGGAAAGCAAATGATCCCATTAACATTATTTGGGTAATAGATTACGCAAAGAAAATATATCCTTGGCGACATGACAAGAGAATCGTTTTATTAAAAGACTTAAAAAAAGGTATGACAAAGTATGTGTCATTTTAGATCTCCTAGTGTTGGATATAAGAAAGCGTGTAACATATCTCCTCCATACACTTCATTCCGTGTGGCGAAAATATTTGAGAGTTTTATACGAGTTAAGAGATTAAAGGCAGAAGGAATCATTTTATTTGCTAGCATCTTTTGTAGTTTTCTCAGCAAGTGATGATGTGTCTAATGCTGACGAATTTGTATAATAATAACACAAAAATTCAAGTGTGATTACATTATTTGTTGTTGTGCTCTATTCTTATTTACCAAGAATCGAACCAGTGACTCCTGAAGAGATAAAAATTCAGCCCAGTCATTTACTCTCGCTGCCTGTAGCTGTACTTAAACGATGTATATACATCCTCTAAAATCTTGGAATTAAATATGAAACTTAAATTCATTAGATGATGGCACGTGTGCCTATTTGGGAATTGAAACATAGTAAGTTTTGTTTTATTCATTTTTTGCTGTAGCTGTGGAAGTAGTTTATTCATATTATCATCTTTCGGTGGTAACTGAACATACGATATCTAAATTTCAACCATCGGCGTGGCTCAGTCGGTTAAGGCGCTTGCCTGCCGGTCTAAAGTTGCGTTCGGGCGCGGGTTCGGTCCCCGCTTGGGCTGATTATCTGGTTGGGTTTTCTCCGAGGTTTCCCAACTGTGATGTGAATGCAAGGTAATCTATGGCGAATCCTCGTCCTCATCTCGCCAAATATCATCTCACTATCACTAATCTCATCGACGCTAAATAACCTAGTAGTTGATACAGCGTCGTTAAATAAACAACTAAACTAAATCTAAATTTCCACACTTTTCTTGCATTGCATTGGCTTCATTGAGCATGAAATACGTTCGAAATCCGTAACGATCACGTTTTCGACTTTCAAAGTATAAACTGCAGGTGGAATGTTTCTAACCCTGCATTGAACAGATGTGAGCCATCCAGGATGACATGAGATCATGAACACTGCAGTACAGAGAAGCAAGACGTGAACATAATTCATTTTGTCATGCTGCACCACAGCGGGAGTGCAGACGGTGCGTTGGTCCGAAGTGCGTGTTTGCAATTCTCCTGTGGAAGTATAGCTAATATACTTGGCAATTTTTTATTGCTAGGAAGGTTAGTTTTTCTAACGACTTTTGTCCCTAGCCGTCTTTCTACCAGTTCACATGATAGTCTATCTTATTGCTCGAAAGAGATATATTTGACGAAATATAATTTGAGTTACTGCCCATCGTTTATTTCGTGAAGCCAAACACATTCTCCGAAGCTCATAGTAAGATCTTTGTGGTGGAGGTTAGTTTGCTAGCTAGCTGCAAGTGGAAGCGTAACGAGGAAAGAATGCTTCTCACTCCACTTTCTTATTCCAATTACGCGCAATTTTTCACGAAGTAACGAACATGTGCACTGTTTGAGAACTATATTTATTCATTTATTGATTTATACGTAATATTATATATCTGATAGTGTCTTATAAAATTAAGCGGTACAATATCTCAACTCGAAATAGACGGAGAAAAGAGGTTTGTAGAGGAGTTCAGAGCAAGATGCTAGAAAGTCATTGGTATGAAAGGTATGAAGAGCTGGAGATGATTTACGTTTCTTAAGTCTCCTGTAGACATAATTATGAGGACAGGCTACTGTGATGACTAAGATATGTGTCACAAACTGGTGAAACATAGAATGTCTTGGTTGAAAATCCTAAGAGGCTAGAGCCGAAACGGATGTGACAGAATAATTTTAAGGGTATCTGAAGGACAGGAATTTGACACTGAACTTTTCTTTCCCATGTAGGGCCGTAGAATGTTAGTGGACATCCGGCTTGTCTGAATAACTCCATTTCTGGAAGATCAGAATTGAGGAGTTTATTTCCAAAGTGACTTAAATCCAACAAAAAAAGAAACTTCAGAAAACAGTTTTTTTTAATATAGGCCTTTCATATTTAAGATACATCTGTGAAGTTAAGCATATGACTTTATAGTCTGCATGTGAATGGTGGTAACTGTATTACAAAAATCTTGGATGCTTGTAAGGATGGGAACTGGGTTCATGACTTGTGGAGGTAGGACATTTTGACACAAAAAATAATAATAATAATAATATGTAATATTTTCCCTCGTTTAAATGATGGAAAATATGTGTAAATTTATTATAAAATACTGATTATTATTTTAGGCGAACATTATTATAAATTGAGAACTATGATTTTTTAAATGTGCGAACATGTCATGTGCATCAAACTAATTTAATAATATCACAGAAATAAACATTTTCAAAGTTCTGTACTGCTTTATTTCTAAATATAGTCTACATAGTGACACACTTCAAAGAAGTGTGAAAAAACATCAAAATATTAATCTGATTCCATGCTGTCATCAGCACCTTCAAATCTGAATATCTTTTCAGAGAAAGGCATAGCGAGGTGATGTGTTCCTACACCTGGTTTAGAAAGAAGTCTTCGAACATCATTTATTTTATTTTTTTCGTTTTCAGTTTGTTACCAATGACAATTCAACCACATTCTTGGAAGACCACTTCTTCCCTCTTTTCAGTAGAATATGCTTCCACATCTCCGGACTTTCTTGTTTTTACTCCATTCTGATGGTTCACGTTTCCTTTTCCTCGCTTAACAACGTAGCTGTTGCGTTATAACTTCATGAAAAGTTGCCATAATTTTCAATATTTAGCGATACAAACACTGGATTTCACATACAGCATGCACTCAGCTAACGAAGTCAGACGTGGTTCGCGTGACAGGAAACAGCGCTCCTATTGGTCAAGTGGAAATAAGACAGATTGGAAATAAAAGAGTGGAGCATTGGAAATAATGAGCGGAGCAATAACGATACTTCGAAAATAATCACAACTTTC
Organism: Periplaneta americana; assembly: GCF_040183065.1. Classification (NCBI taxonomy): domain Eukaryota; kingdom Metazoa; phylum Arthropoda; class Insecta; order Blattodea; family Blattidae; genus Periplaneta; species Periplaneta americana. Next base: position 80,477,015 of record NC_091126.1, read on the forward strand.
AAAGCCATTTGTAGAAGAGATTTACACAGTATTGAAAACATAGTGTTGTTAGTACGACGAAAGAACTCTTGGAATGCGAGTACTATGTTAGCTCGAATTTTTTTGAAGTGGATTTGTCACTTTAGAAATACAGGGTGCTATTCATAGACATTTCGCTAGCCCGGGCTCCGAGTGTGCTAAACAGGAATCATATCATATCGTATCTCTGACACTGGTTTATGAATACGAAAAACGTTAGTTCGCTGATCATCCACCGAAAGCCCGCGCTAAGAATGTCTATGAATACGGCCCAATGTCTTCAATTCCCTAAACACAGTTTAGCAACGAAAGGCAGCAATTATAACTGTTGAGTTGTGCCAATGTATTTTCGCCGTATATTTAATCTGTCAAGTGGAGACTCGTAACTCTGGTGAAGGTAAAAACTTTAGATTTAATGCCCACTGAAAAATAGCCAAGATATAGTTAATCGAAAAATCACTGGGTGTGTACACTTCAGACACAAAAATGTCTTTTGGATTACAGGCACTAGTTGTTTCTTGAGTCATGCTGTCTTATTCACAAATTTGTTGGTAGTTATATAGGGGAGAGTCGGGTAATATCGGACAGTGAGTTTCTTTCATCTACCACACGATGATAGTACCTGATTGACATGGTTACGTTTCTGTGATGTCGCATAGAGAAACGTAACCATGTCATTCAGGTACTACCATATGGTGGTAGATGAAAGAAATGCACTGTCCGATATTACCCGATGTCCGATACTACCCGACTCTCTCCTAATGTTCGATATCTTCGTGTGAAGTTGCAGGACAGAGTTCTAAGCAGGTGCCATAACCAGAACATCGTAAACAGCAACAGTGATGTAATGAACCGCTTCGGTCCAGTGACATTTTGCAGGAACACGAAGCAGACGTCAAGAAAAGGTGAATGAATATATGAAAGTTCTGTTACTGTTGACCGCAGTGAGTGGTAATCGCTGAAATGGCGGGTTGCTTATTTATTACACGGACTGCACGGATATGAATTCGGTTGCAATAAAAAAGACACAATCTACTGAGATGATCAGTTCTGGAGAACAGCACTTGGTGACGGATTCAACATAGGCTACAGATTTCTCAGTTCCCTTTCCCTTCCTTCCTGGTTAATGTAGCCGATGTGTAGCTCCTACACGTTAGAAATATTGTTAAAAAAAAAGAATGTCTTAAGCATGTAATCTGTAAAATAATAAAATAATGACCTCACGATGTCTTCTGATGGTATTTGAGGGTTTTCACACTCCACCAGTCCTTAATTCAATAACGCTATAATTGACGTTATTAGTGACGTATTGATGACCCTATGTATTAACGTATGCTACTTTCCTACTCGGTTATTTAACGACGCTGTATCAACTACAAGGTTATTTAGTGTCGATATCGGTGATAGCGAGATGATATTTGACGAGGTGAGGCCGAGGATTCGCCATAGATTACCTGACATTCGCCTTACGGTGGGGGAAAACCTCGGAAAAAACCCAAGCAGATAATCGGCCCAAGCGGGAATCGAACCCGCGTCCGAGCGCGTATGTTACTAAAATAAGAGTTTTTGCAGTAACATTTGTTTGTTTGGTCAGTTTGTATCTCGTGTTCGTTTTCTCTCTCGCTCACTTGTTTATTGTCATTGTAAGTCGTTGCCATTGTATGTATTAATTTTTCCTTACTAAGGAAATGAATTCTACAAATAGTGGCGTTATATGGAGATTTAGAAGTTGTAGAAGACATTTTGTTGATATAAGTTTAGTGCTTGCAGAAGAAAGTGCAGCACACTAATATCGGCGTCAATATTAAATTTCAAACGAGAGGCCGTCGTTTAATCACAATGCACACTGGTCCAAATTACGAATCTAACGGAACAAAAATAATTTTGGTCATCCTCGAAGATGTAAGTAAAAATTATTCAGTATTACTCTAAACATATCGGCCTAGTAACCTAAAATAATACTGTGTGGCAGAGCCTCAAAGTTGAATGTTTAGATGCTGGCTTCGTGACTGGCATCAAACTGTTATTGTCGTTGTGAGATTAATTAGTGGCTGCAAAGAAGTGTGAACAAGAGGTAGCTCACACTCCTATTGTATTTTAAAGATAAAAATGTGTGTAACGTTTTGGTATAATACAATAATTACACATATACTGAAAGCTGTGTGTTATGTGATATTAAGTAGTATTCGTTCAGGAGAAAAATTAAATTATTATTTTTATTCTATAAATTTAAAAAGACTTTAAAAAATACATAATAGTTTTATGTGTCGATCTTACAGAATTAGTTTCGAAATAAAAGTAAAATTTCTTACTTTAAATTAGTTTAACAACAGGGATTTTAAAGCTTTCAAAATATTTATTAAACAATAAATTATTTACAATTATACACAAATTCAGGACGGTCCTTTACTTCTTGTTTCTAGAGTAAACCATGACGTCTTAAACTTATGTGAAGGACAAATTAGAATACTGCAGGACTGTAGTGATACTGTTGCAAGAAAAATTACGAAAACAGAGATCTGACTTTAAGATGTTTTGAAAGCAATGTGGCATAAATGTGACAGGTTTATGCTAAAATACCGAAAATATTTCAGTTCAGAAATAAATTTCCTGGAAGATTATTATGTTCCATAGAGTACCACAGAGCGTATTCCTACTGCATTATCTGTTTGTAGACCAAGAAAATAATTTTCGGAAGACGGTTTAAAAGCAAGGTAGATTAGTACATTGATTGGTGAAGGAGAGATCAGAAGAAGTGCGTCTTGCAAGTCAGCTATCATTGAGGAGTGGAGGGATGCAACATCTGTAATGAAAGATAGAAGAGAAAAAACTGTGGAAAGGACTACAAAGTAGAAAAAAGCCTATTTTTCACCATGTTCGCGACCAATATATATCTCTGAAGTACTGTCATTTTATTAGAATATAAACTCACTAAACAGCAATACATTAGTATCTGAAAATCTGTTTTATAGAAGCGAAGTTACTAACTTTATCAAAATGCACCTCCTGTTAAGGAATAGTTTCTCTTACACAAACGTAATAAGTTTTTACATACAGAACAGATATGCTACATGTAATTACCGTGCAAAGTTTCATGAAAATCTGTTACATAGGAGAAAAGTTATTGGTTTTGTCTAAATTCACCCTCTATAATGGGGTAGTCTCTTTCACACAAATGTAATGAGAGTTTGTATGCATAAGAAATATGTTACCTGTAACTACTACATAAAGTTTCTTAGAATATCTGTTAGGAGAATGTTGATAATTTTGTCTAAATTCACTCCCTATAATGGGGTAGTTTCTTTACACAATGAGAGTTTGTATACAAAACTAATATGCTACCTGTAACTACTGTACAAAGATTCATAACAATATGTTAGTAAAGAAGTTATCAATTTTGTCCCGCAAGATTTGTGTTTTGGACCACTGCAATGTTAAGATTCGTGTTCTCTGCTTTTGAATAACCGCTCCGCTTATTACAATAACGTATGGATCCCGATTCTGATTTGCTATGCAGTTAATCACGTCACGTCAGCGTTAACGAATTACAGATTTATGGAATATGAAAACTCTCTAAAATCTGAAATATGTTACGTTAGTTTTATTGTGAAATATTTCGATAGTTTATGAGAAGTGATTGTCTAGATTTAGACGAATGAGAAATTACTATTGCGTTAGATAAATGGGCGCCTATCATCAGGTAAAAGTGTCAGTATTTTCCAAAATTTACGTCATACGCTCATTGCTATAGTTACATGCTTTGTTTTCCACAAATCGTAATAAGAATCGTGAAAGTGTTCCTTTTAAAATCTTAATTATCATGAGAAAGAATTATTCAATAAATGAAGAGAAAACATTAGTCACTTGTCCTTATTTATTACCAGTTTCTAGGGCAGGATTTCTTTCACCACGCTCCACTGAAAGTTTAGTGTGCAGTACGGAATAACATAGTGTAGTGGGTTCATACGAAGTTGCAGATAAATGTAGCAAAGAAATAACTGCATAATCCTTTCAAAATGTGTAAGTATTTAATGAACAATGTAGTGCGGCGTTATATTAACCGGTTACAGTGAGTCCAACATCTTCGATTCCGACTGCGATGCTCGTTATGGAAAGTAAGGCTATCTATACTCCGTTCCATAATGTCTGACAGGAAAAGTAAACATTGCCGGCAGAGGAAGGTAGAAAGATAATTGCTACTCAACCAACGGCATAGATCAAATCCCACACTCACTCAAGTTGGGTGGTCTGAAGTTTTTTTACCTCCGCCCAACATCGAGGTAATTCTGGAATGTGACCTCTGCCATTTGTTGAGCAATTACCTTTCTCCCGTCCTCTCACGGAAATGTTTACTTTTGCCTATCAGACAATATGGAACTCAGTATAGGTTCGAGTCACCGTCAGTTCTGAGATTTTTCATTGAAAAATCTATAGCGACACTTGTGTCGGACAAGGTCGTATTTGGGGGTCTCTCTCGTGGTTCACTCGTTTCCTCAGGTTAGATATCATTCCTTCCGATCTCCATTCCATCATCATTCTATAGCATTTCTTCCGGCTATACACTGGGGCTGGTCTAGCGTGAAATAAACGGTAGTTCTCTGAGGTGGACGTAGTTATGGAGTTCGTCCTCCCCTTCCATAGGGGAGATACGTAATGCAAAGTTACCTGTTGGCTCGCTTCCTGGTCCTCTTTCTTGTGAGACGAGACGCATAGAGGTAGAGTGGGAGGTCCTACAGTATCTTCCGCGCATGTGTACCGCATGTGCTGCTAGTACTACCGTATGTTCAACTTATCGACTTTTTCATTACTTTCGTTAGCTGTGAGCAGATCAGCAAATTGACAAGCGAATATGTTACGAAAACTTGCAAGAAGGAAGAAGTCTCCGTTATTTATAGCGGTGAACGAGCTATAATGGCAAATATCATTAATTCATTATGTTTTGATCAAGAAAAGGGAGACGAAGCTTGTTAGTAAATCTGAATAATCAATCGGAAAGATCTGTGACTTACACGGGGAAGAGTGCAAAATCTAATAAAAGATCATAAAATTTAGTACGAAAAATACTGATGGGGCACATTCTACCCCAAGAAAAGCAAGATTACCCATTAACATAAAATTATAACGAAGATAGGATTGTTTACGTCACGTCGGTAGCATAGAAAAAAGCTAAGTTAAGGTATTAATATACTTGTACAGACATCTTAAATTTTCTATAAAATAGGTATCATATTCCAGCTTTTTACTGCAAAAATCAAGAATTTTGTTCGAGAAAATACTGCTTCAGGAGAAACGAATCATAAACGCATGGCACACGAAGGAATTCTTGTGACACCAGAGGACTGGGAGGCTACAGCCAGCATACAATATAGTTAGTATAATGAGGATGTATATTTGCAAAGGGATGGACGAATGGAGACTGCCATCGATGACGTTATAATCAACGTAGAAGATGATAGCGAAAACGTTAATTGAATGAAAATTCTAGAGAGGAGAACAGCGATGAAGTTGAAGACGAAATGTGACAGACACATATAACACAGTCCAAAAGTTGTGTTATATAATACAGACTAAAATAATAGGCCAACTAAAATGTTCTGTTCTTCGCTCTTTACATGTTATGTTATTGATGTTTAAACCGTTTGCTGTATCTTTTCCCTGCCTGAAGAGAAAGAGAAAGAGATCGAGTACTCACCCTCTCTACGGCTACGGTGAAAGCAAAGGGGAGTCACTCCATCCATCCGTACAGTGGCGGAACTCAGTGGAGTTCATGTGTCGGTAGAAAAAAGATTTTCACACTCATCTGTGTCCGATTTTCTAAATGTGTAATAAAATTATCTACAGTCTTTCTTCCAATAAAAATCCTCAATATGTTTAACATGTTCACAAGCATTTTTCTAATGTTCTGCTGCCACTTCTCCACCGCGACAGTACACAATACCGGAGTGTTACTAATTTTGAATTGCTACGTAATTGTTTTATCTTTCCCATATCCTCTCTATTGGATTAAAATCATAATGATATGGCAGAAAACGCAATGCAGTGTGTCCATCTGCCAATTTCGTATGTCCTAAATTTATCCGTTAGGGCCTAAGCCTTTAATAACGTCGTAGGAAAAATATGACATGTCATAGAAATCCGCCCTTTGCTGATGCATAGAGACGAGAATTTCATACACTATAAAATCCCGATCAGGCCAGCATATAAATATATTTAATTAAATGTGAATATTGTTATAAAAATTAGAATGTAATAATTAAGCACTTGGATTTAATGTTCCTAATTATGTCAGGTGAAAAATAGAATGCGTGCAGTTCTGCGAGTAATAATCACTCGTTTCGATTTTCGACTCAAACAAAAATTTTCTAAAAATTTAGTTTTTGCGAGATTTTAAGCTTTATAAACATGAATAAAAATCACAAATCCCATCGGATTTTTCTAATTTCTTAAAAAAAATGTTATACGGAAGTAACTCCAAATCTCTTATTTCAAATGGAACACCCAGTTTCAAAACTAGTTTAGTTGAACGCGAATCATACTGATAATCATGACGACGTAACCATTCCTGCATCTCTGATTTTGAAGTAGAAGAGATTGGAGCTTTATTGAGTTCAAATGAATGATGCGATGCATGATCCATTACTATTATTTAGTGTTATGGTATATTGGGAAGGAGCGAGTCTAGGAAACAGTTCTTAAAAACACTACCGTCCATTTCCTCATGGTAATCTTTCGTCGATTTGAATTTGAAGCACAATAAGTCATTGGGAACAAATCCAGTCTCCGATAGAGCATGAAGCACTGTGGATCTTTGACCTTTACCTATGGGGACATTCAATGGAGACTCAAGTTCGCCGTCAGGGTTTTCACACATCCATAGCTTATCTTTAGTGTGATTAACATTGATCCAAGTCTCGTCTAAGTAGATAATTGGACGGTTTGTAGATCGTAATTCCTTAATTTTCTGTCTAGAAATGAAATCATTTACAAAGATGTCATTCCTTTGCATTTAAGTTTTTCGTCCTTAATTGTTTTTACTTAGCGAAATTGCATATTTTTAATATAGGACGAAGAGTTCATTTGCTACCATGAAATAATTCCGCTTTCTTCAGAGCCTTCCTCGTATCATAGAGACTTGGCAAGAACAGCGATTTATATGAGTTATAAATTGAACGGCAAATAACAGTGCCGGTAAACGAATCTATAACCGTTTTAGTTGGTGTCCTATTGAGCCTCTTTTTCCTGGAGTTGACAGAGAATTTCCACTTTCTTCTGCTAATTTTGCCTCATTTAAAATACGAGAAACTGTTCTTGACACGCCAGTCGCAACCGCCGTTCTTTCCAGCACATTTGCTACTGATATTGTTTTTCTTCCATTCTTTACATACATTTCCTTAGCACCAGACTATAATGGTTTGCCTTGCTTGCCTACACCAGCTAGTAACATCGAAATCAAAATCACAAAATGTGATATAAATTAAAAATAATAATATACCAATCCTCTACACTTAGAAACATTTCGAAAAATAAACTCGGCACCAAACACTGCCAAAGTTCCGTCACTGGACATAACATTCAGAATACTGAAGAGAAGGGAAGAATGCACCATACACAATAAGAAGTGACCATTTAAAAGGGACTACTTGTGTTTTCAACCCTCCACTAAACCGGCTTGCCCAACCTCCACCCTTTTTCTCAGTCTTCCGTTTTATTGCCTCCGAGACAAGACACCACATAGGGTATAGCGTTTTGTAACTCCTACCAAAACACACACGCCCCTTGCATGAGTGAGTCTTCAACTACACTGATACAAAACACTAGTGATGGGAAATTCAGTTCAATTTACAGATTCGTTCGCGGCGAACTAGTTCGATAGTGAGATTAGTTCAATAATCTAGTTCGTTTAGTTCATCTAGTTCGTCTGAGAAAAACTGACGCATATAATCATTTAGTTCGCTTAGTTCGTTTGAGAAAAGCTGAAGTTATTAATAATTTAGTTCGATTAGTTCATTTAGTTCGCTTGAGATGGAGAGGGAAGCTGACGCAAAGATATAATCAGAAAATCAGTATTATTTTAACTTTGAGGAATATATACTTATGCGATAATTGTTTCCTCTTAAAGAATAACTGATTTTGGGAAATATGATGTTACATTACTTACTGTAGGCCAGTGTTTATTTATCACAACATTTATTTTATGAGAGAAAGTAACAGCAATGCAGTATCAAAATATTTCAGCGTTGCAAACATTGATTATTATGATTAAAACTACGGTAAAGTGAAAGCTTGAAAGAAAAGAGATATTATTGAACTGTAAACTGTATAATCTAAACCCAATCCCCAAATTTCTTAATAATAATAATAATATAATAATAATAATAATAATAATAATAATATAAAAGCAGAAAATAAAATAATAATCTCTCTTCAGACATACACATTTGGGGGACCGCACAAAAAATAACATATAATTGAACAAAATTGTATTGTCAGCAGAGGAACAGATTGAGTCTCTCATTAAAAGCATCTTAAAAATATGCTCATTTATCACATCTATAATGCGGAGGGAGCAGGGGCGCCATTAGCAATAGGGGCACAAGAGGGCGTGTCCCACAATATTTGGTATAATTTTTATTATTATAATTTTTTATTATTAATCTGTTTACATGTGTTTAATAACATAGTTGTATTATGCAATCAGCAGTACAGATTTAAATAAATAGCGCCCTTAAACTTTAAGTAGTCTTAAAGATTTCAATTTTCTTTAGTTTCTAGTATCTCCCCCTCCCCCAATAGCTAACGGCGCCGATGAAGCGAGGAATACTCTATATGACAGATATTACATTCGAAAAATAGATCGAATGAAATTTAGGACATGAAAATCCATTCATTAACTGTTTTCAACATGAAGTTTCGAGTTGCGAATTCGGGACCCCAGTGCAATGGTAGAGTTCGAACATGCTAATTATTCGTACACAGTAACGATCTAAAAAAACTGTAAACTATTACAGTTACATTACTTTTAAAGAGAATTTCAACTAACATTTAAAGGAAAATGTACGTAACTGGTCACTAACGTAGCGATTCTGAGTGTAGAAATTAGGAATGTGTGTTGGAATGCTTAGACTACATCCTGAACCCTACTATTTACTTCAATAAATTAAAGACAAGTAAATAATGTATTTGCGGATGTAATATCGGAGAGCATTATAGTCGACGCGAAATTGTGATTTTGTAATGTATTTCCAAGAAACGAAAACGGATAATATAGTGTAATAAAATTTTATTAAGGACCAGTATCCCTTAATGTTTGTCAGATTTAACCTCAAACCATTTCTTAATATTGGCTATGAACGATACAAACACAACGTAACCAGACTGAACCACTCATGCTCATGTGCTCTTAACCTCAAATAGAATCGGCAGGGTAATGAACTATAATACAGTTATTGTCCCGCATTTTATAAGTTGTGCAGAATGTTTATGAAACACCGAATTTAGTATCTTTATGGGTCTAAAGAAGTAACATTATTAGCGTGTTGTGAAACACGGCCCAACACTCCTCTCGTTATGGGAACGGCTTCCCACAATGCATTGCTTCTTCTCTCTAGTTCGCGAACGACTTCTACAGATACTTCTCATCTAGTTCGCGAACGACTTCCACAAAAATTTCGAACTATTTCATCTAGTTCACTTGAACGATTAGTTCAATTCGAACTAATCGTTCGCGAACTACCCATCACTACAAAACACCATCAACTTGTATCCGACAAGACGATTGAGCGACTGGCCAATGATAAGAAAAAGGAGCTGCAGAAGGGGGTAGAACTAGTGACTTCTGGGACACATCCACCACTTTGCTGGTGCTTCTTCACTGGAATGTTCTCGGGCGCAGCCCCTCCCTATGTTTGTGTATGCCAGCGCTCATAACAAACGCAAACAAATGTCTTCAAATTTGAATCTATCAATATCATCAATTCCACTAACAAAACGCCAATGAACATAACGGCAAAGACCTCGGAGTTGCATAGAACAATGTTTCCTGCTCATGCAATATGTTACCGTGCCGCACGTTGCAGCTACCGTGACAGACAGAGCAGAGCTTAAGAAGAGTGGCTTAGGGAACTCTGGGCATAAGAAGTGAGACAGGTACAGTACATGTAGAGAGTCACAAGGTTGTACTTCGATCAAATACTGAAATTTGAAGAACGATGGATAGAACAAAGAAAAATTATCTCCGGCGCCGGAACTCCAACCCGGGTTTTCAGCTCTACGTGCTGACGCTTTATTCACTAAGCCACACCGGATTCCAGTTCCGATGCCGAATGGAATCCCCTCAGTTTAAGTTCTGTCTATCACTTTTTCCTTTGGTCACAGTACATGAGGGTAGGCCACCAAAGGGAAAACTGAGAGACACAGTACTTGAGAGTAGGCCACCAAAGGGAAAACTGAGAGCTGGAACTTAAACTGAAGGGATTCGATCCGGCATCGGAACTGGAATCCGGTGTGGCTTAGTGGATAAAGCATCAGCACGTAGAGCTGAAATCTCGGGTTCGAGTCCCGGCGTCGGAGAGAATTTTTCACTGTTCTATCCATTCTTCAGCATATGGTAGCGCAGAATTCCTGCACGGAAATATCACATGTACTTCGGTACCACATAATAATCTGAAATAAGAAGTTAATATTCAAATTCTGAAGGAAGAATTTATTTTAAGTGCCGAAATATGAAGCATGCATTAGTCAATTCAATTAAATATTCTCGTGTCTTAATTATAAACAATTCTCCAAATTTCAATGTACATCCTTTTACAGTATGACAAATTTGTGAAATAGGTCTCCCTATTAGTCAGGCATTCAACTATTATCTGTACATTTTGAACTGGCGGCTCAAGGTCAAGCAATGGATTGCATTTGCCGCGTGTACTTACCCCAATCTTGGACCATTTTCCTCAACTAAAGTCAGCTGGGACAGCCGGAATTACCAGTGCTTCAATTCACAGTTTTCAGTTCAGTGACTCGTGCGTGGTTTGTACTTTTGTACGTCAACCGCCAGTTCGAAATGCATAGATAATAGTTGGAAAATAAATCAGCAGATTAGTGAATTTCGTTGAATTGACATATTCTCGTACGTTTTATAGTTCTTATCAATAGGCCTATAGTTATTTGTGGTGATACCAATTGGCGTAGAATGCATCACCCCCACACCAAGTATGGGCACCCGTTCCGGATCCTCGGTGGAACAAAAAGTGACAATGTCATATGCTTACAGTAACGAGGCTATGAGCCGCAGTTAAATGCTAATGTCAGTAGTTAAACCATGAATCAATGTATCTTGTGTGACAACGCCCAATGAAGCCATTTACCCTTGCTACAGGTCTGAGGGCGCCGAATTTACATAAAAAACTTAACTTTGGTCCGAACAAATGTAATATTTTAAAGTTCCTTTGCAAAAATGAAAAGTTACATTTGTTCAGAACAAATTTCTGCACATTTAAAGAACGAAACTAAAATTCTTTCAATTGCTCTTTTAAATTGATTGGGAATATTGGGAATTAAATGGCATTCCCAAAATACGCTATGAAATGTTTCATATAAAGTAATTTTTTTTTCTCTAAAGGGAAGCAAAAAACGGACAAAATTGAATTAAACTTTTTTGTCTGAAACCTCTCAAAGAATAATCCCTTCACTTTAGTGACATTACTTGCGGTTCATTCTGTATATTATGAATATTTGTCAACTAGTATTAGGATTGGCAGCGAAATTTGTAAGATTGAATACTAACTGAATTCGCCGCGGTAACTCTGAGTGCGCACAGCCCTTCCAAGAAGTCCGTGGCTTCTCGTGGCAGACAATGGAATGGAAGAAATTTGTCTTCCATTTACGTGACTGTATGTTGTCTGTTTTCTTATGATTGTCCTGTGATGTCTCTGTGATGTAATTCGGTACTACAGAGAAAGGAAGAAAGAAAAAAACCAAAGAAAGGCTGTGACTTGGGTTTCGATTCATCTACTGGGTGTTCAGTTCAAAGTGTGTCATGGCTCGCTGTATGCCGTCATGTGGCTAGCCGATGAGCCTAGAGAATTCAATATTCCTACACTTCCGCAAAGGTGTATTACCTAGGAGGCAGAGAAGTTGCCTAGCAAGTACGGCGTTCATTCTGAAGAGTACGTACCGATGCGTACGATAACGCCGGTAGTGGCAGGAATGTGAACTGTTTGGAAATACGTACTGTCGGGATATGGGGAGAGGGTTAAGACGATTACTTACGTATTTGTTGACATTAACTTCGACGGTCAACATGGACACTGAGTATTTGATTTGTGTTGTGGAATGTTCCCGTTCGCAACCGATGATAACAAATACCCTGCGTACGACTTGCCGGCGCAAAACACAGTTCGAAAGAGGTTATGGTAGCACACAGACCGTACAGACCGCCATCTGTTGCTACGACGTTCAAGTTATACCGTACACGTTCTCAAGTTCAGATTGAAGAACGCCTTAAATAATAGGCAACTTCTCTGACATATAAGCTGAAACTCGCTTCAAATCGGTGACCCAACAACAGTGACGTCATGACACACTTTGAAATGAACACCCAGTATATTTTATGTATGTATTTATGTATGTATGTATGTATTTATGTATTTATTCACACTGCAAATGGGTAAATATTCGGTGGCAGTGGTAAATAATAACATTCAATACCACAAGATAAAAAATAAACAGAAGAAGCACACTTTGTTTTAGTAAACGTTAATGTTGCAAATGTCTTTCAAGTGAACGAATTCATCGTAGATTCGACGAAGCAAGAATAAAGTAATGGAAAATGGTGATTTGAATATTTAAATTGTTACTTCTGATCTTTGGAATAAATTCAGTTGTTGCTACCTACTGCCACAAACATCCCGTACTACTACTACTACTACTACTACTACTACTGCTACTGCTACTGCTACTACTACTACAACTGTTACAACCATCACCACCATCACAACCACCACACACAAAATATAGCCTAAATGGTGACAGTTGCTGTCATGTCTATACATATTTGAACTGTTCGTAGTAGTTTGAATTTTTTGTGACGCTTAGGTTATTGTTAGCTGTTATTTTGTTAAGATTATGAAAGAGTGTTTAAAAAGCTGTTATTTTGTTAAGATTATGAAAGAGTGTTTAAAAGTTTAAAATAAAATTTTGATTAAGTAAAGACTCTTTTCATTTTACATGACGATCAATAAATTAATTTTGCCCAGTAACTTGTTTTGTGTACATCGTTCGTGGATGAATTGACTAATATATACTGAATATGAATAAAGTGCGTCATATAGTTCTATAAGTTTAGATCACTTGCTAAAATAAAATTTAGACGGAGTTAGGGGTGCCGAAAAGTATTTGTGCGTGTGCGTGCGTGTATATATTGCTAAATAGTACTTTTAACAATATAATAATAATAATAATAATAATAATAATAATAATAATAATAATAATAATAATAATCCGTAGCGCTACAGCACATCAAGGGCTCAGACCGACAAGCCGGCTGCTGGCCTCACGTCCACATGCCGAAGCAGAGGTGGACGATTATCCAACCAGAACGGAGGTATCGTGTGGTAGCACGATTATTCTCCCAGCCGTTATAACTCGCTTTCGTAATCTGATTTCGTTACCTATCGTAGCTCCCCATGTGCATCACGATGCTTGGTGGACACCAGTCCCATACACTGGCAGAAAAAAATTAGAATTTCATCCTCCAAGAGGACTCGAACGAGCGCGCATTCCGTAACGCGAGTCCTAGGCAGGATGTCTTCGACCACGAAGCCACTACGCGGGACCAAACAATAGGCCTATACCGCAGTATATGTAAATAGGAAGTTTAAGAAAGTAAATTTGTTCTCCAAGGAAAACAGAATTTCTCAACTCACATGAAAAGTGCGAAAAAGTATTAATTCATACCGCTATTTTTTTTAATGTATTATTTAACGACGCTCGCAACCGCCGAGGTTATATCAGCTTTACCCGTGTGCTGGACTTTTGTCCCGCAGAAGTTCTTTTATATGCCAGTATATCAACTGAAATGATGCCGTCGCATTTAAGCACACTTAAATGCCATCGACCTGGGCCGGGATCGAACCCGCAACCTCGAGCACAAAAGGCCAGCACTGTATCGACTTTGCCATCCAGGCCGACTATTAAACCAGAAATATCCAACGACTATAATTGGAAAATGTTCGTCTTTATTTGATTTAAACAATTTTGAAACATTATTATTGAAATTTGGCACTTTTTTATGAAGACAATTCGTCATTACGTATTATTGCTTTTACGTATACCAAGCACGATAGACTGATGGATGTCATTTCCGCCTTGTATTCGAGAGAGTCTGGGTTCGATTCCAGGTTCCGGATGTTCTTATTTTGTTTCTCGTAGCTGTCCTCGAGTCCCTCCAGGCGAACGTTGGGATAGTACCAGTTACAAGGGCCACAAGTAACCTTTCACAATCACTTATTAATTACAGTATATCGCTTATTAATTATCTATCATCCTATCTTCATTACTCGTCTGTCACCTGTCCTTCGAAAGTAGCGCACTTTTAAAAGTGCCCTCTGTGAGTACGACGGTGAACACTGCACTGTGGAGAAGGCAAAAGATGGTTTTATAGATTTGGTTGCGACAGGTGTATATTTATTTAACGTAACAAATTAATTGTTGTGCTCTACAAATAACTCTGTTCTTAATTTGGGCTATTTCGTTGTATGTGCTAGGACGTAACAGTAATTAACTTTCCCGAATTTTATACAATTTTTGCATGTTTCGTTGGCTAAGGAATGGCAACACTATACATAAAAGTTCTGTTTTGAATTTTGCTCTCATTTTCTCTTTTGATTTGATAATCCTTTACGACATTAACAGATAACCTGGGGTACATTATAGTGCACATTGTATAGTGCAAACACAACTTTTAACTATAATGTAAGAGACCCGCGTATACTCGTATGGATCTTTGTGAGATTTATAGTCGGTTGCCTCGCATCCATTATGGACTTCGATAGCGTACTATGTTGTATAATACAGAGGCAATATAACAATTCGAATCTGATACTTGCGTCCATTTCTTCTATGAAGCTCTTTCGGTCTTGCCATGATGATAGTCTGGCTCAGGACACTTGTTCATGTAGGCCTATGGACGCACTGGTTTTTAACCATATCAGCGGTGGGTAGATCGGAGAAAACTTCACATATTTTGAAACCGGTATTTCTCCTTCGAGCGGAGAAGAATGTGACTAACTTGCATTTATATTATTTGTAATGACAACTAATTATCTTTTATTGTTTCAGGGTTTCGTCAATTCTGGCTATGGTGTGAACGGAATCGCACACGTGAGTACACAATTTTGGTATTCTTTACTACGTCCTCCAGTCTGTGCTAGCACACATCTCTGTTTTACACCTGTAGTTGTGAATTTGCATCGAATTTTGATACGGCGTTGCACAAGTAACCAGGAATTTGCTTCAGACGTCCGCAAATCTCGTCAGAAGTGGTTGCGGTCTGCCTGTAATACTGCATAAGAATGGTTTTTCACGTCAGCAAACAGAGAATTTCAGTAGTTCTCATGCTTCATGGATACGTACTATGTTCTCAACATAGACTATATAGAGATAATCATAATGATGGTGATATTAACTCCGAGATACTGACGTTGTTTTCTGTTTTGAGCTTCCATTGAAGGAAAAACTGATCTGCACAATGATGTTGCTTAGTGTTGTTTCGAGTTTTGCTCTGTACTCAGGATTATATTATAATTTAGGTTTTGGATTATGATTGCTTTTCAAGACCGACTGCAATGTGTAGTGCATACTAGCGAATGTAGAGCGGACGCTGTGCTAGTACACAGCGAGCATGGGAAGATAAAATGTATGCACTGCAGATCACTACTTATATGGAATTACTCAGTAAACGCGAATATAATTATTGCATTGCACTATTGTGATTATTGTACGAGTTCTCACACGAATATTCAACCTATGTAAAATTCCTACATGGTTGAAAATGAATTAGAAATCATTGTGCCACATGTTGACAACTGTCATGAAAGACTCGTAACGCAATAATATTAAGCTGTAACAAACTTTGGCACGGGAAATTGTTACTATCATAGTATCGATAGGAACTGCTACCAACAAACTTTAGTACACACCACAAGCAGAGTGATGATTAGAGAGCCACCGGTCGTAGCTCAGTCGGCTAAGGCTCATGCCTGACGATCCGGAGTTGCGTTCGGGCGCGGGTTCGATTCCCACTTGGGCTGATTACCTGGTTGGTTTTTTCCGAGGTTTTCCCCAACCATAAGGCAAATGTCAGGTAATCTATGGCGAATCTTCTGCCTCATCTCGCCAAATATCATCTCGCTATCACCAATCTCATCGACGCTAAATAACCTTGTAGTTGATACAGCGTCGTTAAATAACCAAGTAAAAATTATTAGAGTCCTGCGTTTGGTTACCTAAAGCTTCCGAGAAATCCGCAACAGTATATAGTCCGGGTCAGTTTACTTAATACTCTAAGGGTGAAACCTAAACATTTTTCCCCTCATTACTCCATATGCTAGTGGATTGTGGTGATTTTCTAGTTTGCAGGTTGAATTTTCCTTTTGCCAACTTCGTTTCGAATTTCGATACTGACAAATACTACAAATGGTAGTGATTTTGTAACTGATACGTTGGCAGCTGAGACAAATATCAACAATATTTGTCGATATTGGAGTTCCGTGAAATTAAAATTTTATTAGATTTCTGAGCCGGTTACTGGAAGCTAGTGAAATTCGAACACACTAATAAATAATTAATATCAGCATTAATATTAATACCTTTTATTTTATGTGTTGTGGTTATAATTGAATACTATGGTCAGATAAGTTTTCGGAGTTAGTACTAATAATTTCATGTGGTCAAACAAAATACATTTTTAGGTTAGGCCTCGTGAGTAAATTGTTTAGTCAAACCAATGAATTTCGTATTGCCAGGCAAAATACTTGATATGTTGATCCCTTTCCCGTATTGTTTGCCTACGAAAATATGTTACAAATTATTTAGAATAGCCTTCCAACATGAAGTACGCTAAGTAAATAAGTCATTTAGTACCGGTACGTAGGATCGTGTGATATCTGGTAACAGTTGGCAACACTGACAAGACGGCATTATTCTTGTATTGTAGGCCTACAGTATTCGTTTTTATATCATGAATTTCAAAGAAGAGTTTGAAGTGAAATTATTAATAGATTGTGTGCTTAATTTTCCTGTTATTTATGACGATAGCAAAAGTTGTACACTGACAGGATTGTCAAGGAAAATGCCTGGAAATGTAGTCTATCTTTCTACTGAAAATATTTGTGGCACCCTCAGCTGCACAGTAAACCAGTAGGCCTAATCTTAAATAATAATAATAAAAATAATAATAATAATAATAATAATAATAATAATAATAATAATAATAATAATAATAATAATAATCATAACCATCATCTTCAAGCAACAGGCAACAAGGAAACCACAATCGGGCCCATGTAAACACGAAACGCGCGAATTTCAAGATACAGTACTCCTAGCGAGATGCACAGAATAACGGTCTGTTAAGCACCACGACAGTGCGCGTCACGCACACGTCAATTATTCGGTTTCACGTTGTGCTGCACCACGTTCACTCAGGCGCCATTGCGTGGTTCTTAAAAACGTAGGCTTTACCGTGTGTTTGATGACAAAATTATGTATACTAATGCCCTGACATAACATTACGTACAGTAATGCCATGATATAAAACTATGTACAGTAATGCCTTGTGTTGTCTTTTTCCCTTATTCTCCCGTCTAGCCATTTGTACCCTGTAGGTCACCTTTCGAAATACTGCGTACGAGCTATAACGCGGGTGTGAAGTATGTCCCCTGACAGTGGCCTTGTATTGGACTTTTATTATATTATGAGTAGGGCTGTAACTTCGGACACCGAACCTATGAAGTTAACTACGTCGCGTGTTATAAAAGTCGTGTTGTTTACATCAACTCGGGGTAGTACAGGGTCTTCTACTGAGTACTGCTTGAATCACAATATTGCTGTGTATAGTTAGATGGCTAAACAGATTATAGCACACAGTTACTTAACCTCATTCTCTTCGTTGTAGAAAATGGTGATAGATTTTAAATAAAAAGAATTCTGTACTTTTAAGTGTCACTAATTTTGTTACAATGTAAAACTATGTACATTCGTAAATTGTCAAATACAAACCCGTTCGATTGTTACTGAACCAATGTTTATACTAAGAAAATATTCTTTCGACATCACACGATGTTAGTGGCGCGAATTTGAAATAGTTTATTATACTGTTGGTTTGTATTATCTTGTGCCTGTTTACTATTTAATTCATATTGCACTTCACAGTTTGGAATATGCATAATTTTTTTCAAGAACACTCTTCAGTTTTGGTTTAACCTGGTCGTATAGAATTTAAAATTCTTTCATAACACGAGGGTAAGTATTGTGTACAGATGGTTGTTGGATTCGGCAATTTCCTAGTCGTATACTTTTCAATTAAGTGTTTACAACAGGGATGCAGAACTGGGAAAGAGAGGGGTGGAAGCATGGGGAAAGAGTTTGTTCCCATCCACAATCCCCCGGTCTTGAATTAACGTATCTATGACGTCCGCAAGCACACTGGATACATATTTCCTCTCCCCTTACCATATCCAATGATGTGTGAGGAGTGAAAGGAAGGGATGCGTCATGTGTTCCGGCTTGTCACGTGTTCTACAATTGGAGCATAGTTTTGCATTCCTGGTTTACAATATGGATTCCCAAATTTATGAAACGGAATATTCGCACATAACAGCATTAGATAAGTTATAATAAACAATTTCGTGTCTTTTTAGTCACAATGTTTTTGTAAATAATTATGCTTTTTAACTTTCATGTCCAACTTACATACTTTATATCTTAATATATTTTCGTCTTTGGCTGAAGAATAATCATATCCGGAGCCTTTTATAAGTACGGGCAAAATTACAGATTTTATTGGCGGCATTTTAATATATCTTCACAGTGCCTACCTTCACTAGATCACAACTGAACTCTTGACGAAAGGTTTACTTTTTCAACAGAAAATATGCATGTTGTGTTGAAACAACCTATTAGAATTCAGTAAACAATACAGAATCCGCACCCATTAAACTCCATATGAACAGAGCTCCCTTTACGCGACGTCTTTCATTTTGCATACGAACCTGAAGGTACATCAATAAAGTAAACAGCTAATGCCATTGTATATCCTGTGTTTCTTAAACCTGTAGTCGCCTCTAGGCAATGTTTTGGTGTTTCAACTTCGTTCCCTAATTATGAGTCCTGTTGATTATTTAAATTTATCTCGTTTTCAAATAACATGGAATTAACATATTTGAGCACGAATTATTCCACGTCTTAATTTGTTGAAGAGTGGCTTAAAAATTGTGGTTGAAAGAATGACGACTTCCGTCGTTTGGTAGCATTTGTCACGGAAATGTAAATTTCTTTCGCTTGATGAATAAGAACTTAATTGATGGCAATGAAGTTGCCTGTTCACAGCCATGCAGTTTGACGTCGCAGAATGAATCTTGCTGCAAATTACGTAGGCCTAGTTTGGCTATGTAATTATGATATTATATATTTTGCGAATTGTTGACAACGTATTGAACATCAACTCTTATCTGCAATAATAATTATTGATGTTCCACAGGTACATGAACATCGTACCATGTGACCATTTGTAGCAATCTAAAGACATTTTTTGAGTTGATGAATGTCTTTTGTTTGAAATTAAAACATTCCACAGAACAATGTTGAGGTGCATATAAGAAATAATGCATTTTTGTTATTAATGACAGTCGTAAAATTTGAAGTGGTCTGCGTAATTTCTACAGGCCAGTTCCGTGGAAATAAAATAATACTGTATTTACCGATCGTTAGGGAGAAAATGGTAAATGAGGTTTATAGCTTGTTTCTAATTATGATTTGAGTGTAATGGAATTGCCGGTAAATTAGTTACTGTATGGTGACAAAGTACTAATTGACAGAAGGTGTGTTTTGTTATTTCTCTTCATTGACATCAAGAACTGGCGTCACTCAATAAATAACAAAATATCATGAAATAGATTTCAAATTTACTACTACTACTGCTGCTGCTGCTGCTCCTCCTCCTCCTCCTCCTCCTCCTCGTTACAGTGTTAACATCTTGAGATTTGAGTAATGTGGGATACATAAAGTGTGTTAAATAAGGTAGGCCGGGCCACCGGCGTGGCTCAGTCGGCTAAGGCACTTGCCTGCCGGTCTGAAGTCTGCATGGAAGCGTGAAATCACAGCGCAAAAACGACTCGCTTGTTTCAATTTAGTAAAATACAAACATATCCTGAATTAATTGTGTGCTGGAATTAGCATAGTCAGTAGGCAATAATTGGAAGTTAATAAACAATGTTTAGAATAAAAAAAAACGTTTATTGACAAAGGTAATTATATTTTTAAATTGGAGATGCAATTTGTGCAAGGAACATTGTTCTCGCTGATATCTTGTACAGTTTCTCTATTTTATTCGTAAAGAGGGTTGAGAAATCCTGCCATATCAGTTGAATATATAAATAAATATTTTTGCGATGAATTGTAAAATGTAATTACTTCGCATAAAGAATCAATGGAAAAAAAAGAACTTCAAATCATAAAACGGTCCTTAAGGGCAAGCTTTGTTCTCCAGTATGATATTCACTTGCATGTAATTTCATTAATTTGTCTAAAAAAAATGTGGAAGTTATTTGGAAATCGTAAGTTACGAGAAATGAGCACAAATTTACCGAAGATAAGAAGTTCTGTGTATAATTAAATGACCAAGTGAATTGACAACCTCATGTTTTTGGTCATGACTAGGAAAGTATTAGAGATATTTAAACTTTTTTCGCCATATTTATGAAAGTCCATTCAACAAAAAGAATATATATATATATATATATATATATATATATATATATATATATATATATATATTTTTTCAGCTTCTGAAGGTGTATGCCCCCTTAAGGACATTTTACTTATTTACTCTCACTCAATACCTTCGTTGAACGGACTGTACACATAAGGCTAGTCTAACTGTAAAGGATCGTTAGTTCGTTAGTTTCATCCTAGATCATATATATATATATATATATATATGTACAGAGTGTTTCAAAAATACGGGGCATAATTTCAGGTTTGTATTTCCCACATGTAGACAAACAAAATAGTTCATTACAACATGTGTCCGGAAATGCTTTATTTCCGAGTTATGGCCTTCACAACATTGAAATTCACCGGAACCATATCTCATGTTTTAGAAGACACTCCCTCCACTGATCAATCGTCAACACATTCACTTCTTGCATGATGGCGCTCCTGCACACTCACTTCAGTCGTACGGCTCGCCGGTACTTTGATCGAAGGTTTCCTGATCGATGGATAGGTAGAGGTGGCCCAATTGCTTCGCCTCCACGCTCACCTGATCTGAACCCTCTCGATTTCTACTTGTGGGGCCATTTAAAATCATTGGTTTATTCGTCTCCGGTGCCTGATTTGGAATCCCTTCGGAATCGAATTGTGGCATGTTCTGAGGACACACGCAATATTCCTGGAGTTTGGGATCGTGTTCGCAGGTCAATGAGACATCGATGTGAGGTCTGTATTCAAGCAGGAGGTGGACATTTTGAACATCTTCTGTAATGACAACGACCTGCGGAAAGAAAAACGTTCCGGTGAATTTCAATGTTGTGAAGACCATAACTCGGAAATGAAGCATTTCCGGACCCATGTTGTAATGAACTATTTTGATTGTCTACATGTGGGAAATACATACCTGAAATTATGCCCCGTATTTTTAAACACCCTGTGTATGTGTGTGTGTGTATATATATATATATAATATTCATAACAGATAGCTCATCTCTATGTTAAAATCGGTAGCACTTTGAAGAGAACAACCGACAGGAACGCCACCCGTACGCCGTAAACGAACACGAGATGCCAGTACAGTCACTGATGCAATTCAAATGGGTGTTATGACGTGACTTATGTAACAATTAGATGGCAGCATAGTAAATCTTACAAAAGTTGTTAACGTCAAAGCCTATAAGGCCGAGCAATCTGGGTGTATATGATCTAGACTTTCATATTGCTGACAATCTGTTTGGGAATTTCTTTATTCGTTAAAAATAAAACTCATCGTAGTACCATAAACTTCGAGTATAATTATCATCTGTTCCATTGCCAGACTTCTGAGAACCCTTGACTTTCTTCATTTCTTTCCGGAAACAATTTCGTTGTAAATTTATTTATTTTATAACTGTTTCCTTTGTTGCTTCTGAATCTATTTCCAATAACTTACCTCGTAACTGTTAATAAGCAACATTAGTTTTATTTTTATCTGAGTACTCTTTACTTGTATCTTCCACAAGCATGGGTTATATGATAAAGCTGGATGAATTCGCTCAAAAACTTAAGGTTTACGATTCTCAAGTCCGACATAATGTCCTAGACGCGAAGTGCACAGTCGAAACAATTACAGCAGTTAAAACTGACGCTTGAACTGAAGACCTCACACATACTCCAACTTCCTCGCAATCATGCATGTACACGCACGGAAAAATCAGTCGCCGACAGATTCACTTCATGCCAAGTCTAAGTCGGTACAGGGATGAAAATTCCCCCACAGACTCTCCGTCTTACCTGACATCTTAGAACTGCGCAGGCAAAACTGACACTAAAACGGATAATCTATGGGGCTCATTAGAGAGTATCTTATTTCACTGAAGACTAATACTATTTATTTTAACCGATGTATTTCCTCTCTCTTATTGAATGTGACCAGGTTTGGCTGCATAAATTACAAGATGCATGTTTTACTTAAATAACACGTAATTTACGTAGCGTAAAATACTTTGCACGATTTTCTGCTCGGCATGGCGTAATGAATTATTTTTTTCGAAGTAAATTAATCACTTGCATATTCTTCTGTGTGCTTGAAAACGCAGTGTTGCTGTGCTATTAATTATGAAGCCACAGTTTTTACTTGTAAGTTTTGAGAAAATAAAACCATATTTGTCATCCTTGCAATGCAAAGGGCTTCCTGCATATATGTTGCTTTGAGCTTTCATTTTTAATACAAGATCTTACCAACTTCAAGATCACTGATTATAAACTCTTACTGAACGCTTCGGCTGCCATATCACACAAATTTTGTATTATCGTCATGTACCGAAGTACATCCGTTCCACCCATCCTTCTTCCTTCAACAAATTTTCTGTTTTTTTTTTTTTTTTCTTTTAATATAAACCTCTGTGTGCAGGAACTAGTTCAATACCAGCAGAGGACGGTGTATTGTAAAGGACGATAAAATCCTTAGAATGGCTTCCTCTCTATGGGAAGGAAAACTGTGAATCCCATGTCGTAGATGTAGAGCGCGTAAAGAACCATGTCCTGATTGAGAGCTCCAAAGAAAATTTGTCGGCAGTTTTTCGCCCATGACGCTGTAGGACTTCTGCACTTGAAAGCGTCATTAAATTAAATTAAATTAAATTGATTATACTACTACAACTACTGCTGCTGCTGCCGCTGCCGCCGCCGCCGCCGCCGCCGCCACCCCCTCCCCCCTAAGGGTGAAACCTAACCCCATTTTTCCCCCATTACTACATAAGATAGTGAATTATGGTGATTTTATAATTTGCAGGTTGAATTTTCTTTTGCCAACTTCTTTTCGAATTTCGATATTGAGAAATACTACAGCTGGTAGTGATTTTGTAACTGTTACTTTGGCAGCAGTGACAGAAGTTGTCGGTAGTTCAAATTCTGAAAATTCAAATTGTTCTAGATTTCTAAGCCCATTACTGGAAGCTAGTGAAATTTGAGCATACTAATAATTAATTAATATCAGTATTAATATTAATACACACAGTAATAGTTATTGTATGTGTTGCTCTATGTTGTGGTTACAATTTCCAGATTAGAGTCAGGTAGGCTAAGTGTAAATAAATATAACATATTTCGTGTGATACATGCCCTTGTGTAATCGATAGTAATACCATTTCACATTTTAATTAATTTCTTTCGTATTTAGACTTTTATTACAACAAGAGAGTAAACATTCTAAAGCATACATTTCAAAGTGACATTCGTTTTCGAAATTCATACTAATCATTTCACGTGATCAAACAAAATACATTTCTAGGTTAGGTCTCGTTATTCGTAAACTGTGTAATCAAAGCAATGAAGTTAATGTTGTCAGACAAAATACATTTTAATATTAGATCATACACTAATCTACTAACTAGTAAGATAATGTGCGAGAGGTCCAGAAGAAAAGTATACTCTTTCACAAATTATTGAACCTTTTAGAAAACACCTCCCCAACATAAAGGTGAGATGTGGTAAATAAGCAAGACATCGTTATTGTTAATACATTATTATTATTATTATTATTATTATTATTATTATTATTATTATTATTCATGGCATTGTATGGTTTTATCCTCTTTTGGTGATACCTAGAATTAGTTGGCAACACTGAAGAGACGGCCAAATTAGTCTTTTAGGAATTATTTTTATGTGATCTTCAGCTGCTACTACTACTGCTGCTGCTTCTCATCAAAGCAAATTTTGCATTACAAACATTTTGACTCGGCCATCACAGACCTTGCAATGTTACACTCGTAGGTCCTGCAATTTATAAACTCACATGTATACGGGGACGCATATTTGAGGAGCAGAAAAAGTTGTGGGCGACAAGTAAGTGACTGTGATCCATTCATTTTGTGACGGAATTCAGACTTTAAGGCTATAAGGCGGTACCTCGGCCCTTAATTACATTTCGAAGAATGTGATGTTAAGTTCTCGAGCCTTCGGTTTAATCGTCCAGTTATTGTTACGAAAAAACTACGGAGCAGAGTACTATTAACTACGGTCCACACCTGTGGAGTAACGGTTAGCGAGTCTGGCCGCGAAACCAGGTGGCCCGGTTTGGAATCTCGGTCGGGGCAAGTTACCTGGTTGAGGTTTTTTTCCTGGATTTTCCCTCAACCCAATAGGAGCAAATGCTGGGTAACTATGAGTGATGGACCCCGGACACATTTCACCGGCATTATCACCTTCATTTCATTCAGACGCTAAATAACCAGAGATGTTGATACAGCGTCGTAAAATAACCTACTAAAAACATTAACTACGGCCATTCACAGCAGTAGCCATTAATGTCACTATCTGTATTGCGCAAAGTTTGATCTGAAAGTTGAGATTCCTTTTGATCTTTCTGCGTATTGAAGCGACATGAGAAGGAGTTGTGTATTAAACGACATTTACCTTGCAAGAATAGAACTCCAGCTGTAATCAAACTTACTTCACTAAAGCAGAGGCGGGCAAAATGTAAGGTGCAATTGATGCAGCTTGCATGACAACAAAATGACAAGGTGGAGAGAACAAGAAATATACATTACTGATATCTACGGTCCGTTGGGGGGGGGGAGGTAGCCTGATTTCTCGGCGATCAGAGTTTGTTTTGTGTTGCAACTCACATTTTGCCGGCCTGTGCATTAAAGGAACAGAGGTTCAGAGCTAGACAGCTCTTGTAAGATTTTTTGTGTGCTGAGCTCCCGGGAAAAGTATAGTCCGAGAATTTCTGTTTGCTGTGTCATTGTCATTCCGTTATTGTTCAATGGTAATAATCTTCATTAAAGTAGCGTAAAATAACAAAGAGAGATGACATCGTGAGTCTGGAGTTAATGTACTCGTGATTATGAAGAACTTATGTGTGGGAAACCTTAATGTTAGGCCTAATGTTTGTTAATTCTCACTACTGAAATGCGAAGTTAGTGGCCTAGAGTAATTTTTAACATTAAGTTTCTGTCTTCGCGAAAGAATTTTGTGCGAAACAAAACAGTACTGTTACGTGTTCTCATGAAGAGTAGTCTTTCATTCGAAAACCACGTCTCACAGCAGTGGACGATTTTGAATCAATAGATGCAGCTCCCTAAGTTTTTGGAATCCAAAACCTCTTTACGATATGAAGGAGAGTCAATATAAAGTAATAGACATTTCTATTCCTGTTCATAATAGTAATTGTTTTATTGTTAGTAGTCTATAATTATTTCTTCATAAATTAAACTATGGTTTATTTAACGAAGCTCACAACTGCAGAGGTTATATCAGCGTCGCCGGTGTGCCGAAATTTTGTTCCGCAGAAGTTCTTTGCATGCCAGTAAATCTACTGACATGAGCCTGTCGCATTTAAACACACTTAAATGTCATCGACCTGGGCCGGGATCGAATCCGCACACCTGCACAATCACCTTCATCTCATTCAGACGCTAAATAACCAAAGATGTTGATAAAGTGTCGTAAAATAACCTACTAAAAAATCGAATCTGCAACCTCGATCACAGAAGGCCAGCGCTATACCGACTACACTACCCAGGCTGACTTTATTTGTTCATATTTAGACTAAACGTGAATGACACAGGCAGTGACTTTGCGCCCAACACGTACCAGTACACAACATAGTAGCAAATGTCTCCTGTATGTATCGGGTGAAGTAAATAGTAACTGTTCTTATTTTCAAAAGAGTTAGACTCACAAAATAAATTTTTTTTGGAGAAAACTTTGTCAGAGACAAAAATCATTATTTGACGTTTTTCTTCAGTTATTTATGGTCTACCAGCAGTGGTTTCTGGCAGTTTATATCTTATACACTATGTATGTCGTGAGCTGTAGAAGTGCCGGGCTGTGAACATATTTCCTGTGCGTACCTGGCTGTCATGTGAAACTGGCTTTTCAAGTTTTTCATTCAGGAACCTCGTTTGACTTTTTTTGTAACGTGATCTGTTGTCACTCAGTGATTCCATGTATTTAATAGTGAAATGGACTTGCATTAAATTGTCAGAATGAATATTAGAGATTTATTATTTTTCTCCCTGTCTGCTATTCATATCTGTACAAGTGGCGACATTCACGTCTTCTGATATCGTAGCTAATGAATAGACATAGGATGTTTAGGAAAATGCCTATTTTATTTGAATGTTCATATTTAAAGGCTTTTAGTAAATGTGCACGAATCATGAGAAATGAAGCATTCTGATGAAGAATGATCTTGCCTTTTTTGCCGTTAACACCTTTTTTTTGCTTTAATGTGTACTTTTTTTGCCCCTTTCTTGCTTTTATATGTACTTTTTAGCCTTTTTCTTTATATGACTACTAACTCAACAATACTGCATTTATTTCTGCGTTCGAAACTAAGGAAATTGCAGTACTTATAGTAGCCATAGATATGGGACACAGCGTCGTTGTTTTACTCCGGAATCGACCTTGTCGTTTTGACTCCAGCACTGTGTTGAGAACACGAAGTACACAGTCAGTCTAGGATTTTCTTTGTGAGGGTACTGTTGTATGGTCAAAAATGCCAAAATTGAAAAAAAAATCCAAAGCTTCTTTTTATCGTTAGTGGGTAGCAGAATTTCCTGCTTTCACTACTAATGGAACGATTATTATGTAGCCAGGATGGCACTGTTTAAGTGTGCTCCAGCCATATCAATATACATTGAGAGATCTTTTTCAGCATATAAACTGATTTTGTTCAATAAACGTGAGAGAAGTTTGTGTGTTAATCTTGAAAAGTTGCTTGTTTATTGTAACTCAAATTATGGACGGGAAGTTG
Source organism: Periplaneta americana (assembly GCF_040183065.1). Classification (NCBI taxonomy): domain Eukaryota; kingdom Metazoa; phylum Arthropoda; class Insecta; order Blattodea; family Blattidae; genus Periplaneta; species Periplaneta americana. The sequence continues at coordinate 80,504,763 of NC_091126.1, forward strand.
TGGATTCATAAGTACTAGTGAAACAAGTCCATAGGACAGAGAAACTACTTTTCCAGTGCACTTTGTTAAGTTACTTACGGTCTTATGAATGTTTAATTAATGAATTATGAGTGATTCAATATAATTTCAATGCCTTTTATTGTTCTATTTTTGTAGTTTTTAGAGCCTTTTTAGGCGCCTAACATACAATTTTTAGTGCCTTAACTTCCGATGTCTACTAATGAATCATGCCAGTTTGGAGAAGTTCGTGTAATTCCAACGTGGTCGTAAATGAAACATCAAGAACTGATGATTCTGGTATCATGGTCTTTCTTTTCTAAGACAGTAAATTGTCAGATGTTGTTGTTTAGTCAACTGTCCAAAGACAGATTTGAACCTCGTAGGTGACGCCAATAAGACATCACTCATGAGGCAACTGAACCAGGAGTTAATGGGATAAGGTGGCCAGTGCCTTTCCTCCTCTATTGCGTACATCGCTGATTAACTAGCCAGATTTCAGATATAATTGTCATAATTTGTGTGTAATTCCAACGTGATCGTAAATGAGACATCAACAGTGATTATTTTGGCATCTTGGTCTCTTTTTCTAATTGTCAGATATAATCCTTACAATATTTATACATGCATGCAACATGTATGTAGCTATGTGTGCACGTCTAAATATAGGCCTGCATATATGCTGTGGTGATAAATATTTGCTCCTCTAAAGATTTCGGTCGGCCTTAGCCTTTCGGACACTTTCAAGTTTTCAACTTATCATATAAGACAAGTACATGGCAGGACACCGGGGGAATGAGGTCAGCACGAAGCCAAGCTTGAGTCAACGAAATTAATATCTTGAAAACTGAGAGCCATACCGAAAGCGTTGGAACCCATTGCCATACATGATTTCATGGAACATGAAAACTGAACCTCAATCGTTGCTTATAGCATGGTCGGCCATTGTGATGAAGTAATTTTGGATAGAAATTGTGGATATTTTGAAAACTGGAGTACTCTGAGACAACCTGATCCATTGTCTTCCTCGGAATGTACGAGAGGACCACCGCTGTGGAATAACGGTTACCATGCCTGACCGTTAAACGAGCGGGCCCGGGTTCAAATCCTGGTTGGGACAAGTTACCTGGTTGAGGTTTTTTCTGGGAGTTTCCCTTAAATCTATTAAGATCAAATGCTGGGTAATTTTCGACGGTGGACCCTGGACTCATTTCGCTGGAATTATCACCTTATCTCATTCAGACTGTAGATAACCATAGCAGTTTATAAAGCGTTGTAAAATAACCAATTAAAACAAAAAGTACGAGACGCATCCAGATTGTAAGTTTCCCTGGGGCCGTTTAGAGAAAGAAAACACAATTTCATGGAAGTACTTTTTGGAATAGATACAGCAGTAAAAATGGTGACCGTAGGTGAGAAAACTATAGTCGTTGGAGGTTTCTGTCGTAAGTTCCTTAATGTTCTGATCGTAAGAATTCTATATAAATGGTATAATTAATTTAAGGGACAAGAGAGGACGATGATTTGTTTAAACTGTGCGAATTACATTATTATGACTTATCTACATTATAAATTAAATGTTTAACAACATTTTTGTGTCGTGCACATTACCATAATGTTATTGATTCATTGACGTGACCGGCTGTCGTATCTGTTGTACTACAAACTTTTATCAGCAAATAGAACATTGCTGAAATAATCAATTGTGTAAATGGAATTAGAGGAAAGGGATGGTTAGAGTGAGTGAACGTGGTTTTTTTTTGCTTTGTTATTTAATGACGCTGTATAAACTACTCGGTTATAGCGAGGTGGTATATGGCGAAATGAGGCCGAGGATTCGTCATAGATTATCTGACCTTTGCCTCACGGTTGGGAAAACCTCGGAAAAAGTCCAACCAGGTAATCAGCCCAAGCGGGACTCGAACCCGCGCTCGAGCGCAACTCTGGATCGGCAGGCGAGCGCCTTAGCCGACTGAGCTACGCCGATGGCCGAGTGAAGTGTTAGTTGAGAAAATCCTTACGTCCATATTTTGTGAAAATGAAATTGTATGTACCATCTAATTTATGGCGAAATCTCTCAGTCAGTTTTGATAATACTGTATGTAGGCCATAGAGTTCTTTTAAAATGATTAATTATACTCTATTTGGGAAACTGCTGAAATACTCGACATGAGTGTTTTCTCAACTGCATTAGTTTTTACTATTCTTTGGAATAATTAGATACTTATGATTTTAACGTTTTCAGCCTTTGTAGCACATGTTTGTTTAGTTCATTGTTGACTCAGGATTAATTAGCAATGATTTTACAGTTAAATGGTGGCATAAACACTGTAAAAGGAATTTCCTTAACGGAGACAATTGGTGAGAAATTAGAAAAAAACAAACAGTCGTTGTTAATCCAAATATAATGGAATGTTGCTACTCTGTAGAGTTGAAAGAAAAAATCATTGATGCTTTGGAAGTACAGTTCTAGAAAAAAAATGGCCCTCATTAATTTTCTATGTTCCAGATTCAACTCACTGAGCATGCTCATTGCTCCAAAGCAGCGGTACACACGAGATCGCTTGGGCAGTTCTTGAAATTCATTTTACGTTGATTGTTGTCGTAACCCGTAAGATATTTGAAAATATGCGATGGAAACTACTTCTTAACAGTAGATAAATATTTATAAATCGTGCAGCAAAATAGAATGGTGGTAAACGAAATTAACTTGCATAATCAATTACAAAAGAAAGTCCTCAACAGTATCCGAACCCTGAACTTTGTAGTCTGTGAGCACAGAGCTATCGGAATATCTGCTATGAATTGTCATAATCAGGGTTGTCATATTTATCGTATTTGTTTAATGATGACTCTTAAGCATTAATGTGATCTTATTTTCAGAATGATTTTGTACTCTTTGGATCACGACGGACCACTACAGGGACAGTGACCACGATAAGGACTACTACAAGAACAATAACAATGGATATGTTAATGACATGGACCACCACAAGGACAATGATAATGACCACGATAAAGACTACTAGAAGAACAGTGACAATGACCACGATAAGTATCACGATAAGGACTAGTACAAGGACAGGGCAATGACCACGATAAGAATCACGACAGACAACTACAACGACAATGCAAATGCCCAAAATAAGAATCAGGATTATGATAAAGACAACAAAGACCACAATAATGACCATGACAAAGACAACGGCGACCACTATAAGGACAAGAAGAAAAACAAGGAAAATAATGACTACCATAAGGAAAACAATGTGGACCACGAGAAGCACCAGGATAAGGGTCATTTTAAAGACCACAACATGGACCACAATGGCACAGGATAAGAATCACGACATGGATTGTAACAAAGATCACGATAAGGTTCCTTGTCTCGATTTCTTTGAGACTATCGTTACATTATTTTTGATGTCTCCAACAGATTCAGAATGTTTTCCTTTCATTACACTTTTTAGCTTAGCGAACAGCCAGAATTTACTAGGTGCTACGTATGGAGAATAAGATGGGTGAAGAACAATTGCATTTATTTTTCTGCCGAAAGTTGGATGATGGTAAAGCAGAGTGACTGGGCACGTTATCGTGGTAAAAGATCCATCTGCCGTTCTTCTTCTAGGACCTCTTGCGATGAACTGCACTCCTTGGATGTTTCAGGATTTTAAAGTAACATGCAGAGTTAAAGCCTTGGTTTTTCTGAAGCGACGCATGCGACTTGCGAGGTGCGAGACCCGCCTCGCACAAATCCGGACTACACGAGAGATAGTGGTTTCTATAGTTGCGAGGTGCGCATGCGTCGGTTCAGAAAAACCAAGGCTGTACAGTACAGCTAGTTTGGACGAATTTCCAATGCACCAATCCTTCCATATAAAACATGACATGAGCATGACTTTTACTTGTGATCGCGAATGACGAGTTCCTTGGGTCTTGGTGAGGAAGGAGTTTTCCATTCAGAGCTTTGGATTTTGGTTTCTGTGTCATAGTCGTAGACCCAAGATTTACCCCCCTCCCCCCGTCACTACTGTAGACAGTAAATTGAAGTGTGATATTGCACATTGCTCGAATTGGGACATCCCGATAGCAGTGAATACAAGAGAAAAACACACCCACCCACATTCTCTCCTTTCTCAGGGACAACTGGATGTGCAGCCAGAGCTGTTCACGAACAGGCGGCAAGCTAGTGGTGGAGGTAAATAAACTTCACCCTCATGAAACTTTTTGTGTCTCTTCTGCAGTGGCGGCTGCGACTCGCCGTAATTTTAACACACTTCGTAATGTTGCTTATGGTCGTGAAACTGCTTATCATGTGAATCGCTAAATGCAGAAAGGTGACATGTCCACTTCTATAAATTCTAGTGCAGCCAGAGCTGTTCACGAACAGGCGACAAGCTAGTGGTGGAGGTAAATAAACTTCACCCTCATGAAACTTTTTGTGTCTCTTCTGCAGTGGCGGCTGCGACTCGCCGTAATTTTAACACACTTCGTAATGTTGCTTATGGTCGTGAAACTGCTTATCATGTGAATCGCTAAATGCAGAAAGGTGACATGTCCACTTCTATAAATTCTACAGGAGAGACAGAAAAACTCTTTTACCCATTTCATACCAATTATTATTAGTTTCAAGGACTTTTGATGTTTGAATATTTGTGCTACAAGTAATTTAGGTGCATTTAAAGAATTATGCATCTATCTATTTTGATAAGGCGAGAGGTTAAAATTATTTCACATGTCATCTTTCTGCATTTAACGTTATTCATTTTGAATGAAAATTGTTACAGAATCCATTAATGTATAGCAAATAAAAAATAATCGGATATAATTTCCTTTCTTTTTTTTAGTAGGTTATTTTACGACGCTTTATCAACATCTAGGTTATTTAGCGTCTGAATGAGATGAAGGTGATAATGCCGGTGAAATGAGTCCGGGGTCCAACACCGAAAGTTACCCAGCATTTGCTCATATTGGGTTGAGGGAAAACCCCGGAAAAAACCTCAACTAGATAACTTGCCCCGACCGGGAATCGAACCCGGGCCACCTGGTTTCGCGGCTAGACGTGCTAACCGTTACTCCACAGGTGTGGACTAATTTCCTTTCTTTCAACAATGTAGACCTATCAAGTACAACAATATAGGACAAAGTTTGTAGCGTAAAATTAAAGCAAATAAAATGTACATGTCCAGGATGTATCCCCTTTCTGCCTGCATTAAGTGGATAATTCTTGTACTGAGCTGCCACAACAGTTGCAAAAGAAGTCTATTTTGTGCATAAAACGATGGCTCTACCCCTTAAGATAGGCCTACCACTGACTATAAAAACCATTTTTGCAAAAAAAAATGGACATGTCACCTTTTGTATTTAGCGATGCATGTGTTATTCGCATTATTCCGGTCAACTTCAGATAACCCATTGGAACTAATGTCCCTATTAATATTTTCACAGTTTCTTGTAAATGGGAATATGGAGTGAGACGAAGCATATTGATAATAAATAAAGAACGGGAAAGTATGAAGAACATTTTGGTAAAATATAAAATCCACACCACCAAAATATGGGGGAAAAGATCCTTCAAAAACACATTAACGTATCACGCAGGAAACATGACACGCATTGAACGTTGTTGGCGTTGGCAACTCAACACGAGTGAGTCTGCTACAGAAGTAGGTACTGAAATTTAGCTACAAATGCCAAAAGTAAACTACGCTCAATACCAGAAGATGTTATAAAGACAAATAAAAATGACGATGAAACATAAGCCCCCTCATTTTAATAACTGATTCTTTCTATGCGTCCCTACCTCATTGTTGATTTGTAACGACACTTTGTGCAAAACACTGTATTAATAACCATTGTGTCAACATTGTCGACTTGTAGCGACACCTTGTGCAAAACATTGTAACTTCGTAAAGAGCTGTACATCTGGAGATGGTTTGAAAGAGCCCTTATTCTTGAATAAGAAATGGAACCAACGACCAATGCTAGAGTTTTAAAGTTGAAAGTCGGATGTGTTGGAGGTGTCATTTACTGGGGTAAGGTCAGTTTATTTTTGTTGAGTGGGAGTCCACACCTGTGGAGTAACGGTTAGTGCGTCTGACCGCGAAACCAGGTGGTCCGGGTTCGATTCCCGGTTGAGTTACCTGGTTGAGGTTTTTCCTCAGTTCAGTGTGAGGAAATGCTGGGTAACTTTCGGTACTGGACCCCGGACTCATTTCACCGGCATTATCACCTTCATCCCATTCAGACGCTAAATAACGTAAGACGTTGATAAAGCGTCGTAAATAACCTACTAAAAATTGTTCAGTGGGCGACCCATAATAGAGACTTTTTCGTGTTTGGTGAATTCATGAAGACAGAAATTGTCAGGTAATAGGCGCTATTCACATTTTAGAGAAATATAACTGACAATAGCAATGCTTTCCTTGTCATAAATGAGTGTGGGAGTTTCTGGAATGCAGTTTGGAACCTACATTTTCTATATCGAAGAACCAGTTCGAAAGGGAAGTAACTCAAAATTTAAAGTTTTGAGAAAACTGCCTTTTAAATGTCCATGTTCCTGTGAAATATCAGATTAACACACTCCACTTTCAAACTTACAATATAGACCTACATAATATATCATTAACAGAATTTGGAGTAATTTCAATGATCCTTGGACTTTTACAGTAACGTGAAACTTTAAAATGCAGGTTCATCAATATTTCAACATTTTGAGTTTGTTTCCCTACTGAACTGGCCCGTTGATATGTTTTCGTATCTTATTGAGCGCATCTTACAGGTATTAGAGTGTGAGAAAAGAAATTTGACACCTGAGAGTCTTTGTACATAAAAGTGAGTATTCATTGATGGTCACTCGATCGAACTTCAATTCGGCTACGTTTAGCCGAATTTAACCACTGCTGTCAACTCTCAGGTCTGTACGGTATACTGGATATTGACTCTGATTTTATAATATGTTGCTTGTGATTGCATACTTTGAACATGGTATGACATTGAGTATGATGCATGTTATTGGTCCTTTATACATCAAAAGACTCGTTTTTGGGAAATACGAAGAAATATTAAAATTTGTTCCTATGAAACGTTTTACGAGATATTATGAAATATGGGGGGGAACATCGATTCCTCTCATGACGAAACAAAACAAAAACAAAAAAAACGTATGATTTCCAATAATCTGCGATTAATAGTGTAATGCTGAGTGCCACATACAGCGTTACGCTATGTTTGCTATATCCAGTGGCCACACTGGAAGTTACGATTTTACGAAACTCTTCTGTCTACGGTTGCAGGTAAGAGACTAGAAACAATATTTCCCGCTCCATTAAAACATTTCATGTCATAGCTCCTCTGATAATCAATGGCGCTGTAATTATTATGACTGATAGGTTAGTGTCTAAGGAAAACAGATAAAAGAATTCAAAATCAATTTTTTTAAGTCAAGAAAAAACTAACTTCGAAGTGATCTATTGAAAATAGATATTTACACCTTCAAAAGTTGGGCAGCGGCAAACGTTTTTTATTTTTCAATGTAAATGTTAGTTCAAAGCGAGGGAAATGTTGAGAATAAGTGGAAAATACTTTTTTTTTTTTTTGCAGTTTTTACGTCAACGATGCGACGTATACAACACTGCCGTGCGGGTTTTCGGCTTTGCGGGCGCTGTTAGTCTTGCGCAAACATAGTGTCATTTATTTGACCACTCCAGGAATCCAGAAGTAGTTGTGTGTCTTTCTTAACACCGGGAGAGATACATCTCTTAACCATCTCGCGTGAATGTTTTTGTCAGTTTGCCGGAACTACTTATATCGACCACGATATTAAATGGCTTATCTTTGTCTACACGTTGTTTTATTTTAGGTCCAAATTCCCCTTTCGTTTCTTGAAAGTATACGTACAGTCGTTTTTATAGTTTTCCAGCTGCATACCTATGAATTTGGACTGTGTACTAATGAGTGACAGATGCCATGGATTGCACTACTATTGTATTAATGTGAGTTAAGAGAAAAAAAATTGACTAGAGCATTAATGCGAGACCTCTGATACGGTGTCGCAGAAGTATGAGAATCCGATTGCACGCAAGAAGCGGCATAATTAGCAACGATTTTCAAGTCATTATATTTCCTAAACGAGCAAAAAGCTAAACGAACGATTATCACCACGTTTCTTAACGAACGAAAATTAATTTAAATATGTATTTTCATTAAATTCAAGCAGCACTACCTGGGACGGTTCCCTTATAAGACAGCGAACACAGCGTAGACCTACGCAGTGAGTCCAACGTGAATAAAGAGAGCTATATTTTGCAAACACAGCCAACATCGCGCTCTGTGTGACCTCGGAATAAGGTCCGTTACACACTTGAAGAGATCTCGCTAGCGAGAAATGTGTTGCGAGAAAATTCAAAGATTGGTAACGTGGATTGAAATGGACGTCCACACACACACTGGAAGAGATCCTCGTTGGAGGCGAAAATCTCGAGCGAGTTTCTCGCTGAAATCGGTAGCTCAGCGAATTTTCTTGACACATTTATCAAAGATGTTTGACATTTATACTCTTTATGACGATTGAATGTAGGAAAAGATGAGTAAGTAATATCACAGGTGGCCATGTTCTGTTTTTATTGACAATGAAGAAAGATGGCTGATAATTGCAGCCAGAAACTTATCGAACTTGTACGATGTCACCCGTAGGTCTTTTTATATGGTACACGGGATGAAAACTATAAAAACACGAACTTTAGAGAAGAAATCTGGAGATAAATATCAGATGATCTGAAAATAAATAGAGCTATATTTTATTTTGATAAGATTTAATAGTATTAATTATAACATTTGAAATAATGTATCTATATCCATTTGCCCTAACAGTTTACGTAATTTTAATGAGAACACAGCAAAGAATCCTCTTATCACATCATGAATGGCAAAAAACTGAGATCTATTTAACCTGAAATAACGCCTACTCGTATCATCATCGAAATCGGTGTCCGAAACTCGCCCTTATCTTCGTGAGATACAATGTGATTTCCAAATATTCCTGGCTTTAATTTTAGGCCTACTTTTTCTTTTCATTAACAAAATATGTTCATATAACTCCATTTCCTCATCATCTGAATATTCAGATTCAACACACTGTAGTAGCGTTCGTACATAATTTGTAAAGTACAACAATATACTTACAGGTTATATTACATTTAAGTACGACAATATTATGTAAATACATAACCTGTAATATTTCCCCCAACGAGTGATTACTAATCAGAAAAATACTCTCTGCATGAAGGCAGTGCATATGTAGATGATCACAGCGAGGTGTGATCTGTGATAGCGAGAACTCGCTAAGTGTGTGGAGGAATACTCTGCGCCTCTTTCTCGCAACACATTTCTCGCTAGCGAGATCTCTTCAAGTGTGTAAGGGGCCTAAAACATGAAAATTCATATTTTCCCACTTTCTAGTAATCAACTTGTAATTCGTAGCGCGTAGGGAATGTGAGAAAACACAGCCATAACTGAGGCGTTCTCTTTCGTTTTTATTTGTAGGTACTTGGTCACTACAGCAGGCCTGGCAAACTCATGTAGTAAACAGAGCAGTCGGTATATGAATACCCGCGCTACAGCAACTGTAGCGGGAGAAGCTAAGCGCTCTGAGAGCGCCTGTTTCCCAGGCCTGCTCTACAGTCATGCTTAAATATGCTCATGGACTTAACGTGATCTTGTTGTTTACGGCTCTTTTTTTGTACCTTTGAAACTTTTAATACTGGCAAAGCATTTTCCTTCACGTCACTTTAATACTGAGGATCATAAGATTGAAAACCTCACATTTCGTAGTGTTAATGTTTTGCACCTGGCATATTTCGTGCGAGAAATAGTTAGCGATGCTCTGATTTCAAAATTGGCAGAAAGTCACCATAAATCTTTTGTCACTGATCCAACTAGCTAAAGGGAGGGAAAAAAATATGTTAGGAGTCGTGCACGACTCTCTAACTCGGGATCTGAAGGAAGTAATTAGAAACATGCGCGCATTTCCGAAGAACTCTTCTACTCAACCGGGCGACCTCGAATGTCTGCGACCGCGGTGATATGTCACACAAGCGAAGTGCAAAGTTATTAACACACACACACACACACGCGCGCGCGCGTGCGTTAAAGTAGACGTGGTTCACAAAAGGATTGAGGAGTTGGCTGTAGGTGTTTGTATCACAGTTATTCGTCCATTGTCAATATTTTAATTCTCATTTCGTGCGTATTTTGAATAAGGGATCGCCACTGACTGTTAACCACCAATTTTTTAATACTAGCTGTACGCCAGAGACGAAAATAAACAAATTATAGACACGGATGAAAATGAAAAACTGTAGGGCCTCATGGGGTACCGATAGTTCTTTTTTTTTGCCACTCCATTATTCAGTAATGTTGGACCCTTGCTATATTTGTATTGGGTTATTTTACGACTCTTTATCAACTGCGATGGTAATCTAGTGTCTGAATGAAATTATGGTGATAATGCCAGTGAAATAAGTCCAAGGTCAATCGCCGAAAGTTGCCCAACATTTGCTCACAATGGGTTGAGGGAAAACCCCAAAAAAAACCTCAACCACGTAACTTGTCCCAAACAGGATTTGAACTCTGTCCCGTTCGTTTCACAGCCAGATATTGCTGTATTTGATATCCAGGTTGACGATCCAAACCAGAAGCCGTCACAGACTTACAAATAATCAGTTCTAAGGTTTAATGTTCTAAAGAGGGATAGAGGTGAAACAAATTTTCTTTGATTCCTTCATTATACGACACATAAGAAGAAAGCATTGTGGTGATGGAAAAAAGTATATTTTGGTATTTTATTGAAAGTTTACGGCTTCAGCACTTCTAATTTAAAAAAGAAACAGTTTTATGTTGGCCTTTGACAAGTGTGTGTGCAGCTATTTCTCGTAAACTACTGAGCTGGTTTGTTGATACTCAGTAGTTTCGATTCAAAATATCTCGGCACATACATAAAGTATATAATTTTCATTAAAAATAATGGTTCCTTATTTGGAATCAAAAACACACAATAGTGTTTCATTCCAAATTAAATAAGCACATAAGGTTATTTTCTTCAATTTGGAAAATAATGTTAGAAATGTCACTGTAGTTTTCGTATCGAAAGGAAAATGATTTCGACAGAGAAATATTATTAATCATATTATACGAAAGTATTCTACTTTTCGTTGCTATTTCAGTCTTACGTTTTTACACACATCGGGCAGAAGGCTCTTCACGTAGCATAGCAAAAAAGGCAAGTATATAATATTACAGATTCTAAAAGGCTCTTTTGTTGGACGGATGTTAAGGATTATATCTCACGAGAAATCATGTACTGAGTACCAGTACGGATGTCATTTCTCCCTGCTGGCCACTTTTAATCCCAAGGAGGGACTAGCAGCCATTTTTTGTTAGCGGCCATGGAATTTGATCAGTGGAGACAATATCACACCCGGAATCGAACTCGCAGTCTTCCGACTTCTAGCGCAACGCCTTAACCGTGACGCTACCGTGCGCTCTCAAGATAATAGTAGGGTTTAAAGCTGAGCAACGATCGAGAAAGCAAAACTAATAGCGTCCGCAAAGCCGAAAACCCGCACGAAAATGTTGTATACGTCGCGTCGTTGACGTTAAGACTGCTTGTGAGTGTTTCGAGACGTCGAGATTGATCACTCCCGAAGTCCCGAACGTCAAGCAGCCTTGAATCGTCACAGTTGTTTATATGTGACTGAACTTAGATCTACTTTGGCAACTGTTATATATGTATAAACAATCAAGTAGCCTATTTGAAACATCATCTCTACCTTTCAGTGTATAATAATTCGTTCCCCAATCTTTATTTAATTACTAGGTCCTTATTAAAAGGCTAGGAATTTTCTTTTCGTATGTTTGAGATCAAGTGTGCAATCTCAAGTAGAAAGATAGGAACGTTATTATTTATATTTCTTAGAAATGCAAATTTATTTGAGAATTTTTTTCTATTTATATAACCATAGGTAATATCATATAATAGAACCAGAACATTTTGATAACCAAGATACTGTTATGTTTTGTCTTTTAGTCTCATTTAAACATTTATAATGTAATTTATTTCAATGATATATTATTCAAAGTTACGAAAACTTTCCACGCCGACCAAATGCTATTTCGAGAATGATGAGCGAGACTCACGAAAACTTTCCACGCCGACCAAATGCTATTTGGAGAATGTTGAACGAGACTCAAAGCGCACGAGAATGACGAGACGAGACTTGAAAGACAAATGCAACGAACACAGCGAGCGAGAGTGGCAGTTAGTTTTGTTCATCTCGAGTAGGGTTCATCTTAAATGATTAGCGGCCACTAGTTGTAAATATCCAGAAATGACACGGCTTGCTTTTCTGGACTCTAAAATAGAGCATGCCTCCTGTGCGTAATCCAGAAAACGATAGCTTACCCTCCTATTAATTTAGGTGCATAGTAAATATTTCATTACTGTATTTTTTTGGTTCGCGAAAATAAACTATCAAACATATCTAGAGCCCAGAATTTAGGCAAAATGCCTCCTTTAACTGCGTATATATATACGAAAGAGTTCAATAGAAAAAAAAACACGTTTCCACATATTTCGGAACAATAGGGCCCTTCTGCCTATTTTATCTTTCGTTGGCTATTTTAAGGTTTAATGCCTTATTTAACAGTTTTTGCGTTATATGGCTTTTTCTGCTTTTATATTTATATTAAATAAATCAGTACTAGGAAAAAATTGTATGATTTCCGAATATATTTAAAATATTAACAATTCTTTTTTATAAATGAAATTCTGCTACAAAAATTGAAGGGTTCAGAACCATAGTGGGCCAAGCGCCATTTACTAAAACCTTGGAAAACAAGTGTTAAAATGAAGTTAACACAATTTAATGGAAACAAATAGCATGTAATATAAAGTATACACATTAAAACTAAATTATATATCAATCTTCATTAAACTATGGTATTCACTTAACTTTAACCTTTGCTTTATCCTTTTTTAATAAATGGTGCTTGGCCCACTATGGCTCTGAACCCTTCAATTAAACGATATTTTTGCATAACGGGAATCTCTATTGAGAACCTCACGCCACATAAATACATTTGAATTATTTGTGGCGACATGTTAGGAAGCAGGCTTAACTTGATCAGTCGGCCGAGAGGGTTAGTGGGAACAATTTCTGCTATTATATCTCACACCCCGAGGCTGTTGATTTCTCTCGTCTGAGAGGTTCATTTATTACAGATTCCAGGAAAAATCTGCAGAGAGAAAAAGGAATAAGTTCTCTGACAAGTCTAATCATATTTAAAGCAATTAGGAGGAATAGCACATTAGTTTGCGCTATTGCTACCGATATGAGAAGGAAAAAGGATACATTCTCTGACAGATCGAATCGCATTGAATAAAAGCAGTTATTTAGCAGGAATGGCACATTAGTTTGCGCTATTGTTACCGATGCATCCATACACAATAGACCGTTCTTTAAGTAGGCTTCATTCACTTCGGTGGAAGTAGAACGATATTTTTCATTGATGGAAAACATTCCATCTGACAGGCGTTTGACTATATCAATTGAGAAATTTGAAAACTATCTTGTTGTGCGTTGATCTATTTGGCGAGTTGGTATAGCGCTGGCCTTTGTGCCCAAGGTTGCGGGTTCGATCCCGGGCCAGGTCGATGGCACTTAAGTGTGCTTAAATGCTACAGGCTCATGTCAGTAGATTTACTGGCATGTAAAAGAACTCCTGCGGGACAAAATTCCGGCACATCCGGCGACGCTGATATAACCTCTGCAGTTGCGAGCGTCGTTAAATAAACCATAACATTCTTGTTGTGGCGTGTAACGAGGTAAAGCAAGAATTACTGAAATGTGGTACACATGTTTATTAACTAAACTACGTATATGCATGTACTATTTTGACGATTTTACTGTCTATTTTCGTAATTTTAAATGCTTACTTTAGCGAAAAAAATGCCTATAATTTTTCCTTCAAAAGAAGGTAACACTTGTGTGTTCAGCTACATCTTCTTCTCGAATCAATTATGGTAGTCATCTTCTAATCGTAACAGTCTGCATAAGTCTTAAGCGTGTTGCCTATAGTTATCTCACTATTGAGCCTTGGCTTGGCTTCGCTTTCGGAGGGCCGAGATTCTGGCATTTAAGTTTGTTATGGCCCATTGTGCGTCCTATATATTAGATTGATTGACGAAGCCGAAAAGGTGCCTCGAGTGTTATACGTGAATCCGACACTGATAGGTGGGTTATTCTGCCCCAGCTCTCACCGAATCGGCTCCCATTCTCTTACGTACTTGATAAGCTCTCGGGGCCCAGAACCCAAGCTCTTCACCCTAACCTCTATTTAACCACTAGAAATGATACCTACATGAAATGAGTTGGTGCAGTGACAGAAGGAAACGTGAATACTCCGAGAAAAACTCTTTGGAACTTTGTCCACCACATTCTATTACGATATAGCCAGGAATTGAATTCTGGCCGCCTGGATGGAAGACCTGCGCGCTAGAGCTTGAGCTGTGGCCAACTAGTTAGTCTTATTGTGGCGTTTATTGATTTAATTGATTGATTTCACAAGGGCTGGGCCCGGGATGGATTCTTGCACTTCGACAGTTTGGGTTCCATTGTATGCCTTATATGACGGTTGGCCCTGGTGGCATTCCAGATTCCGACGCTGAGAGGCAGGCTATTCTTAAGGTACAGCTTAATTTATGTGACGGTCGCATGCGATGATCGCGAGCAATTGCTTCACGCGTCACCGCATTGACAAGTTGAATGGAAAACAGTAGAACGTCACTCTCCGTGGACTGCTGTTTCATCGCACGCGACAACTGCATAAACTACCCCACATCTTGTGTTCATTGCTTGCGTTCGCTGCATGCAGTCATTGCATGCGACTATCGCATAAACGAAACTGCACTTTTACTGGGCTCTGCAGGTAAGGTTCCAACATCTACCGACGAGCCCGAACTCAGAACCCGGAGCCTCAAGCTCATATAATGTAGGTCAGCATCAGAAACCCGTACTACCCCCAGACATCATTCCAGCCTATTTTTACTATTGCAGATGATATATGAATTCAGAAGGAAGTGGAGAGTGTTGGTGGAAAGAAAGAGGGAAACAGGAGTACACCGAGGAAACCACTCTGCAACGTCTGCTTTTTTACACTACATATTCCACCCAGAGGTGTCTGAGGGTCGAACCCAGGCCGCCTGACTGGAAGACCAGCGCACTAGCACTGTAGCTGAATATTGCGTATTGCCGTATATTACGTACAGGTAATAATTCGGTGGGGCTCCGGTTTAATTGGGTAGTTATGTTCCTGCCATCGCTAATAGATTGCTGTTCTATTCTTATTTGAAATGAAATGGAATTTCGGGAGGGGGCACTATGAGCCATCACTGCGACGTTCAAGATCTGTTGCGTATTCCCAAATCCACACTGACTACATTAGGGTTAGCTGCGTACCCAGGTTTCGAGCAGGTAACCCCCTTGTACCTAGTTCAACCCCCTCCGTGCGTCGCCAGCAGGCGTTCGGTGAATGCTATGAAATTACGGAATTTTATTATGTAATGCCTAATATGGAGAACACCGAGAAAAAACCCTAACTGCGACCTTGACCACCACAAGTGTCACTAGAGATTTTTCAATGAAAAATCCCAGACCTGAACGGGACTCGAACCCGGACCGCATGGGTGACAGGCTGAAGATATGTCCACTCAGCCACCGCAGAGAACTATATTCGTAATTGGTGGTTGTTTTATTCATAGAAACTATACGAATAATTTTTTGTATTTCGATCTTCAGAAATGAAATATAGGTCTAAGCATACTTCTTTCCCTCGAGAATGGCATACTTGCAGGTTGAGAATATTACACAACTACTTTGATGCTGATCAGGGAAGGTAAGAATGCACTGTGTTCGCTCCGAAGGAAGAGAGAAAGAATACTTTAAACTGGTTTGTATTGCTAAAGACGTGATTTCACTTTTATTATTTCCTAAATTCGTCCAGAGACGACTGTGTAATGATTAGAGCCGGATGTTTAGACATTTATTTTGGTTAAAATAGGCAGGCAGGCATATAGGCATTAAAATAGTAAAAAATAGGCAGCGAAATAGGCATTTATTATGTATGTATATATTTATTAACATTGCAAATGGGTATATACCCGGTGGCAGTGGTAACTAATTACACTCAATAATGGCAATTAATAATAAACAAAATAATATAAATTACATCCTTTAAATAGTGTGTATAATATACTACCGTCTATTAGTAAAGTCCTTAAGCCTATTTTTAAATATATTTTTGGTTATTGGTAAAGCCTTTAGTAAGTCTACAGGTAAAGCATTCCAGTCCCTGATAGTATGATTGAGAAAAGAAAACTTTCCAGTGTCCATCCTCTGTCTTCTTTCCGTCAATTTTTATGGGTGGTCGTTCTTTGAAGAGTAATTTGCCGGCCGAAGAGTAATTTGGAAGAGTAATTTCATGGAAAGAGGCAAAAAATAGACAAATACTTAATAAACTATCCCATACGGTACTCACTTTCCTTGGTTATATGTCACAACAAGATGCTTATGTCATAGTGAGCCGCCTGTCAGAGAGAATGTTTTTCACGGTGGAAAGAAATCTTTCTACTTCTACTGAAGTGATTGGAGCAAATTTAAAACAACTTATTTCAGATGGACTGTCTCTACTTTCTTTAAGAGATCGGGAAAAACAGACTGAGTGTTGTCTCAAAAAGAGTGGTGTGAGAAGGGATTAGAGACTTCAAAGTACGCGTGACTTGTGCGTACAAGCGACAACAGTAACAGGACCTGGAGACTTGCTTTTAATACTTCCTTCATCCCCTTTCTTTTGCTGGTAAACCCCGAAGTGACCTGAGCACTGGGGTTTACACTGTTCAAACGTCTTTGTTAAGTGACCATAAAAGATGGAATCGGTAGAGGACAAAAGTTAAAACTTCTTTGAAACTTACGTATTGCTGGAGAATAAGATTCTCAACAAATATTGGTGTGAGGTGAATATACATTTTTAATTTGTACAACCGTTCTTTTTTGTTTTTTGATATAATTTATGTGCTGTTTATTTTAAATGCATTAAAAATATAGAAAATGTACAAGAACGACGTAAAAAGGCTAAAAAAAGTCATTTAACCTTAAAATAGGCAACGGGAGCTAAAGTAGGCGAAAAAGGCAAAATAAAAATTGGGCCTATCGACCCCAAATGTGTGGAAACGTGTTTATCTCTAATAGGTCTTTGATACATTCACTCAGTTTAAGAAAGGCATTTTGCCTAACATCCGGGCTCTAGCAATTATAAATAAAAAAAGGGAAAACTCGATAAAAGTGCTTGTACACACTGATACGACGGATTAGACATTCCATATACTCTGTGATTTTTTATAAGGGTAGGTGAGGCCAAATTTTCCTGTCTCTACCTTAAAATTATTGGAAGTTTGTCTTCATATCTCCTCCATCACTTTAGTTTGTGTTGTCGAGTAATACACGTGGATAGAAAATATTTTGAAAGTTAGTATAGCATTTGGCAAGTTACGTACGTTTTACAGATAAATTATCTTTTTAATCGAAAAATTAAGATTACAAAACATATTTCCTGAATGAGTTTCCCTTGTCGTTTTCCTTCCTGTCTTGCAATGCACATTCGAAGCTACAAAAAATGCCTCATGGTATTGTGAGCAGAATTCAGTAGGAGCAATGGAGACAGCATAGAAGAAACATAAGCTGAATGATAATTAATTTCTTGTGTTTGTGAGATAATTTTTTGAAATTTTAAAAATAATTTATTGATCGATCAGCGCATTTAGCGCTATACAGATCGTTTCTAAATAAAATATAAATACGATACATGACACTGAGTTGAGGGCAGCCTAGATTGGGCTCTTCAATGTGGTAATAAATAACACTACTCAACAAAATTGAACTTTTTTTCCATAACATTAATAAAATAGGCTGATTTTAACTAATTTCTATGCGCTGAACGCGAAAATGAGAGTGAAAAGTTCGTAACACGTCACGGTTTTGTGTTATGGATACTTACTTGCAGTGGCGTAGCATGAAATTTTGAGCAGGGGAAGCTAACTCAAGTTGTCTTTCATGCAATATGAGAAAACGTATTACAAAAATACAGTCTTAAAATAAATAGTAGTCCATTTCAAGTCAGCAGTCGAAGATTGGTTGGAACATCGTAAGTAACACCAATAAGGCATGACCTCAAATGAGACGTAATAAAATACGATTTCACGGTTTACACATATCTCTTAACAAATAGACACGTATACGTATAACATTAGCTCACTCCCTGTCATACTTAGAGAAATCACAATATTAGTATCATTACGTAAGTATGCGTCTGTCTTTTGGTTGTGTCCTTCATTGACAACAAGGGAGTCGGTCATTTGTTTTTTAAATCACACTTTTGTTCGTAAGTCAGTCTTGATAATACAATTGTCCTAAAAAAAAATTCAAGTGAATTAGTCTCAGGAACTGTTATTTCGCTCATTATTTATTATATCAGCCACAATGCATACTAACACTTCAACTGAACACAACTGACGAATAGGGATAACTCGGAAACTACTTATTTTAAATGTTAAAGCTAGCTTCTTTTCGAGCCTTGCGACTAGGGTAGTTTAAAAGGGATGGAAAATCTGCGGGATGGATTACACAGAAGAAACCGGTCTGCTTGGAAGCTGGTATGTGCAGGCTTCTTGTTTGCTGCTGCATCACAAATAATCCTGAGCTGCCGCATCACAATATTTAACGCGTAAATATAAATTCTATTAAAATTAATAAATAATTTTCTCCATAAACTGCAGGTTTATTATGAAATTATTATTAACTGGGGAAGCTAAGCTTTTTAGCTTACATTGACGCTACGCCACTGACTTGATACATTGAAAAATCAGGATTTTTGACCTATTAAAAATTACTTTGTTCTAATTTTTTGTGTGAAAATTTCCAAAGGCAGCTTAGATGTGATAAAACTGATACATTAATAACTGAGAAGCTATTGAGACTTATAAAAACCACTTTTCGTGCAATAAAGTAGAGAAAGATAAAAAAGGCCTTAATTTTTTTCTTATGAGAACTAGAACCTTCTCTTTTAAAAACTAGCAATAATCGCTCATCATCGCTGGATCTCATCTTCCTTGATACCGTTGCTCCATTGTAGCAATGTCTCGGTGAAATCTCTCTCCCTGCTCATCACTTACAGTCCCCAAGTTCTCAGGAAATAAGCCCAAATGTGAATGTAAGAAGTGGATGTTCAGTGACATACTGCAGGCCATTTTTTTGTGTAGTTTCTTAGTAACTTCTCTATTGGCGATGTTTCCTCCTTGTGATTATCTAAAAACCCTTTGATGCAAAAGATTTCCTTGCTGGTTATTCCTTGGGGTTAAGTCTTTTCTCAAAAATGCTGTCCTTGAAAAGTTTTCTAATTTGTGGACCGACAAATATGCCTTCTTTTAATTTAGCATCACTGATTTTAGGGAACAGAGTCTTTAAGTATTAAAAGGCTCCTCCACTCTTATCTAGAGCTTTCACAGAATTTTTCATTAACCCTAATTTTATATGCAGTGGAGGAAGAAGTACTGTTTCACGTTCCACTAGCGGAGAATACTTAATATTATGCTTACCAGGAATATAACCTCGTCTGATAGGCCAGTTCTTCACCACATAATGGTGTGCTGTTGCTCGACTGTCCCACAAAAAAAAAAAAAAAAACATAACGTAACTTAGTAAACTCTCCTTGTAATCCAAGCAACAAAGCTATTACTTTCAAATGCTCACAAATTGCCCAGCGATGATGTTCATTACAATTTACTGCATTCAATATTAGTGACATGATTTCATAAGTTTCTTTCATAGTGACTGAAGAAGCCACTGATGGAAGGTTCTGTATTGCCATTGTGCAATAAAACTGCTTTTAAGCTTAGTTTTGATGAATCGATGAACAGTATCCATTCTTCTGGATTATATTCAATATCTAATTCATCCATAAGCCCGTTCACATTTTTGCAGGCACAAACAGAATTTTCCATTACAAAATGACAATTCAGTTTATCGTCTCGTTTTCTGAACACGGAAATCTTGGTATCTCTTGC
This sequence comes from Periplaneta americana, assembly GCF_040183065.1. Taxonomy (NCBI): domain Eukaryota; kingdom Metazoa; phylum Arthropoda; class Insecta; order Blattodea; family Blattidae; genus Periplaneta; species Periplaneta americana. The sequence goes on from NC_091126.1 coordinate 80,524,933, forward strand.
TAATAAGTCCCATTTTTGTAATCTAGAACCTAATAGTTCAGCTTGTTGCTTGGAAAGACCTAAATCCCTAACTAGGTCATTACGTTCTGCCTGTCGTATCAGATGTGGTGTTCTATGATGTTCGGGAATGTGGATGGCATCAGCGGAAATTGAAGGGTAGTCTGAAGATTCTGATAGTTCGTGTTCCTCTGGAATGACATTAGCTTCCCCACTGGGCGGAGGGATAGGTACAGGAAGTTCGGGAGAAGGTGGCACGGGTCTTATGGCTGGTGGGAGATTAGGATACACAATTTTATCTTTAGTTTTCCTTGAACATCCCTCTGTTTTGGTAATGCAGAAGTAACAATCATCCATATGACTGGTAGGCTGTCGCAAAATCATTGGAATAGCAAAAGACATGTTATTTTTCCCCCGCAACCACTCTGTTAACTTCACGTAACATGTTATACAACACACTGTGGTGCCCAATTTTTCTCTTGTTCATCCACTTTACAGCCAAAATACAAGTAATATGCCTTTTTTACATGTCTGTAATTGACCGACGTTGTGATTTCAAAGTTAATTCCCCATAAACATAGCAGAAACTATTTGGAAAATTTTTACATGAACGACGACTGCGATCCATTTGACACTATTACAGAATAACTAGTACCACTCACAACACTTCCACAATCAGAACTAATCGCTAAATTGTTCAGTTCTTGTCTAACAATACAACAGCGACCGTATTTCCTCCTTTCCCTTAGTCAGTTATAGCCAGATGCGACCTACCCTCTGTGCAGCTCCATAATAAGGGTAATAAAACAACAAACCATGGCGAAGGGTAACACTCATTTAACCCACAAAAGTGAAAGTATGTTTCAAATGGTATCTTAAAAGAACGGAAATGTTATGTAATTGTGTAAAAGATCTACGTTAAAGAAAAAAAAATAAACCTCTTTCAGAGTGGCTAGTTTTAACACATTTTTATACGATTCGCTAACAAAAATGTAAGTTTCTGAAAAAAATGTGACGTGTAGGCACTTTTTCAATGCCATATTCGTAATCAGGACATACAAATTACATAAAAATAGTTACTCTTGTCCATGTTATGAAAACCTTGTTGAGTAGTGTATACATAGGTTGGTGTGATGATAAATTTTGGTTATAATATGAGGTCCATTGGAAGTCGGCTCTTGATTCTGGTGGGAAATGTGGACTTTATTCCGAGAGAGTAGTGGATGGCGCCTGGGACATTTTCTAGGTTATAGAACTTCTTAGCTTGTGAATGAATAAACTGTTTGATTGTGTCAATACCAGTTTCTCTGTGTAGTTGGCTGTTACGGACAAACCAAGGAGAATTGAGTGAAATTCGTAGGACTTTATTTTGAAATGACTGGATGTGTTTAATTTCACTTATTGCAGCTCCTCCCCAGACAGGACAGGCGTAAAGCAGTAGAGGTCGTAATAGAGATGTGTAAAGTAGCTTGCAATTTTGTAGCTTTAGAGATGATTTCCTGTTGAGGAGCGGATATAATTTAGCGAGTCTTGAGTAGGCCAATTTAAGTTTGTTGTTGATGTGATGTTTCCATGATAGACGGCGATCAAAGTGCACTCAAAGATATTTTACAGCTTCGTCCTTTGGTTTCCACGGTATCACGTTGGTTGAAAGATTTATGCATGGAGGATTAGCAGGACGACACAAAGTAAATATCATTGCTTCGCATTTATCGTAGTTCAATGCGATGCGCCAATTATCAAGCCAAGGGCATATGATGTTTAAGGCTTCCTGAAGGTGAATTCTTTGAATTGAACTAGCTTATATATTATAGACGCTATATATACAATGGAGGTGACGCATATTTCTCGTTAGGTATTTTGTGCCTTTAGCTACAATAACTTTCTTAATTATATTGCGAATGATTTTTCTAATCAAATCCGTGGGAACGAAACGCCCATGAAGGACATGCAGACCAGCTGTCTGCTGGCCTCACGTTCACATACCTCAGCAGAGGTGAACGATCATGTAACCAGAACGGAGGTATCGCGTGGTCAGCACGATGATCCTCTAATTGTTGTGTAGCTGGTTTTCGAAACCAAATTTCGTTGCCAATCATAGCTCCCCAAATTCATCAAAATACTGGATGGGCAACAATCCCATTCATAAATTGCTCCCGAAATTGCATGAGAAATTTATTTCCTGACGACTCATGCGGATTCGAACCACAGCCCATTGCGTAACGCGAATCTAGGCATGATGCATTCCTTAGATCCCGGTACTACGAGCGGGAGGTGAATAATATTACCGTTTGTATTTCATTTTTCTGAGCTTTTATTATTTTTTGGAAATACTATGTATAAAATGAAATCATTCAATATGCACCCAAAAACAAGATAAATATCGAACAATTTTTCCCTCGAAATTGTTCAAATTAACTTTACAGGGAGTTATTCCTGAAAGCTTAATTTGCAAGATAAATATCATTTTCCGGATTCCACATAAAATCGATTCTGTAATGGTAAAAGTAAGATACCACTAATATTCTGCAAATTCGTTTTATGTTTGTTTTAATTTTATTTATAATATCTTGTTTTACAAAAATGCGTGTTAGGAAGAGGTCTTGAACTTGAAAAATATTAATAGGTTGGAAGATTTAGGAAGTTTTTTACTTCTAAAATTCAGCAGTACTGTCATTAAAATCCCTGTAAAACTAATTCTATTAGTGGTAATTCACCCACTCATAACAAGGCGGGTTTACAACCATAGTGACTGACTTTTACTTCAAAAAAGAGAAAATTCATTCCCTTTCCTATAAGTGACTGTCTGCTCGGAAGGGATAAACATTTGGAGAAAGTCGAGAAAGAGAAGCCGAAATAATTTTGTATATAGTTCATATTGACATTTCTTTTTCGTTCAACACATACTGTACTATTTCATTTGCAGTCACTTCTCCGTAAAACAAAAAAATCTCCAAAACCACATTTGATTAGAAGAAAGCTGATATTTGGTGTATTGGATTTCAAGTAGACATAGTAAGTTACATTTAATGAGAGTCATTTCCGGGCAGATTGACTCGAAGGTACTGTGTATAATATTAGCAAAATAAGTTGAACAGTTCAGGAGAAATCACTATACGTAAAGAGTCAGTTCATAGTCCCAAAATATATATATATTTCGTAGATGGAGAAAACGTGTGTTACCTATAAAATATTTAAATCTCCTTTTGTAGCGTCACAATTCTTTTCTTTATACCCCGTATAATACGAAAGTAAATGGAGCCACCTGGCTAGCTCACAATCAGTCGGAAGAGGCGTTCGGCTGCCGATCCGAAGATGCGCTTGGGTGCGGGTTCGATTGCCGCTTTGGCTATCTGACTGCGTTTTCCTAACCGTAATTCGAATGTCAGGTAATTTATGGTGAATGCTCAGTGTTAGTTAACTCGCCAAATACCATGTCGCTTTCACCAATGACGTCGACGTTCAAAGCTCCTTTCAATGTGCAGGCTTACACCTTCCAATCGAACAGCAAACAAACGAGTCTTCTAGACTCCACCTGCACTGCGAAATGACAAAGTTCCTTTCAATGTGCAGACTTACACCTTCCGCCATTTCTTCTTCGTCCTGTCCTGTGATCAATTTAATCACATTCTCCTCCCCTCGCGTATGTGGTACCTAAGAGGTTACGCCATTTTAGACCTTTCCCCTTCAAAATTTTCTAGAGCTCCTTCATTGGAGCAGCGTAACCCGGAGTGAGACAAGTGGCCAACAGGCTTGGAGCTCACATATTCAGTTTCTTTCAGCCCCGAACCCTTTGCGAGGACGCGTTTTGTGTACCTTTTAAATTTCTCCTCCCATTTCTCCTCTTTCAATTCAATTCAACGTCGACGTTAAAATATTTTGTAGTTGATAAAGCGCCGTTAAATAACAAAGTAAACGCATTAGAAGTCTTGCAATGCGTGGTGTTGCTGAAACTACCGAACATTCTAATTTAATTTACTCTGCTTATTGAGCGTGTGACGAATTTTATTGTGTATAATTTATTGTGTATAATAAAGTCCTGCACGTTGAATTTTGATTATAGGAAGTGGTGAAGCATGAGGGAATCTGTTCGTTAGTGTCTTCATAAATATTTCGTTCGTACATTTTTAAAATCAATTATGTGCCCTCATATGCTAAGCACGCATGGTTTGACGAGGATTTTATAGAATTCGTGAGAGAAAGAAAATGGTTAAGAGACGAACCGTATGGGATCTGCGACTCACCCGTCTGGTTCCGTAGGCAGAGGACACCTGTTGCTGTAGCTGCACAACTCGTGAGCACGTCAAAGTTTTAGTTAAGGTTCTGCGCTGTTCTTGCAACATTAAACAACTAACACATTTTGTTCAGAGCGCAGTTGTGTGAGCAGTTTTCCTCTGCTCAAATTGAATCATGTTATTATTATTATTATTATTATTATTATTATTAGTTACGCGGCAACTGGGGTGGCCAAGGCCGAGCGTCCGACTGTTGGCCTGGCGTACACATGCCTCAGCAGTGGTGAACGATCATCCAACCAGAACGGACTAACGTGTTTAACACGATGATTGCTCCAGCCGTTAAAGCTGGTTTACGAAACCAAATTTTGCTATCCGTCGCAACGCCCCAAATTTATTACGGTGCTAAATGAAATCAGTGTTGTTTTTTAATTTTGATTTCTGCATTAGCTATTACTATTGCGACATTTTATTTTCGAGCCAAAGAATTCATAGGGCCCAAAGACGTTAATGTCATTTACGAGTAATTAGGAAAATAAAGCGTTAGGTTCCTACGCAGGTAGCCATTAACTAGCGCTTAACCTGTTCCATATGATTTCATGAGGAGCGATTCTCAGTGCTAAGATATCAACATTAATTTTCATAGACGTATTTGATTATAATTTGAGGGTGGCAGGTGAAAATTTGTAAAGGTACAGTTCACTCGTACAGCGATTTCGAACCCTACTTTAAGCCAGTTCTTAAGGTAAAACAATGTTAATGGTACGTGGATTGATAGTGCATTCTTTAATTTGCACAAATAATGCGTGGAGTCCAATACACGTACACATATCAGTGTAATGACTATAGATGAAACAATTCCTTCGTAAACATGATACCAGTGTGGGGTATGTGACTCTAGTATTGTACATGACGTCAGAGGGAAGGGGGTAGAACTGTTTTCTGTACCGTCTGGTTACAGCAATAGTACTGAACTTAATCAAAGTATGGCACATACTATCATTCGGTGCAAGGAAAAGGAAAATGGAAACTTTTGACACTTCGATCGTTTACCGCATTGAGTTCTTATTCTATTTAATGTACTTCTAGATTGCGAGATTTCTTGGTAAAAGTTAAACTTTGTGTACCGGTATAGACTCCAGATGTCTCCAAAATGACATCTTTGTGTAAAGCAACCATAAAGATTCTGTTGGTTTAGATGTATTTAAAAATATTGACTCCCCTAAACATTCACGTCTTAGATCATTTGTTGCCACAATCGCAGCTATGTTCGGTTCTACGTATATTTGTGATTTTTTTTTTTTCAAAATTAAATCTTAAAATCAAAAAGGACGCACTTAACAATCTTCTTGCTCATTTGCAGTGGCTACTTATGAGGCAACCTCTAATTTTTAGATCTTACCGAATGGAAATATTGTAACAAAAAATAAGAGAATGTAGATGAAAATAATATAATCCTAAAATATATTCATTCCTTCTTTCTCTTGTTATTTCTTTGTTATGAACACGGAAGGTAGTGACTATAATATATCGCCTCTGCTGTCTACTTACTGCGATCCTACTTGCCCCACCCCCGTCTTCACTTCGTGTGTAGCGGGTAGTATTTATATTGCGTCATGAATTTGTGACGTTTTGCTATGCCTGGTGTAAACCATACGGCCGCGTCGTATTCTTTCTCCATTATAATTGGCAACTTCGTGTTCTTCCGATATTTCATCAAACTTTTCGACATATGTACAATGGAGTACTAACTTAGTAATTTAATTATCTTCTTCTAACATTATTTAATTTAACATTGGTTTCTGTATTCACATTTTTCATTTCTTGGTGCAGTCATATTTCATTTGTAAACATGATCGAAACTGATTTGTCGTTAGCCCAATAACTGGTGACCTAAACCGCATTGAAATCCTGGCGAGACCAAACTGCAATATGGTGAATAAACATGCAATTGGGGAACGACATTTCTGCGTTATCTTTCTTCTTTCTCGTGTTTTTTTTTCATGAATTCTTCTCAGTTTTCAATGCCGTGAGCCGGTTGATAATAAATTGTAAAGCTCTGTCTGCCAGCGCAATTTGGTATTCCCTCCAATACATGTGTGAGTTTGAGTAAATCAAGGAATTATCTATCCTAAAATTAGAAAAAGTGTCCTTTTAACAGTAAAGTCCACTTCAGTTTCAAAGATTCACAATATTAATGCCGGACTGAGAAATCTGCAAATTCCAAAGTACCGGTACTTGCTGCATATTGTGTCATATGCACAGTTTCTCGTGTGCGACATTGCCACTGATGAAGTACACGGATACAACTGAAAGAAAAATGTTTGAATTCAAAAACCTATTTCTTTGAAATTTCATTCTGGGCTGTCTAGCACATACTTTCCATAATCTTTTAGTTTTCTTCTGTAATTATTGTAGTTTTCCCCTTTGATAATGACCATGAAATACGTTCGCGTTTACTTCTGTATCAGTATGTAGTAATTCGTTACCTCCGATTAATCTCTTTTGACGTCAATACATCTTTAAAATCAGACCGATATATGGGGTACCAGTACGGAAACTTCGATGTAATGGGAGATGAAACGTTTGCAGGGTGATCCATTCCGACACCATAACATCGTGACTACTCGTTCGATCGGTTATACTACAACGATGCTAGCACGCCCGCGGCGAATGGCGGTTATTTTGGGCGTGCGCGAAAATTTCTGTAGCGTAGCTTATATATTCCGACTCCGATGTGCTAGCGATCTGATTTTGGTGCCAAACGAAAGATCTAGTCTAGATATGTCGATATGTATTGACGTAAAACCCACGGCTGTGTCCCCTATGTAGTCACACTCATTTATTTCATTTCTGTTTGTAAGCTCATTTCAGAACAATTACCGATTGTAATCATGCGTTCCTCGTCAATATTCGGTAAGTATACTGAAGCGGTGTTGATTATTGTTACATGTGCTCACATTGTTGAATAAGTTGTGTGATGCTGCAGAAAGTTTATTTCCATATTGTCATATTCCAGATGCCGAAAAAGAAAATACTGTACTGTAATGATCTTGAGGGGGAAAAGCTGTGTCTCCGTTCGTCCGTCTGTCTGTATACCATGGTTTCCTCTGAATTATTGGGCGGATTATGTTTATATTCAGCATCTACGAGTCCTTTTATCAAGCAGTGATTCGCATAAACATGATTGTTAAAACTGAAGACTTTTTATTATATTCGAGATAGATACAGTCTCTTTTCTGAAGTTTTTTAAGGTATTCCTTATTTTTGGTTTACAAGACCAATATTTTTATTAAATTATTTAAACTAATGATAATTGTCTTTTTTATGGATTATTAATTGAAATTTTATTATGAAATTGGATTTAATTGTAATTTTTTGACATCGCATAACTATAAATAATCCTGACGACTTATTTTAAATTTTATTTCTTGATTAGAATGGAAAGTTAAATGAAAGACCAGTATCCCCCCCGAACGCGTGTTACGGATAAATTAATTATGCAAACTATTAGTGTCCACTTCTTTGCTAATATTATACGTAAATGCCGATTTTCACAAACATTCGATTAAGAGAAAGAGATAAATAGTGTTAGAAATTATTACAAAATATAATATGGCTTACAGCTGATTCATGTGGCTTGGTTTATTTTATGTCGCTTTATCAACTGCATTGGTTATCTAGCCTCTAGTCCACACCTATGGAGCCTGGCCGCGAAACCAGGTGGCCCGGGTTCGATTCCCGGTCGGGGCAAGCCACCTGGTTGTGGTTTTTTCCGGGGTTTTCCCTCAACCCAATATGAGCAAATGCTGGGTAACTTTCGGTGCTGGACTCGGACTCATTTCACGGCATTATCACCTTCATCTCATTTAGACGCTAAATAACCTGAGATGTTGATAAAGCGTCGTAAAATAACCTACTAAAATAAAAAAATCTAGCCTCTAAGTGAAATGAAAGTGATAATGCCAGTGGAATGAGTCCAGGGTCCAGCGCCCAGCGCCCAAAAGTTACCCAACAATTTGCTCCTAACGAGTTGAGGGAAAAACACGGAGAAACTTCAACCAGGTAACTTGTCCCAGCCAAGATTTGAACACGCTCGTTTCACGGTCAGACATGCTAACTGTTAATTCATAGAAGTGGTTTAATTCATGTGAATTTGAGAGAAATGAATTAGATGCCTGTATTTAAACCGCACAACTTACAGATGAAGTGATGTTATTATTTTTCAGAATGGAGATTGCGTTTTGTGTGTAAGCCAGAGAACAAAAATTTAATATTAATTTGGGTTCGCATTGAATGACTTTGTTTAGGTATATATTTTGAAAAGTAGTTCGAGGAAATAAACTGCTAACGTTTGTATCATTAGCAACATGATAAGAGCAGAATTACTGCTAAACACACAAAACGTATAGCGAGAAAGTACAATATATGTCACGGTCGTGACGTCAGTTTTGGGGACCGTATTTTTGGCAATAGCAATGTGCGCGAAATTTTCCAGAATTATTTTCTTTGTCATATTTACCCATCCATATACCTAAAATACCATATTTAAGCAAAGCAAACTTTCGAAATTTTGATCGTGCTAAGTATGTTAATAATCACGAAATATATCCCTCTGTCGCAAAACTACGAAATGTGCACTATATTGTTGCACAGTATTATTAAAATCATGTTTGTGACTTATGTTTCAGGCCATTTCTTAACCGCTTGGTAATGCCGATATTTCCGTACTTCCTCAATGACTATCGAAATATAGGTCTAGATCGTTTTCTGTAGTCGACTGCAACAAAGATTGAATATAACACAATATTCTTCAGTCTTTACTGCAGTATTTTATGCACCGGAGGCTGTATTTTGATACGAAGAGGTTTTGGGAGGACTAGTAGAGGATCACAATGAATTTTGGTGTGAATTTTTTTACTGTGGTTCTCTGATGTAATGTGGACAGTGTGAGAAGCTTCAATGCGTACACGAAAATACTCACTGACTGTCGTACAAGTCTTCCTGCAGATGATGTGGAAAATGTAGAAGTCATTCTTAGTTAATATTTTGGAGATGGTGATTTATGTGTGAGCAAAAATGTAACAGAGTTTCATATTAAGCATAATGGAATGTTTTTAATTCATAACTTGTTTCACAAAACGTACACCGAATTGACAACTTATTTCATTAAATACCCACCGAAATATTGGCATGTTTAACACCGAAATAACTCTCTTTATTTCACCTGAAAGTATGGCACCTACTCATTTTTATGTTTTTCACTTCGAATATCCAGTTTGCATTCCCATTAGAGGAAAATTACAATACCGTGAATCATATTTCTTAGAACTGTTTTAAGTGTTTCCTTTTTCTGATGATCTCAGAGTATCGACGTTTCGTCAGGAGAAAAAATTGAGGTATAAAATAAAACTTCAGTAGACTATAATTCGTTTATATTTGATTTAATGTGATTTGATTTTAATTTCACTAGGAGTACTAGCTGCTTCATCTTAGGAGGTCAATCCATCTGCACCCAAGTCATTTAACCTTATGTTTTACGTCGCTTCTATAAACTCTGAAGGTGAATACCGATTTATTTAAAATGATTTCTGACTCCTTCCAAAATCACAGAATTTTGCTTTCGCCGTCTTAAACGTTTAAAAATTTCGCAGTTTAAGACGTTGTTAAAGAAACTCAAACTACAAATAAATAATAATTTCGCTATGGCTGAAAATCTCGCGAAGCATAATAGTTCAAATTTTAATTTTAAATTTGAAGTCAGTATATGCAAACTCTTCGATCGTCACAGCGCGGGCTCAGAATGACAAGGTTCTCTCTGACATTTTTAGCAAAATTGAGATTTTTGTTGTATTGAATTCTGCTACTTCACAGCTATCTACCATATACATTATATGTTGATCTCAATTATTGTTCGTGATATAGTTAGTTTGAAAAGGTCCTTATCTGCATTGATTTTATTAACAACCAAACTTTTAAAATGCTCTCTTGTAAAATTTAATAAACACTAGATAGAACCTTGTCATTCTGAACCCTCGACAGATCGAAGAAGGGTGAACTAGAAATAGACTCAAATTGATACGATCAGTCATTTACTTATGTCTGTGATCAAAGTTAGGGAATCTGCTTTGTTTACTTTAGTTCGTAGGAATAATTTATTTCTGAGTTTAAGTGACACTCAGAAACTTTCTCACGAGATGGCCTGTCTGGAGGAGAACAGGTTTTTGTGTTCGAAGATAGAGGCGTTCCTTCAAATCAAGGTTAGCCAGTGAGCCATACGGCATAGCTGTCGTTGCGTTTCTGGTTGCGTTTTACTTTCATTTCTTGCAATGAGTTCGGTGTACACGTTTTTCACCGCGATCAGTCATTTTTCACTATGTACACTTTCGTTTTCCACAATGGTAAAATACATTCGATATAATATGCTCCGACTGTTATTTTTCTAAATGTAAGGATTGTCCAAAATGACGCCATGAATACTGCTGCTCACAGTCAGCGCTTGTGGTTTAATGAACGAGCGCATTTGATTCCATACTACTGCTGAAAGCATTACAATTTGCTTCATTAGAAAGAACCACAAACAACTTTGAATCTTTCTATTCTACAACAGTTCATTTTATTCCTGTCACCCAGATTCATTTAAAAATACTAATTGACACATCAAAATGAGAAGTATTTCTTGGAAAAATAGGTTACCAAGGAATATGCTTATTCTAAAACAGAAGTGTGAGAAACTCATTGCTGATTATAGACAAAGGTAAAGTCCCGAAATGAATTAATTATAACTTTGTCCTAGAGGAACTATCATAAAAGTAAGAATTGATCTCATTTATGAAAAGTAAATCCAGTAACATCAGATATAAAATATGACAACATGGCGTAAATATGACAATACTTGCCCAATAACGATTTTTAAAACACCAGTGCATGATATTGTTAATGTTATTTAATAAATTTTGTTTTGTTATTTGCACATTCGTATTCTCTACTGCACTGCCCGTCTTAAGTCGGGATGAAAGTTTGAAAGGAAATTATTGGTTTTTTACTTCGGATTTTAGGTAAAAACCTATTTTAATCCTTAAAAGATAAGTTCATAAAAACTTGCAAGTACATGTTTCAGATGAAACTATACCTAAAATTGATATTTTAATAGCAGCTAAAAATGCCTATTTTGACGACAAAGCCTATTTTGACCTATTAAGTATGTTTTATCTCTAATAAGTCAAAACACCCATTCTTATTTCAATAATTTATATTTTAAATTCCAAAATGTATTTTTCAGTGTGCGTTAATCGTGTCACAGAGCAAATCAGGTTACAATATCCAAATGTAAATAAATTGATTTCTATTGTTTAAAAATAAGTTTTCTTCAAGATGCCAACAACGGTTCAGATTTTGCTCGGGAAATTGCCCAATGTCTCTCTGCCACCAGAACCTGTATTTACCTGCTGGGGAACATGGTTGAAAGCTGCAGAATACTACAACGATCACATTAGTGAAGCGATAGATGTTTCAAGTCTAGAAGACGAGTCTGCAAGCATTGTTTCTGCAAAGGAAGTGATGGAAGATTCTGGTATTCAGAGGGACCTAGCATGTTTAAAGTCACTTCACTTTCCTAGTGCACGTTATTGCATCACTGGAAGCAGCAGGAAAACCACTGTATGAATAAATGGAAATATTTCATGATATGCAAGAAAGGATCAAAAGTGTTCCTGGTTCTGCTGGAAATAAAGTACGGGATAAACTGGAGCAAGTTCTATAGATAAGTGTATGACTAAGGGAACTGCGTACTGCTTCAGATATCCTAACAGGGAAGAACACGGATTTACAATGTAACATTCCTATCCATCTAGTGTCAAAACTGAAGTACGCTCCTGTTACTTCAGTGAATGTAGAGCATACAAATTTGTGTTGAGTGAGAGACGACATTGTTTTTAATTGATAATTAGGAACAAGTATTGGTAATTTGTTGTGAAACTAATTATGTACATTAATGGTAAAAATTTATAGTAGCCTATTTGACTTCTTTGTATACTGAATTTATGTCTAAAACTTATTTTTCACATTTCATTGTCTAGTTTATGTATAACTAGTTAGATATTTGTTGTTCTTGTAGTTCTAGTAGTATTAGTGGTGGTGGTGGTGGTGGTAACGGTATATAAACATTTAAAATTATTAAATTCTAAAAGTGAATTCCTGATGATATGAAACATGTTTTTAAAGAAAACATTTTTTGTTAGAGCCTATTTCAAATTCTTTAGAGACTATTTCCTATACTTTTAAGCCTATTTTAGGCATCTAAAATTATATTTTAACGACCTAAAAATCCGTACTCTAACTGTAAGGATCATGGTGAAAATTGTCATTAGATGTGGAGAAAAACGTAACTGACATTTCAGCCGCAGAAAATTAATGTGGTATATTTTTACGTAAGATGGCGTCATCGGCGCTCTACCTGTAGTTAATTCTTTCGATGTTCTATAACGATATTATTAATTTTAAGTGTATAATAAATATGGAGCCAATACCTCGGATTCCCCTCCATCGTTCACTTTTGTATAGTTTCACAATGTTGGTGGTCAGTAAATTCGCATCTCATACGAGCAACTGAGATTCTGTTTCTGCCTAGTCTGTGTGTAATTCGTCGCGGTAGGCGACATACAGTGTTAAGAGTTTTCTGCGATCATTCTTCATGATTCAAGTACAGTAACTGCTGCAGTATATTACATCCAGTATAAAGTAATGCCAGACAAGTAACCGACACAGTACTAGATAATTTGAGAGCGCTTCAATTGAATGTGTACTTGCAAAAAACGGGCTAACCATAATTTGTTAATAAAAGGAAAAAAGATACTTTTCAATGCATGTGAAAACAAAAATATTAACGCAAAGGAAATAATATTTTCATTTTTAATAACAAAAATATTAATGCAAAGGAAATAATACCCTTATTATTTAATGCATTCAAAAGTCAGATTTACTCCATTATTTTCAAATGATAGTTAGTCCGTTTTTGAGAGAATGACTCAATTTTCAGATGTTTGTTATTACCTTTATATTTCAGTAAGTGATAGATATAATGTACTACAACACAAAGATTAATTATCACATGTTATTTGAATTTCGTTAATAGGTTGCTAATTTTAAACACAAGAGAAAACTACATTTTTTTTTTTTGGACTGAGAAAGAGGGTAAGTTAATATTAGATGTCACTTACAAATGTAGCAATGTGCTTGAAAGTTGATGGTGACCTCTCATTCAAAGCTTCTGGTTCCTTACTCAAGCATGGTATTTTATTTTCTCGGAGGAGTGAGAAATATAGGATTCTTAATTTGACTATCCGTTTGTGTAATTAATATTCGATTAATTGATCTGAAAAGGTGGTAACTTAGGAATTACTAGAAACTATTCAGTTCTAAGTAATATTTGGAAGATATGCACACTGCATCATAGTGTACAGTACTATTTCCTCTCACCAAATTTAGAATCATCTCGTTACTTTCTTATTGGAGGAAGTATTGTTTTGCTGCAAGAAATCCATTAGTCTCGTAAGTCCACACTTTCAAGAGTCCTTATACCGTAGAATTCTGTTTAGGAATATTTCTATTTACATTTCTCCGAATTATTAGTCCTAGTTGAATTTTCTTCTTATTGAATATCTACAAGTGAATTTATCTTCGAATGATGCACATGGAAATTAGTAATTTTTGGTAATAAGTTAATTGCCTTTTTTTTCAAATGAAAAGCGCTGGACTTCAAGAATCGTCATACAGTTTTTTCTTGCATTTTATATTGTGAGCAGAGCAGGTATTTTGGTGAACATTTTTCAGAATTTTCGTGAAAAATATCGTACTTATGGTTAAAAATGTGTAAAGTCATCACTTTACTGGTGCACTAAACCTGGTTCTCTCTTCTTGATTTGTGCACCACAAACCTCTAAAACCTGCTAGAACTCTATTCTTGATACAGTTTGTGAGAGAATGTGTTAAAGTCTCGTTCAGACCATGGTTATTAGGAATATAATTTTGAATTTTTGTGAAGGTTTCCGAATTTCATAAACGAAAGTAAGTTATGTGGGTACCATAATAGGTCCCAGATCTCCACCTACTTTCCTCATATTTCATAATCGCCGTCTCCTTTACTGATCCAAAACATTAACGAAATAAAACTTGGACTTAACTCATTTTTCACTTGTGAGTGGAGACATTAATTCGAGCTCACAATATGACAGTTTTTATTTCCTTATGTTTTTCCTTAGGTTTTATGTCCGGACGGAACAAATACTGGGATTAGGACTCCAGTTAACACCACCGCACCGTTGTTCTCCGCCCAAGCCAAGGTCACGCAACTTGCACGGCACTTGGTTTATTGCGCGAGGAACATTCTTTGAAATTCATACCGCCCGTGTCAATACCTACTTAAAAAGTTTTTGTGTCTATAAAATACGTAGCCCTACTTCGCTTGCCTTGCTTTGTTTGGCTTTTCGAGGACTGGAACCGTGTGAGGTACTTAAACTTTGATTTGCTTCGGCCCATAGTGCACCCTATACAGTATATGAGGCGTTTGGAATAGCAATGACGTATGCGCCAAATTTCTCTTTCTCGTAAAATGCGTTTAAAGTTTAATGAATCGGCTAGTTGCTTACCTCTGAATGGCGTATGTGCCACTATAGAGATATAGAGATCCATGCTAATGAAACAAGTCTGCTGCTGCTGATGATGATGATAATAATAATAATAATAATAATAATAATAATAATGATAATGATAATGATAATGATAATGATAATAATAATAATGATAATAGAAGAGTTTAAGTTAAACAATTCTCTTTACATTCCAATTAATAAACTGTGCCAGGTGTATTAGTGAAGTCTTCAATAATTAAGGACGCTGTTGTCTTCTTTTATGGCCACATCTATTAGCTGTTCATCTTGTCCACTAATTATAGCACTGAAATATCGGCGATGAGATGGGGGAGATGTAATTTGAAAATTCCTGAATATCTTCAAGTTTTTCTCGTGATAATGCATCAGGTTTATTGTATTTATTCGGAAGAAAAACTTTTGATAAATCAAATTGATTGGGATCATAAACATTGCCTCAGCCCTTTTGTAATTTTACTCAGTAAGGTGTGTCCATACTGTATGCAGACTTAATACCGAATCCCATCTTGAATTCTTCTGAGAAAACAAAAACTCTTCCCTCAAAAATTTTAGTTGCTTTGTTATGTGAGACTGAAGTATATCTACAGCTCTGAAATCTTCCCTATTCATGACTACATAAAAGGGGTTGGATTTTCTGCACATTTTAATGAGTCTGACATAGTGAATGCTTGTAAATACTTATCTTCTCTTGAGGTAGATTTCAATGTTGTCAAAATCACGGTCACAGGGTAAATAAGAATGACCTGTCACCATAAAAGTGTATTCTATTTTTTTTAACCATCCCGTATGAATGTTACGTAGAAAGATAAGTACCATATTGAGATTTTTATTTTGACCGCTGCAGTTGTCACTAAAAATGTGAAACACGTTTACATGTGATGGAATGTTGTTTTCAATGTAATCCATTAAACAACTTGCTATCTCAGATGAACCTCTCTTACCCACAGTCTCATCCCAAATGTACATTGAAGCCTTTCCTGTTACTGTGTTATGAATTCCAAAATTATATGTTCATAATTTTCTTTTGTAGTATTGAATTCCAGAGTTCATATTAGGGGTTGGTCAATTCTGTTGTAAATCCATTGTTATTGGAGCAACTGAAGCATTTTCACTACCTACAAAGTTTTTTTATAAGAGCATGGACAATTTCTGCTCGTTTGTCATGCAACATTTTATCTACTTTCAATTTTTTTATTTGTTCTGCATCACGGACTTCATCCAGATTTTGAAATTTGTACTTAACTTTGTTACAGAAATTTCAAGTGTCTGACATAGGTTGCGTAAAGCCATGATTAAACTCAGTATTAAATATACTGTATGTCGATAAAATGATTTCTTCACAGACTGTTTATTAGGGTAATGTTCAATATTAACCAGTCACTGTAAAGATAGTGCAGTTTTGAAACATTCAACTCCGGGGCCAAATACTTCTTATTGGGGCTCTTTGCTCTACTGTAGTTACTTGGCATAGCAGGTAACCTCTTGATGTATTATATTGCTTTGCCTGCGTAGACTCGGGTAATTTCCTTGTTTTTTTTTCTGATATCCACGCTGATCTCTACCTGAACAGCCTGTAGCTCTCACCTTATCACGTACAGTAGGTAACCGTCTTTCAGTTAAACCATGCATGTTCCTAAAAGCGACAGCACAAACACTGTAAGAAATATCTTGGAAGAGCACGTTGTATTACACAGTACGAAACCTACGAGAGGCCCTGTCCTTAACACGTGTTCTTCTTACATCCACACTTGTCATTACGTTGTTTAAATAACCATTTTGCATGTCATAATCTGAAATTTTCCAGAATTCACTAAATATAGATTCTATTTTATCCCTTCCTACTCTTATCAAAGCAACCACAACTACATGGAGCCCCTATTGTTCTCGCCTTCACAACTTTCTTTGCCTTGTCACTTACATATTTTTCTCCTAGATTTCGCATCTTTTTGCTAACACTTGCTTTCCACTTTGATTCCTGCATTGAGCGCTTCCTAGGAAGAGATGATGCAGCATTTGTTTCAGTCATTACTTAGCACTGTTAAAAACACAACTTTAAGAAACTAAACATCCTAAACACAGTTCGTGTATACAGGGTGGAAGGTAAGGTAGTACACTAATTGTATGATGTGATTCCTTAAAATATAACGAACAAAAAAGTCTAATGCCATTTTGCTCGTTTTTGCGAGGTTTTTGAAGAAATAATACTTTTATGCTGACATTTCGATCGCGAATTTTACGAATGCTGTTTAAAATACGGTTTAATTTCTTGTATAACAACGAAGAGAACGTTTGTTATGTTCACGTTGCAGCAGTATTTTAATTAGAAAATTCACAGATTTCGAATTAATCGATTGAAGAAACATTTGAAACATTTATTGTCGAGTCACGTACAGAAGGTCTAAAAATCTAGCATCGCTGTCGAGACGACAGACGGTTTGCGTAGTACTCGCAACTGATCAGCTGTTGTGATGTTTACATTGCATTAGTTGTGCAGTTGGACATACAGCGTAGTTTAAGCAGTATTCGTAAAATTCGCGATCGAAATATCGGCATAAAAGTATTATTTCTTCAAAAACCTCGCAAAAACGAGCAAAATGATATTAGACTTTTTTGTTCGTTATATTTTAATGAACCACACCCTACAATTAATGTACTACCTTACCTTCCACTCTGTATACTTCTCAGTAAGAGAGCTAGGGAAGACTGAAAGAAACCCTACTGTTACAAGGCTGAGATGAGGGGTAACTGATAATAATAATCCGTGGCGCTACAGCCCGTGAAGGGCCTAGACCGACAAGCAGGCTGCTGGCCTCACGCCCACATGTCGAAGCAGAGGTGGACGATCATCCAACCAGAATGGAGGTATCGTGTGGGGTAACTGGTACTGGAAAGAATAAACATCACTTTTAAGTCTGCTTATTGAGAAAGAGACGATAAATTGGTCTCATGAGGGATTTCAGATTAGAAATCTTCAAAACATCACGCTTCTAGTTTCCTTGTGACGAAGAGACAATAAATCAAAGGACAATAGGCCTACTGGTAAGAATAAACATCACGTTTGCAATGTTTGTTGAGTAAGGGACCAATTAAATAATAAAAATGTTAAAATAACAAATACTGTAAGTGGGTTGGGATTAATATTGTCAAACCTTACAGAAAAAAAAAAAACATGTAATGGTTCATACAAAATGTATGATATAAATGTGAAATATAAATATAATTACTGGTATGATTTTGTAAAATATACGATAATTTTGTAATAGTTAAAGTTTCATTATTTAAACCTCATGCGTATTAAAGATGAGCAGATTTAAATGCTTCATTCTGTGGTAGAACAGCGGATTTAAAGGGACTTGCCACCGGCGTGGCTCAGTCGGTTAAGGCGCTTGCCTGCCGGTCTGAAGTTTCGCTTGGGCGCGGGTTCGATCCCCGCTTGGGCTGATTACCTAATTGGGTTTTTTTCGAGGTTTTTCCTAACTGTAAGGTGAATGCCAGGTAATCTATGGCGAATCCTCGGTCTCATCTCGCTATTACCAATCTCATCGACGCTAAATAACCTCGTAGTTGATACAGCGTCGTTAAATAACAAACTTAAAAAAAAGGACGTCCACATCTGTGGAGTAACTGTTAGCGCTTCTGGCCGCGAAACCAGGTGGCCCGGGTTCGATTCCCGGTCGGGGCAAGTTACCTGGTTGAGGTTTTTTTCCGGGGTTTTCCCTCAACCCAATATGAGCAAATGCTGGGTAACATTTGGTGCTGGACCCCGGACTCATTTAACCGGCATTATCACCACTTCATTCTGACACTAAATAACCTGAGATGTTGATAAAGCGTCGTAAAATAACCTACTAAAAAGACTAAAGGGACATGATGGCACATACGCCATCGCTATTCTCTTAATTCTACCTCGTTACAAAGAATACTGTAAGGATCACATAGCATGTATTTGAATAGCATTTTCACCCACTTACAAGACGTATGAACCAGTCATTCTTCCTGTGATGATAGAGGACAGTGTAAGGAATATATTGCGAGAAAAAAAAACAGAAATTCATACATTTGGCGCATACGTCATTGCTATGCTAAACGCCTCAATTATACGAGGAGATGACTGTCCAAGTCGTTTGACGTGAGTGTGGTATTCGTGAATCCGATGCTGAATTGTGGGCCATCCTGTCGGAGCCACCCTGATAGGTCACTTCATAAGACTAGTATCCTGTTGAGCCCCAGGGACCCGGAGTCCCAAGTTCTTCCTATATGGGCATTGGAAACCAGTACTACGCCCAAGAATACAACACAGCCTATTTATACTATTGTTAGATGAAATGAGCCGGAGGTGGATTGTGTTGGTGGAATGGTAGGAGGAAATGGGATAGCGTTGAGCCACAGATGCGGCTAATATATGTCCTTAAAAATCGTTTAATACATTCTACAATTCCCTTGCTTCTAACTTGCTAGTTCGTCCTATTGGCGCATCGTCAGCCGAAGGGCTAGAGTCGCTAGAGCGTCGCTTTTCCCCACGCTCACACTGGTAACCCGGGTTCGAATCTTTGTGAGTCCACGTAGAATTTGTGGTGGATAAAGTCTTGTAGGTTTTGCGTGGTACTTCTGTTTCCCCTCAGACATTCTAGTACTTGCTTGCTTGCTTGCTTGCTTGCTTGCTTGCTTGCTTGCTTGCTTGCTTGCTTGCTTGCTTACTTACTTACTTACTTACTTACATACTTACTGGTTTTTAACGAACCCGGAGGTTCATTGCCGCCCTCACATAAGCCCGGCATTGGTCCCTATCCTGAGCAAGATTAATCCATTCTCTATCATCATATCCCACCTTTCTCAAATCTATTTTCAGACATTCTAGTATTCCTCCATTAATCATAATCACACTAGTGCGATGTATGTACAACATTCCTATGGTGTAGGAAGGGCAACGCTCTGCGGGAAAAAGTTTTAAAAGTACGACGTGTTCATTCTAGAGGGGGACACTAAGGCAAATGATGTAAAGTTAAAACCCGCCTTTAGAACAAAACAAGTTTGTCCGATTGATAATTGTATCTGTCTTTAAGAAAGGGGAAAAGACTAACTGTAGTAAATTTCGAGGAATATCATTTTTGTTAACGTCGTAGAAAATTTTGTCCAATATTCTTTTGAGAAGATTAACTCCATATGAAGATGAAATTATTGAGGATCATCAGTGTGGTTTTAGATTTTTTACATTAGACAGATATTGGAGAAAATTGGGAGTATAAGGGTACAGTACATCAGTTATTCATGGATTTCAAAAAGGCATATGACTCGGTTAAGTGAGAAGGTTTATATAATATTGTTATATAATTTTGTACTGCCAAGAAACTAGTTCGATTAATTAAAATGTGTCTCAGTGAAACGTACATCAGAGCCCGTATAGGTCAGTTTCTGTCGGATGCTTCTCCAATTTACTGCGGGCTAAAGCAAAGAGTTGCACTATAATCTTTACTTTTTAACTTTGCTTTAGAATATTTCATTAGGAAATTCCAGAATAACAGAGAGGATTTGGAATTGAACGGGTTACATCAGGTGCTTGTCTATGCGAATGTTGTGAATATGTTAGAATAAATCCACAAACGATTAGGGAAATCACTGGAATTTTACTTGAAGCAAGTAAAGGTATATGATCGGAAGTAAATCTCAAAAAGACAAAGTATACGATGATGTCTCGTGGCCAGAACATATTACGAAATGAAAATATAAAAATCGGAAATTTATCCTTTTAAGAGGTAGAAAAATTCGAATATCTTGGAGCACAGTAACAAATATAAGTGACACTCGGGAGGAAATTAAACGCAGAATAAATATGGGAAATATCTGTAATTATTCGGTTGGGAAGCTTTTGTCACCCACTCTGCTCTCAAAAGAGTTGAAAGGTAGAAATTATAAAAAACGGTTATATTACCGGTTGTTCTATATGGTTGTGAAACTTGGACTCTCACTTTGAGAGAGAACAGAGGTTAAGGGTGATCGGTATAAAACTAACACATTTCTTTCTTTGTTTCAAAACGAATAATGCTAGCCACAATTTGTTACACCTCAAATGTAGAGTACCTTTGGGAGATTACTAACCTCTGTAGCAAATGTTGTAAGTGTACCCTGTCTCCTGCGACAAACGTCTTAGGGCCGTATTCATAGACATTTTTAGCGCGGACTTCCGGTGGATGATCAGCGGTTTTCGTATTCATAAACCAGTGTTAGCGATAGGATATGATTTGAATTCTGTACTAGTATCCAGTGGATAGCCGGGGCTAGCTTAGTATGCTCGTAGCGCGTGCTGCGAAATGTCTATGAATAGCACCCTTGGGGTGACCGCTCCAGTCGTGCCCGGACGTCCACAACAACCGTGGGCAGCCTAGATGAAAACGATGTTTACCTTTTTCACTCATCTGAGATCAAGTTGTTTCCAATTTGTTTACCAGTCCCAGTATTGCGTTTCTTTGGGGGGGGGGGATTATGAACACCAAATTCTCTCTGGTATGCCCTTTGAGTAGCTGTAATTGGATTCGTAATCCAGTTTTGCTTCACAAGGAAGAGCCGTTGATTTAATGTGTAGGCTACTGCATTTTCAGTGACTAAAACAAAGTCGGAAAACAGCTGCCAATAATAAGTAATAAAATAAACATCTGCGCATCTCGTGAGAGAGAATCAAAACTCCTGCTTAATTTGACGTTAAAAACTGGTCATTAAGTGAATTTTAGCCGAATAAATAAAGAATTTTTTAACATTTGCTATAGAGCAGCGGTCATTAGAACACTGCACTCTCGGGCTAGCGCCTCTTTTACCCGCGGACAAAACACTGCCCTAGCGTGCATTCGTGGCTGCTGGCGGGTATGCTGTCTCTTTATGCCTTGTGCACGACGGAGCATATTTCCTTATTCTCCATGCACTCTACCCATTTCAGCGAGTGCTGACGACTACTGCTGTAGAGGTTCGTAATCTTCCAAAGCGTTTATATTTGAAGCAGTGCTTTGTTACAGTATTGAGATGTATTTCTTTTATCTTATATAAGTTAGAATATACGTAAATAATATACATTTTTAGGTCATCGAAGAAATGACATCTTTCATGAACTGAAAGTTGAACAAATTTTGCGATACATTCATAGTTACAGAACTCAATGGAAATATTATTTGGATAGAATGAACAACCTTAGATTTCCAAAATTAATTTTATCATATACACCAAGAGGTCGTGAACTTCGTGGAAGACCTAAAAGTAAATGGTTGGAGACCGGAACGGGCCAGTGAGGCGAAATACTTATACGTCAATGATGTTGATGATTTCTTTTAGTTACATTACAACGAGGTGGGAATGTCTGCTCATAAGACTCCTGTAAACTCAATGGTATTTTCTAAACTCTGAACGCTCTATACTTCAGAATGGAAAAAATACATAATTTCCAACTCTTTAAATGAACATACAATATGTACGAATAATTTAAACTTAAGGGGAAAGACCTCTACACGAAATCTTTTCTCATATTATTTTATGTAGAGATTCTATTTCCCTAACATAGTTTCATATTAATGCATGAGGCCTTTTACAAATACATTTTTTAACTTTGCACCTTATGGTACAGTCACAGACATAATAAACGTAAAAAAGCAGTATTATAAAGAAAATGTTATATCTTCTCTCAGGAGTATCACAGAATCAAAACTCTTGTCTTAAATTAAAGCTAAGACTACTAATCAATTTTGTTTGACAATTTTTAGAAATTTTAATTTTTACATTTTTATTTTTATTTTGTATTTTTATGAACAGAAACAAAATTGCACGTCTATTTTTAACTATTCTTTAATTTGCAATTTGACAATTTCCTCTTACTGAATTATTCATTTGTAATGTGAGTATATGTCCTGAAAATGTTGTTCAATTATCTCTGTTATTGTCTGAGGTATTACATATTAAATGTTGAAAAATGTAAAATAAACAAACTCCGGACATTCAACGGAGAAGTTTGAGCACAGAGTAAAGTGACTGGTGCGCAGCGGCCGTTTAAAAACGGCGCAAAATATTTATTTTCTTCCTAAACACCTTGAAATTTCGCTCAATGAAGTCAGTAATGTTGAGATTTAAATTATGCACTGTGTAGCGGTAGCGTCGTGCTGGAAGACGGAAGGTTGTGCATTCGAATGCCGGAGGTTCATGAATTTTCTCTAACAGCACTATGATATTCGGATTTACATTCTGAAACAGAAATAAGTACCATATGGGTATTCTCTTGGGAATAAAGCTGGAAATCACGCAGGACTGACATCCCTCATGCTACTAATCCAGTAAATTGTCTGGAAAGGTGGGAGCCTTAATTTTCCTCTATCCTGTGGACCTCTTTTGCCTGTAATATGAATAACTTCACTCTGTAAGTTTAATTGGCATTTAAATTGAATTAAATTACATCACTTCTGACCAAAGATTAGCTAATCCGAGTTCTGCTCTTCGCAGAGACGTATTACTTCTGTTCCTATAGTGATCTGAAATTTATTGTATGACATTACACCTTGTTATTTACAGTATTCGCTACATACTATAGTTTAATGTTTCCTTTTTATGATTTGGGATAAGATAAGACAAGCCAAACCAAAATATAATAATAATAATAATAATAATAATAATAATAATAATAATAATAATATCGGTGTCTAGTAGAGTTCCAGGGTATCTCAGTTGATAGAGCGTTGGTACGTTTAACCAAAGGTCCCGGGTTCGATGCCCGGCCCCGGAACAATTTTTCCCTCGAAATTATTCAAATCAACTTTACAGGGAGTTATACCTGAAAGCTTGATTTGCATAATACACGTCACTGTTCGTTAACAGAAAATCACAATTTAAGTCACACAGTTAGTGTGCACTCAATGTTGGTTGCTTAACGATTGTCAGCCACTTTGAGGTCTCTGGATATAGAGGGAAAAATTCGATCGGTGTCGGGTAGAGTTCCCGGGTAGCTCAGTTGGTAGAGCTTTGGTACGTTTAACCAAAGGTCCCGGGTTCTATGCCCAGCCTCGGAACAATTTTTCCCTCGAAATTATTCAAATCAATGCATAATAATAATAATAATAATAATAGTCTTAAACGGAATAAAACAAAATTTGCAGTGCTGTGATGTTAGTCTATCACAAAAGTAATGGATATTTAGGGGAAAAAAAAATAGAAAACAAAAAGCAACATATAATAATTAATAATTTAGACAATTGTTCCAAAGACCACCGAGCGGACTAGCGGCGTGGTAGATGGCTGGCCTCGCATTCGGGAGGTCCGGAGTTCGATCCCAGGGGCCGGCAATCCTCACTGAGCTTTTCCATGGTTTCCTCAGTTATTTCCAGGCACATGCCGGGATTGTGCCTCTTGAAAGTCCGGCCATGGACGGCGATCCTTCCCTTAATCCTTTCATATGTGTGTGAGTGAATGATGTGTAATGTCTTAAATGTTTGTGTTGTATCGGAGGTGGCCCTGGCATTGAGTTGATCCCTCATCCGAGGAGGCCCTCCATGTCCTTGTGTGGTCAAAAAAAAGTATGTATGTGATCCATAGATTAATTCCTCTCCCGACAGGTCGCGTCCCTGTAAGGCCCGGGTGGCGTGGGTCGTGTAAATGCACGTAAAAGGGAGAGGTTAAACTAAGAAAAAGAAGAAGTTCCAAAGACCTATTGCTTTTTCAAATGTATAAAAGATTGTTTCTTTCGTAATATTATTAACTATATATCTATAGAGTGTGGCAGTGGGATATGACTATTTTTATAGCCCTTATGTGGGACACTCAGGACGAATTAAAAGAAAACATACACTGGAAGTAATCTAGTACAATGCAATTTATTAATGTCTGATTAATTTTTTTAAACTACATTTCCTAAGTAGCCTCCACATCAAAAAAATACATTCCTGCAATCTGCTATGAAAGTTTTGCATAACTCGCCCCAACAAAACAGATTCGATGGCACTAATTTCGTTTCTTTGTTTTTGTTTCAGCTGGATGATGGTGCGAGGCTTGTTGCGATACACCCTACTTTTGAGATAATCCCATAAGTAATAATCAGCGCACACTGCTCATGGTTCAATGAACTGTGTGCGAAACATCTTTCCAAGACGAATAATTTCACGATTTAGAGACCTGCCTGGCCGCCAAGATCTCCTGACCGTTCTGCAGCTGATTACTTCCTATAGGGTTATCACAAAAGTAAGGTGTATCGCAACAAGCCTCGCACCATCATCCAGCCGAAACAAAACATAAGGAACGAAATTAGTGCCATCGGACCTGTTTTGTTGGGGCGAGTTATGCAGAACTTTCATAGCAGATTGCAGGAATGTATTCGTTGTCGTGGAGGCTACTTACGAAATGTAGTTTTTAAAAAGTAATCAGACATTAATAAATTGCATTGTACTAGATTACTTCCAGTATATGTGTTTTCCTTTAATTCGTCCTGCGTGTCCCACAACAGGGCTATAGAAACCGTCATCCCACTGCCGCAGCCTATATAAGTACGAGAGCCCGAAGTTCAGGTATTTATTTTGGCTAAAATAGACAAGCAAATAGGCACTTAATATTCAGGAACTAGGCAGTAAAATAATGAAAATAGGTATTTAAAATTACAAAAACTAGCTGTAAAATCATCAAAATAGTAATTTAATATAGGTTATTTAACAAACCTGTTTATCACATGTCAGTACTTTTACTTTCATTGGTTACATGCTACAACAATTTTTTTTTTTCACGTTCTCAACTGTCAGAGAGAATGTTTTCATCGTTGAAAAGAAACATAATTCTACTTCCACCGAAGTAATTAGAGCATACTTAAAACATGCTATTGTGGATGGACTCATATCGCTAACAGCAGTGCAAACTAATTTGCAAATCCTGCTATTCGCTCTCAATAAGATTCGGCCTATTAGATAATTTATTCTTTTTCCCCCTCTGTGCACCGTTTCTCTTTTTTTATTGTAAAAACTGAACCTTTCAGACGAGAGAAACCAACTGCCTCGGGGTTTGAGATACAATACCAGTAACTGGTCCCACCAATCCTCTCGGCCGACTGATCTGCTTATAGCTGCTTTGTAGACATGCCTTCACAAATAACTTAAATTTATTTATGTGGAGCGAAATTCTCGATAGAGATTCCTATTATGTAAAAATATTTCTAATTTTTGTAACAGTTCTATTTATATTTTCAGTATATACGAAATTGTGAATTCTCATTGTCCAGTGTTAGATAACATACCTATTCCGGGACTACGTTTTGCAGATGACTACGCTATTGGAGCATTTTCGGTCAACGGGCTTCAAAAGGCGATTAACGAAATTAATAGCTTCTGTAAAACTTGGGATCTAAAAATAAACGAAAAGAAATCAAAAGTCTTAATCTGCAAAAAGGGCAACGTGCATAGTAAGAAAGAGAAATGGTACGTGAATAAAGTTCCAATTGATTGTGTTTCCAGATTCAAATATCTAGGAGTGATAATATACAGTAGGGAAATTGGAAGTTGCAAAATGAATTGGCATTGAATAAAGGTAAAAATGCACTCCAAGCAGTAGACAGATGCCTAAATAAATGGCCGAATATTGGGGTGAAGAATTTGGTCAACATCTATAATGCACTAGTAGAATCAAAGATATTATATTATATTGAGATCTGGGGTAGTAGGTTATCCAGCAGAAACATCGATAAAGTAAGAGCCAAAATGTGTAAAAAAATTTCTAGGAAATACCGGAGAATGCTTCTAACCTGGCAGCGTTACTAGAGATGGGAATCGATTCGAGTCTGGGAATTATTCTAGAAAGAAAAATCAAATATTTAGGTAATATTTTGTGTAGGAATGATTCAGCAGTTATGAAAACATGTATCTTTTGTATGAAAGCCGCTAATTGGAAATCGAATTGGCTGAAGGAGCTGGAATGAGAAATAAGCAGATTAGGTCTAAATTGGCTATGGAGAGAACTAGGGTCTACAAACACGAAAACTATTGGAAGAATAGTAAAAGAGAGGGCAAACGAAACTTCGAGACAAGATATTTTTTAGTAATATTAAAGACCTAGGATCACTAAATTACTATAGGGAGGTTAAGCAGTTTTGGGAACAGGAAGGATATGTAAGACTAAATTCAAGGGAAGAGAGAACAGGAATGGCATGGTGGAGATTAGGTATCTGGAGACTCAAGAATAGGAGAGGGAACGTAGAGAAGGATAAATGTCCTTTGTGTGGACTAGCTGAAGACGCAATGCATATTGCGCTGAAGTGCCAGGCAACGAATGATTTGAGACACAGTTGGGTAGATAAAACATTTCTACAAATAAACGCAATAGTAGCTTATAAAAGAATGAATGGTCACCTAAACGCCAGCAATTTGCATAAATTAGGAAAATTTCTTTTTAGAGTTAAAATTATATGGGAAGAGAAAGTCAAAGCTCTAACGGAAATGGAATTATAAATGTTGAGTAGTCACACGATAAGAAACTACGAAGAGTAGTCAGTGAAGTTAACAGAATAATTCTTAAGAGATTGAGCATAAAATGAAAAAGCTAAGGTAGGAGTTTTAAATACAAGAGGTATACTTATTATTAGTTGTGTACCATTATTATTATTTCTATTATTATTATTATTATTATTATTATTATTATTATTATTATTATTATTGTTGTAAACAGAATATGCTTATAGGTTCATTATGTATTAGTTTGTGTTATATTTGTATTGAGAGTGATGGCGGATTAAGAACTGGAATACATCTAATCCACCATGACGTGAACAATGATTGATGAAATAAACAAGTAAATAAATATATACGAAATTCGTACACTTTCTTCAGGTACTGATTATTTAATAATATACATAATCGCAGAAAATGAAAAACAAATTAAAAAAAGAAAGGCAAACTAAGGCAGTATACCTTAAAATAGACAAAATAAAAATTGATCCTACCGTCCCGAAATGTGAGGAAACAAGTTTGTCTCTATTGAACACTTTTCGTTTATCTACCAAGTTAAAAAAGGCATTTGGCTTAACTTCCGGGCTTTACAGATAACAAACGCCACAAGTCAATTCGGATAAAAATACATTCATATCATGTTCAGTATTTCGTTGTTATGAACCAGCACTTCTCCGAAAGTGCGACCTTACGGAACAAACGATAGTATCGATAGCGATAATACAAAATCCATAACTGTTTTTCTGTTAGACCGCCTGGTTTGGAATTTTGGTCTCCGCAAACAGAATTTGTAGACAAAATCGCGTGTATCACCGGTCACTGTAGTTGACCTTGTCATATTACATCAGTTCGCTATCAATTTTAGCGCCCGGATGTACTTGGCACAAGAGAAACTTCGGCATGCAGTTATTGAGGCATAAAGCGTGGAGTAGACATTAGAGCGAAAATTTGTCTCGGAAATGAACTATTTTACATGTATATTCATATTCAGTTTCTTAAACATTTTCAGAATTTTAGACTAAAAAACAAGGATTATGATTACAGAATAAGTTACCGTAGTGACTGCTATCTCACACTTCCATTTTTGGATTTCGTGGGGCATCCTCGCATCCTACTTGTGCAGAATTGTCTCCTGTTGAAACGAATTAAGTCTCTTACACTGTGTTTCCGTTTATTACTTTAAGAGGAGACGGTGAGAATCTGTCGACACTGCGATAGTGGAGAAAAATGTCAGCGCAGAACTTAAGCAGGCTTATTTCACATACTAATAACATACACCACTTCTAATAGAGTGATATTTGAAAAGAATGGAAGAAAAATTAGACAGGTTCTGTTGTTTTAAGATGAGACACATTTATGTCGTTCGTTCGGTGATAACTCTCGTAAAAATCCATGTGTGGATTGTAGTATAAATTAATAACCTTCACGAAGATGAGAAAGAACAACTTGGCAACGTTAGCTTTTCCTGGTTATAATTTCATTGACCCGTTCTCTGCGCCTTCCAGAAGGGGAAGGGAAGGAGATTCTCAGACGTGCAAACGATATTGAGCTCGTGGAACCTTACGTCTGTGATGATACAAGGTTGAGTATTGCGTGCTGGGAATTGGGATCGGGGGGCTGAGAGTCTCGCTGAGCTACGGTGTGAATCGGTGAAAAAAAAATTGTGGCTTATTCTGACATAGGCAGGCTCGAAACCAGAGTGATCGGAACGTATTATTTGTTCTTCATTTTACGAACAAAATTTATCAGCTATATGGAATTACTGTACATACAGTACTTATATTTATGCTACGGCGAGTTGTTAAAATTCTCTTGCATGTTATATACTACTAATAACTACTAATAATAATTTAATATTAATCCATCAATCTCAACATAGTTTATTTCTTCACTCAGTTATTACTAGTATTATTATTTAATACATTTATTATCATCTTTATGTGACCTTTTTTCTTAAGTATTTTGCCTACAAAGTATGTATATCTATGTAACGGAACTGTCCCCGAACACGAGCTTTGCTCTTTCGGGGTATTTTAATGCAACGTTTTTATGTATATGTTATTATTAAATAAAATAAATAAATAAATGTAATGACCAAAAGAGTTGTAATAAATACTAACATGGTGACAGCCGTAGCGTGTACTTAGTAGTGACCAGTCTTAAAGGGCTTCAGTCAGGCCAGGCAGTGACTCAATCACGTGTCTATCTGTGACGCATCCTGGTAAGTCTATCTTGAGCAAAGAGACTGCCAGACATGTTCCGGACGAATACAGTATTTCGGTTTCCGGATCAGTTACCACCCAGTTCTCATCTTATCGCAGCAGTGTCTAACTCTAGCGGAATTTGAGGCTCGAGAGGTGTAGCGGCGATACTCGCTCGAAACCCTCGGAAAGTGTAGTGGTGTTTTAAAGAAATTCTTGGTAGAAACGTAAATTTGATTACCTTCTCTGAAACTTTCAAAAATAAATTTTGTTTTCCTATAAGATTTTGCGAAACTCTTATATTCCCTAAGAGCGGGCGTTAATGTTTGTAATCGCATGTACAAATTAAAATATTACTGCCTACCAACTGTAGCAGACACACTGTCACCTGCTTTACTGAGAATAAAACTTGATCTGAAAAATATAATTGTATACTGTGAGACGTGCAAAATAAGTGATAATCATAACCAGAAGATTCAACCAACAAATGTACTCCAACTTCACAGGATTCAACTGGGGAGGAATGCGATTAACTTTTCTATTATCTACATAAATAACATACAGTATATCCTGTAAGCAATAGCGGCGCGCCGTTAAAAAGTAGGTGAAGTGCTGTTCACATACACAAATCCATTAACAGTTTTACCAATATAATGAATAGGCCTACTATTCGTAAAATTCGTACAGTTTTAATAGTTCTAGAACACATGCAAACAGGAAAATTAATTTATTTCAGGACTCACCCTATTTCTTTCTTACCAAGTCAATCCTCCTATCTTTTAAAGCAGCAAACCTGTCGATGATGTCTTTATAAAATGTCTGAATTTAACTGAGAGTGGATATTATATCTCTATGCAATGCCATGGGGCTAATTATGAAAGTCTCTCCTGTGATGTAGCATTCCGAGTGAAATTTTCAATATTATAAAACAGAAAAGCTTCTTTAATCGGAAGAATTTTTTAAAGTTATTTTATACAACTTCTCTATTTTCTTAACACTTTATAAAACAAAGAACAAAAACGTTGTAGGTCGTCCAGAATTTAAAACATTTTTTTTTATTCTCATATTTAAGTCTACAAAACGGCATTTCTAATAAATTACAAACTGTATCAATTTCGGGGTGCATATTTCGCACTCATTTTTCAACATTTTCTATGTACTGGTACCTAAGTCTTTGTATAATAGCATTGTTATGATTAAACATATAATATATACTGATGTAGGATTAATACACTATACACTTATCACTAATATACTCTGAATAATTAAATATTAAGTTAATATATACGTACACACTATTAAACTATATGTGTACATTTACGAGCCTTAAACTTTCAAAATAAGAGCAGGAACAAAATTGGCAAGTTCATGAGCTCATAAGAAGAAATAATACACGCTGCGAAAAAAAAAAAAAACTTTTAAACTTTGCGAATGTATGCGGGGTGTATTCCTGAAAAAATAATATAGAGCCAGCTAATTTACCACTGCAGGAGTGGCTGCTTGGACACAAGGAATGAGGATGCTATTCTCGAGTCAGGTAGTACATACCCTACTGTAAAATTTCACAGCCCTTAAACAATAGCCGACGGCCTTCGAGACCAGCTTCAACCCTTCTCCATTATTAGTACCGTCAGGTCTGCAAACTGGTTATTCCACCTACAAGTCCGACAGCTGACCGCCGTAACTGAAAGACTCAGAAACGCACTTCACTCATACAATCTTTCTTTAGTGCATGGAAACCAAGTGCTGTATGAGAATGGGAGCCCAAATAATTTCACCTCTACAGTATTGTAAGTTCCAATAGACACCGCTCGGCGCTCGTAACAGTATTGGCATTATTCTATTCAGCGGACGGTTACAGGTGCTATTTATACACCTAAACACTGTTCATAACGACTGAAATTTTTTTTTTATTTTGTAAATACGGTACTGGTAATAACTAGAATTAAGTATTAATAAGAGACAAAATTGTGTTTTACACGTAAATAGGTGAAGTGACACTTCATCTACTTCACCTGAATAAGCGCCCCCGTCTGTAAGTACAGTATATAAGATGGGGAACCTCATTAACGATTGTTCTGTAATAAGGTCATGTGCTAGTAACATAAAAAATTAGAATTTAATATTAAAATATTACGGTTTATTTAACGACGCTCGCAACTGCAAAAGTTATATCAGTGTCGCCGGTGTGCCGGAATTTTTGTCCCGCAGGAGTTCTTTTACATGCCAATAAATCTACTGATATGAGCCTGTCGCATTTAAACACACTTAAATGCCATCGACCTCGGCTGGGTTCGAACTCGCAACCTCGAGCATAGAAGGCCAGCGCTATACCAACTGCGCTACCGAAGGCGACAGAATTTAATATTGATTGTGTATTCTTTGGCTATGTGAGTGAATAAATACATTACAATATGCTTATTAGGCCTACATGTATTCTGACTTTAAGTAACATTACATAATGATATAAGTAGAGTAAATTAAAATTGTAGTGTGTTATTATTACAGAGAGAAGAATAAAGCAACTTATTTTCAGGCTTGTCTGTATAAAATAAATATGTTTTAATAAAATGGTATTATTTAGCTCAACTTATAGGTAGCTTCTGTTTACAAAATGTCTTTATTAAAGTTGAAGCATTTGCGGACAAATAGCCTATGAAATAAAATGAATATAATTAATGTAATTCTCAGCTTTGTTTTTCAAATAATATAAGTTGTGCCAGGAAACAATGAAACCTAATTTTGTGATCCCTTATAATTTCTGATTACTCCATATTTATTCAGTACACACAACCGCAGCGGAGTGTAGCGGAATTTTGGCAGTTCCGGAGGGGGTTTCGTAGTTCTGAAGGCACACTGTATTTCAGGCACTTAACCACTAAATCACTTTATTTATTTATTTAATTTATTTATTATATATATATATATATATAAAATTGTATGTTGTTGTTTAGTCAACTGTCCGAAGACAGGTCTGTACCTCACAAGTGATACCAACCAACAAGGCAACACGTATGAGGCAACTAGGCCAGGAGATAATGGGGTAGGGTGGCCAGTTCATTTTCCCATGTATGTATGTATATATGTAATGTATAGGATAATTACAAATGATTCATCAGATTTTAAGCTGCTGCATAAAGAAAAATATAACAGAATAATGTATGATACATCAAAATGAACGGAAACTGTCCAAGTTTCGGACACACCTTCACAGGCGTTCGGTGTGGCTTCCTCTCGTTACAAGACGCACATCGATGCGATGTCACTTTTTTAAAATAGTTTTGCCGACAGCCGCAATGCATTAAAAAGCATTGAAGTTAACAAAATGCGCGGATTTTTTAATTATTAAATTATTTGGCTTACTACTATAATAATAATAATAATAATTTATTATTATTAATAATAATTTATTATTAATTTATTATTATTATTAATTTATTATTATTATTAATTTATTATTATTATTAATTTATTATTATTATTATTATTATTATTATTATTATTATTATTATTTATATATTAACAGAACTGACGCATACTAATGCTATCCTGAATATGAAGGGCGGTCTCTGCTACTCTTCTGCAAAATCATATCAATACGAGCAGGTTGATTTGTTTTATTTCAACTTTAATCTGTTATGAATTTGAAATATTAGAAAATATAATGTCACATACAGCTAGAAGGCGCTCCTTAACAATCCCTCGCATCTGTAATTGACTTAATTTCTGCTACGTTGTACGATACTTTTGTTGTCAATCCGCTTTTATGTATAGTGGATAGCCTACAATACTTTCTGTTCAGATATTACGGACTTTTTTATTTCAGTTTTTCTATCCTTTATTGAGAATGTTTTGGATACTGGTTATCAAAATTAGAATACACGCTATTATAATATCTATTAAGATAAAAATGGAAGAGGTTCTGGCTGATATGTACATCTATTACTGGTCTACCCGTATCAGGCAGTGTACATCTCACTCTATATTGTGTCAGAGGAAGAATATAGTTCGTATACCTACATCTGAAGTCTAATTAGTGAATATGTTGCTAGTCAGCGATGTATGCAGTGGAGGAGGAAGGAACTGGCCCTCCTAACCTATTATTTTCTGGCTTAGTTGCCTCATGAGCGATGCCTTATTGGTATCTCTTACGAAGTTCCAACTTGTCTTCAGACAGTTGACTAAATAACAACATAATAAGTATGTGATACATGAGACTACTTTTTTTAAGAAAACAAATACGTGTCGTGGCCGTAAACCTTCATTGGCAGTAATGATGCAGAGTAACCAAAGTTTTCTCCAGTTGCCGTATGGGGCCCGCAGGCCGCGTAGACTAATGAGTACCACTGCTTTAGGGTACGTACAAGTTGGAGCAACGATAAACGATAAAAGAAACGACCTAGCGACGCTTTGGTATTATCAAAGGATCAAGTGTTCATACAGGAGCAACGAGGACACGGGAAGTGAACATTTTGATTTATCAGAAGAAGATATTCTAGACATCCACTTAATGAAAGAAGATATATAGGAAATATCAGCTGCTAGGGTCAAGGTTAATATAACTTAAATACGTACAAAATTGAACCCAACTCATGCCAAAGCTAGTATAAATTTTTTGTGATGTGATTGGTTCTTGTGATCAGATAACCTACCACGAATAAATACACAACTGATCAATTTGTTACTATCCAGGATAATTGAATATGCCGAAATAATAATAATAAATCTGTTAATATTCGGTTATATTGATAACCACGGGTCATTATACAGATTAATATAATCTTAATCAGAGATCATATGAACGACAAGACGAAGCAAATGGAATTTTTCTTTTTCGTCGCTTTTATCGTGTATCTTCGCTCTTATCGTTACCCCAATATGCACACCTCAATGGCAATGCATGTTTCAATTCTCTCTGATATAGCATCGCTGATTTTTTTTTTATCATTTATCGTTGCTCCAACGTGTACGTACCCTTAGACGAATGCATGAAAGGAGCTCAAGAGATGGTGTTACATGGTCAAATTTCCGAGTATTACAGAAGAATCTTATAGATATATTATGAACACGTTGCAATATTTAAGTTAGAACTGAAATTTGTTGATAAGGAATAACAGTAATCGAAATGTGGCATCACAAGTATTCGTATAATTTTTTTAGTGTAAGTGATAGAACATATTTTAAGTGCTTCAAATACATACTGTAAGTAAAATAAAGGTGAAATATGTAAATGTATTATATATATATATATATATATATATATATATATATATATATATATATATTCTGAAATCTGATTAGTGTAATATGTTACTAATTAGCAATGTATGCAATGGAGGGAGGGAGGAATTGGCCAACCAGCCCCATTATCTCCTAGCTTAGTTACCTCATGATTAATGCCTTATTGGTGTCACTTATGAGGTTCAAACCTGTCGTTGGACAATTTACTGAACAAAAATAATCCATTCGTTCTAGCTCAATTGGTAGGGCTTTCGGATGAAATTTAAAAGCTTCCGCTTTCGATTTCCTCCCATGTTATTTTAGTTTCCTCTCATAGGCATTGGGCTTGTCTGTTGCCTTGTGTGTGTCCTGTGTTGCCATAAGCAGTGGCCGGTACGGCTACCGAACTGAAGAATGGCAGTTAATAATCAATACGCAAAGAATAAATAAAATACTGAAAAGAAATAAATAACAATCATGCTGAAGCTAAAATACAAGCTGTTTGATGTGCGCTACAAGGAACGAGAGATTATTACAATTACATGACATCGATTTCCGTACGGGGTACTGAAATGATTCCTCCGTAAAATTGCTAGCCGCCTAGGAGCCAATTAGTTGAGTCAGTGTGATTGCTTTTGTGTGTGCGATTAATCTGCAGATTCGATCTCTCCAATGCTCCTGAAACAGAGTGAAGGCCAGCACATACGCAAGGCGCTTAGGTGTAATAATCAACATTATTTCATTTCATCTGAACCTAATTATTTGTTTATACATGGGAATTAGTTAAAGGTTTTCGTGATATAGCAATAAAATTATTGACGTTATAGAAATTTACTCTACTTACCGTACTTCACTGAGTATCTATATGAATATACTACACTACTACTTCTCTGATTGAAGTTCTGGCTGTTATGTATATCTGCTATCAGGCAGTACATCTCACTTGACAATGTGTTGGAGGAAGAACAATTGTTTGTATGCCTCTGAAGTCTGACTAGTGTAATGTGTATAGGTCTCGCAAGTACGGATTACCGACGGAAGGAATACGAATCAAACACTGCGATAAGGAAGAGCGGGCGACAGGAAAGGTCACGAGATAACTTTAATGATATTCAAGAGTACAGTCGGAAGAGAAATGTCATCGATAGAATCAGTCTTGCGTTGTGATAGTTATATTATGACTTTAGTTTGCTCCATTGCATGTGAATACGTGTCTTGTATCGCACAGTATTATTTCATTCGTAAACATGTGTTGCGCGTTTAATTAGCTTCGAATTTTTCTCTTGCTACGTTCTTTATTTCCACAGCGATGTCCTCATTTGTTTATATTCTTGGAAGAGACAGTACTTACATCGGCTCACACCTCTCCCCCCCCCCCTCGGCGTGCCTGCAAAAACACGTCAAAACACTGCTCTGCGTCAAAACAGACAGCAACGCCATCATTGCTTTTCGGTAATCGTTTCTTGCGCGAGCTATAGCTAGTCTGCGATATATGCAATGGAGGGGGAAATGAACTGGCCAACCTAACCCATTATCTCCTGACCTAGTTACCTCATAAGTGCTGCCTTCTTGGTCTCAATTGTGTGGTTCAGACCTGTCCTCGGACAGTTGACTAAACTACCTCCAAATAGAGCACAGCTGCTTTCCTCTATATACCTCAATATTCACGAATCATTGTAGTGACGTTTCAATAATAATAATAATAATAATAATAATAATAATAATAATAATAATAATAATAATAATGTAGAACAACGATTATCCGAATACCGATCAACCGAAACATCGGTTAACCGAAAGCGTTTACAGTCGGCAAATTCAAATGTGCGCGCGCGCCATGTAAAAGTTTCGCTAGCGTTGTTTGCAAGATTTAGCGGCAAAAATAAGTCTCAGCTCTGAAGCAAAAAAAATAAAAAAATAAAAAAAAATAATCCTCCTAAACTTTAGGTCTATTTTAATGGCCATTTTGAACTTGTCAAACTAGGCTAGTCGGTTCTCTGTGTTATTTGTAAGACGTGTGATACAAAATATATACTGTATGTACAGTTTTGTGTTTAATATCAGCGTTTCTTTATTTCATACTGCTCCTATGACACCGGTACTACTTGTTTTCGTAAATGGTTATCCGAAAAATCAGTTACCCGAGCATCCTCCGTCCCCAATTGTTTCGAATAATCGATTTTTATTATTTTTATTTTAGTAGGTTATTTTACGACGCTTTATCAACATGTTAGGTTATTTAGCGTCCGAATGAGATGGTGATAATGCCGGTGAAATGAGTCCGGAGCCCAGCACCGAAAGTTCCCCAGCATTTGCTCATATCGGGTTGAGGGAAAATACTGGTAAAATCCTCAACCAGGTAACTTGTCCCGACCGGGAATCGAACCCGGACCACCTGGTTTCGCGGCCAGACGCGCTAACCGTTACTCCACAGGTGTGGACCGGATAATCGATGCTCTATTGTAATAATAATAATAATAATAATAATAATAATAATAATAATAATTTATAATCTGTTCAAGCAATATTCGTTAACTATGTAAACGCGGAAGTTGGAAGCGTTGGTAAGTACACTTTCCATATATATTTATTTAGTTGATTATTTATTAACGACGCTGTATCATCTTACTCTGTTGTTTATCGTCGATGAGATTGGTGATAGCGAGATGAGGTTGAGGATTCTCCATAGATTACTTGACACCTGCTTTACGGTTGGACAAAACGTCTAAAAAACCAACCAGGTAAACAGTCCAAACGGGTCCTTATATTACCGTGGTGTTTAACCAGAGTCACGTTCCTTGGTTTCTGTCAAACTGACACTGGCAGACGATGGAATTAATGTGTCGTTGCATCAAAACGACTCAGAAATGCCAGAGATATTGCACATTTGCTAATAAACAACATACTAACTTTCTTTCGTTGGGGAGATTGGAACCCAAGACAACGGATTTCATACGGGGAAAAGAACGTCGTACAATCTGCATATGGTTCTTTAAGTAAGGAAAAATATGAGCAAAATATAAATGCTATTATTTATTCATTTACTTCCATACTTCTTTCATATCTTCAGTCTCGGATCGCGAAGAGTTCAGAGTATTTCACATTTCACAATGACTGATAAAGAGATGGAAGAATTGGTGGCATAGAAGAGGTAATTACTCTGGACGCCGGGAGGCCGACTGTAGGAGGTTAGAACGTATTTTTCTCTGCAGAAGATAACCGATACAGGTGGCAACCCTGCATAGCGTAGAGCAGTCGAGGATTCATAATCCATGGAAAGAGCCTCTGTGACCCAGAACCGGTCTGAAGAGAAAATTCTCCGCGTCCCCGCGGTTGCGATCAATCGCTGGTTTACTTTTGTTGCTTATTCAGCGCTGCTTTCTCAACTGCAGTGGCTGTCTTTGGCGATACTGGTGAAGGGTCGTTCACACAATACGGAAATTTCTCGAAACGATCATTTATTCGAATCGATTTCTTGCGAACAGCAGTGTACGCGCGGTTCGATTTTTCTCCTGCATAATGAAATTTAAGTTACATACGGGGAAAAAAATTGAACCGTGTGTACACTGCTGTCAGCAGGAAATTGATTCGAATAAATGCCCGTTTCGAAAAATTCCCGTATCGTGGGAACTGGCCTTTACAATTATAAAAGATTCGTGTATTGTACATGAAGGAAGAACTTTGAAAAGTTGACTTTGTCCATAGTTGTACCAGAACAAAAAATATGGGTGACATTCCAATTCACAATGTGGTGAAATAAACAGAATTTATTAAAGTAGATACCCGTAATCATTTTAACGTTATTTAACGACTATTTGCTTATCTAGCGTCATGAAGTTGGTGATGGCTAAATAGTATTTGAAGATGAGAGTCCCAGGTTTCGTCATGAGGGAAATAACCGAAATACTGTAGGCACCTAATCGGTTCAAGCAGAATTCGAACCCACGCCTGAGCATAGCCTGGTAAGAAGATTCCACGTCATTGGCTTACTGGCTACAAATCCAGCGGACCCGTGTTCGATTTCCAGTAGGGAATGTGTTTATCCCTTGTTTCACCACATGAAAAAGTGCCCCCAATGTATGTGGATGTTTAGTGTTGATTCAATATTCTCAGTGAAGACGGAACGGACGCAACGACCCAGAACTTGAGATGGTAGGTGGCGATGATTATAAAATCGTCGTTGTTCCTGCAATATATTCTGTGTGACATATTTATCGATTTTCAGATTTTTGCTCTGTTAAATAACTTAAATAGTGATACAGCAAATAATAAAATCTCCTATATGTAATTATATTTCTTTGTTTCGAAAATGTAAGAATGCACAGTCTTCTATGCACGGCTGCCGTAGGATGAATAAATGTGCTTTTCCTTCCTCCTGAAAGATTTTATATTTTACACATAGGAGTTACTGCAGGAACAACGACGATATTATCATGTTTCTCATCGTCGCTGGCATTGCTTAACCCATATTTGCCCGAAACATCCTCCTTGAAGTTTCTTTATAAATTTCACTCAACTTCATCGTAAAAACTAAGGAGTGACGAGAAACAAGAATTAAAATTATATTTCAAGCACAAGTGGCGTTTTGAGAATGGCTCATTAACTACCCACTGGGCGTCGTGGTCTAAGGCATCCTGCCTAGGACTCACATTACGGAATGCGCGCTGGTTCGAGTCCTCATGGGGGAAGAAATTTTCCCATGAAATTTCGGCCAGTGTATGGGACCGGTGCCCACCCAGCATCGTGAAGCACTTGGGGAGCTACGATAGGTAGCGAAATCCGGTTGCGAATGCCAGCTATAACGGCTGGGGGGATCATCGTGCTAACCACATGATACCTCTATTCTGGTTGGATGATCGTCCACCTCTGCTTCGGCATGTGGGCGTGAGGCCAGCAGCCGGCTGGTCGGTCTAGGCCCTTCACGGGCTGTAGCGCCACGGATTATATATATATATATATATATATATATATATATATATATAGTGCTAAATAATGTTGTCTAGTATAGTGCGCAATTATTAAATATGAAACCGATTTTTGGAATTGGAACTGTTTAATCGCGAGATTATTTATTTAACAGGCACAAAATAATTATTATTCACTTGAACAATGATAATTGTTTTTGTCTATGAAAACTAGCAATTATGCCAGTGATAAGCATGAAACTATTTTGCAAAGTAGCAAAACATTTGTCGTAAAAAGGAACTTGACACTTCCTGCAGGATTTTCCAGTTTTATTTTTGCACACTTTACAACTTTTCTTTACTTCACTCAATCCTGTGACCTGCTTGGTGTCGACGAAGAGGGGATGAGAAATCTAGCAGTGCTTTAGCTGATGGTTCTGGCAATTACCATAGCCATATTTCTTCCGAAATTTTTGGGGTTGATGCTAGGATTGTACGATCTTGCTAAGAGACAAGAATTTTTCACCAACACATCGAACTTCCAAAATATAAAATGGGGATATACCATTTCTTGCATCATATTGATATCAAGTAAGCAGCGGTATTAGAGACTAGTTGTTTTATTCCTCCCGTGAAAGAGTTACATCAGGTTGGGGAATTTCTACTCTGTTGTTACACTTATGTCGAAGAGTATGGTTTGAACCTGTTCATAAAGTGAAACGATACTCTGTTGCAGCCAAAGCAAGTCTCTGCAGTTATACTTTGTTCAGTTCAAGTATATCATATGTTGTCAACCATGACCTAGCATTGTAAAATAAGGAATACCGTACATAATAAAAAATAACCATCTGAGTGTGAAGAATGTGTTTCTGTTCAATAAATATGAGAAGAGAACAGTCGGAAATCTAGCATAGAAATAATTTAGGGTTCACAACCAGAGTGGACCAAGTCCTTATGGAATAATTTTGAGAAATTGATTCTTAAAGTTCCTGGCTCTTGCTTATACTTGGTAAGGTTTATGTTGTCTCAGTAGCAATAAAACCAAGTCCCTTCAAATGAGGGTGGAGATTATAGGAGGGTTGTAAATTTTCAGTATTCCTTTCAAAACCTTGTTACTGTACAGGCTACCGGAACTCAATTTCTTGAAAAACAAGCTCAGTGACGGAACTACACAGTACGAAGAGAGATATTTTGTAATTTTATTTTGCGCTACAGAATGTATCAACTGGTCCCTTCCGCCACTGGATGGATGGACGGCAAAGCTCCACTCCCCCATTGCCATAACAATACAGACGAATAAGACATATCTCCTTTCTCTGTCTTTTCACAGTGAGACAAGATACATCACACAGACTTTAGCAACCTTCACCTTCCGTAGGAAATGCTGCCCTCTGTGGAGTAACAAATGAGATATGGCTTGTTGTGGCAATGAATAAATCAAAGTTTTCTTTATCCGAAATTGTATTAATCTGCAAACCGACCACTGGTGGACTTGATCCATTCTGATTGTGAGTCCCTCAATTATTTTCACGTTATAACTGAGGCAAATCATTGTAAAACCAACTGGTGGTATAACTGAATTACTAAAGAATGAAACCCAGGTTTGCAGACAGCAGAATATTTTTATAACCACAACAGCCTGCTGATAGCGTCATAAAATTAGTAGTGTAATATTTTGAATGCTTATATAATGTATTGCTATATCTGCCCAGTGGTTCGTTGGTGACCCATCAAAATGTATGCCGCTTTCGTGCTAAATCTATGAGTTTGTAATATGGACAATTATTCAAAACTATCCATTACACTTTCGTGATCATATTAACACTAACATATATAGTAAGTAATTAAAAAGGAAAATAAAACTTTTATTTCTTCCTTACATTGCTACATGTCGTAGTGCACAAAGGTACAGCAACCATTCAGTCGACAATTTAATGTCTTGATTCGACATGGAACAGGTAATTCAATGTCGATCGTTTAAATAATACGAATGTCGTACCTCCGTAGCAGTAGTCCAGTCCACTCGCTCAGAACTGCTACCTTCGCTGTGGACGCCTACATAACTTTGGGATAGGGATTAGGGCTACAATACCTGCTGCCCACACGTAGAGTGCTCCGGTTGCTTGGCTGTGGAGCCGGAACGGTGCCGACTGAGTGCAAACAAACGTCCATTCCTTTCGAAACACCGTTACTTTTTACCCATTAGTGGAGTTGAAAAATTCCAAGCCTTTTGTACAGTGATGAGCATCACTAATATCGCAATGTGAAATGGTGCCTCTCTCATCCGCAGTTCCCCTTAAAAGAATACTTGGTTCTTTAATAACATTTTAAACTATACTACGGTTTTTTTCTAGGGGCATGGAGTCAGCAAAACAATCCTACAGATCTTTCTACCTCGGAAAAGACTCTACACTCAATTTGACAGGAGTCAGTGTGGACTCCGAGGCCGTTGTGAAAGTTTAGCAACGAGAAAAATCCCGCAGCCATCCGGGATTGAACCTGAGACATTGCAGTCCGTAGCCAGTTACTAAGCTAACAGGCCGCGAATTACGTGAAGTAACGGATTAATTGTGGAATAACATCGATAAGGGACACGAACCTGCAATGAACAACTTTTTCAACACCAACATTCACTCTGCCAAGAATGCTCGGCAAACTAATGACATTTCAATGAGGGGACTGGAGTTCAATCGCCGGCGGATTCTGTAAATTCTATCACATAGAAAGTTCCTGAGAAGTAGACTTTCCCCAAATACTATATAACTAGAGACGAGAATTTCATGCACTATAAAATTCCAAAATATGCATGCATTCATGCGCTATGAAACTATGAAGCATGCACGATCAAGCGAAAAATGCACTTTCGTTTTTGTTCCAAATTTCTTATTTCACTTCATTTTTTTTGGACAGTTAACGACTAAAAACATTTCTAAATCGAATAATTTCAACGTACGTTCAACCAGAGGTCCCGGGATCAATACCCGGCCCTGGAACAATTTTTCTCTTGAAATTATTCAAATCTGCTTTACAGGGAGCTTTACCTGAAAGACTAGATTTGCATTTCTAAGTTGGTTTATGTGAGATTCCTGTGCTTGTCAATCAGTATGTTTTTGAAGGCAGAGAATGACCTCTCTACATCGCAAGAAGTTATGAATGCAAACTTGAAAGAACCTTTTTCTGCTATTTAGTTTTTTTTTCTTTCTTCAAATCCTGATTCCTGAAGCTAAAATAAGGGAGATACAAATCGAGAAACTGATGTATCCACTCAAAACCATTAAAACATGCATTTAAACGGAATATAATTTATATTATATGCATGATTAAGCTAAAAATTGTTTAAATATCCATTATGCATGTTTTAACCCCCCAAAAGATCAAAACACGTAAACATGAACGGAAAAAGTACACATATTTGGGACCGGAAAGTAATGAAATGGATAAATACTAAGTTTGAGCTATGTCCTATAATAACATGCATTTGCATGGAATTCTCATCTCTACACATAACCAATAATAAAATAAACAAAATTGTTCCAAGTCACCCAATATCAGTCCATGGGTCGTTAACGAACCACTCAAAGGAATTTTTAAAAGTTGTGTCAAATTACAAAATGAATGCATTGTTAAGTTCGGTAACAATTACATTCACAAGTTCAACATCTAGATATTAGGCACAAGTTCTCTTTTGAATGACATGTCCAATCTACGGACTACTGCTACGGAGGTACTACCACAGTCTAGTATATACAGTCACGAAGCTCAATACGTAGTAAATATGCATCCATAAATAGTTGCTCACCACTAGGATCGCTAATATCGCCTCATTACAGACAATGCGAAATAGTACCAGCACAGTCTATTGTTCCTAGCACCCTCACAACTCAAGCTTCGTGACTGTATATACTAGACTGTGGTACTACATTCGTATCATTTAAACGATCGGTATTGAATTACCTGTTCCATGTCGAATGAAGACATAAAATTGTCGATTGAATGGTTGCTGTACCTTTGTGCACTACGAAATGTAGCAGTGTAAGGAAGAAATGAAAGTTTTATTTTCCTTTTTGTTTACTGACTATTATATACTCAGTTAATAAAAAGAAAAATAAAACTTTCATTATACATATTACGTTAGTGTTAATATGATCACGAAAGTGTGATTGTCCAAATTAGAAACTCGTAGATTTAGCACAAAAGCAGCTTACATTTTGATGGATCACTAACGATCCACTAGCCACCGGCGTAGCTCAGTCGGCTAAGGCTCTTGTCTGCTGATCCGGAGTTGCGTTCGGACGCGGGTTCGATTCCCGCTTGGGATGATTACCTGTTTGGGTTTTTTCCGAGATTATCCCCAACAATAAGGCAAATGTCAGGTAATCTATGGCGAATCCTCTGCCTCATCTCGCTATCACCAACTTCATCGACGCTAAATAACACCGTAGTTGATACAGCGTCGTTAAATAACCAAGTAAAAAAAAGATCCACTAGGCATATATCATAGCCCACTACTGCTATGGAGTTACTACATTCGTATTATTTAAACGATCGATATTGAATTGCCTGTAATATTAGTTTCATGTCCAATGAAGATATAAAATTCCGCGAGGAACATGGCGGTAGTAATTTCTTCTGTAATCCTTTATCATATATCATCAGGTTCTTATTAAATTGAAAGTTTATACCAGTGCGTCCGTAAATGTTGATTCCGTTTT
This sequence comes from Periplaneta americana, assembly GCF_040183065.1. Lineage (NCBI taxonomy): Eukaryota > Metazoa > Arthropoda > Insecta > Blattodea > Blattidae > Periplaneta > Periplaneta americana. The sequence continues at coordinate 80,569,312 of NC_091126.1, forward strand.
CGATAATGCTATACTATTCGCGTCACATTAAACAAGTGCAGCCAAAATGGGGCTCGATATCTATGGAAAAATATCTCTAAGAGTATTCATTTTAACGTTTATAATTGTATTCCCCTTCCTTAAAATTATTTATGGGCGAATTTAAACACGCTTCCTTTTACCTGATCAAATATTAACCTTTTTAGCAGGGGCAATATTCGGTTTCGTTGCATTTTAGATCGAATGCTATGGAATGTTAACAAAATGGAGAAATTTTGACAGAATGATGTAGATGTCTAATATGAGAACCCCGAGAAAAACTCAAATGAGGCCATGTCGGCCACAAGTGAAAAATCCAAGGGCTAACCGGGACTCGAACCCGGACCGTCTGCGTGTCAGGCCGGAGGTCTGACCACTCAGCCCTGCAGGGAGATAACATTCTCTTACTCTGTTTAATCTCGTAAGTAATGTTGTTCCATTAAGGGATTAAACAGTAACGTATTCGCAGGAGTTTTTGCTGTGGTTTAGTACAGTACGATTACTTAGTCCTGACAGTCGCCGGAGATGTGCGTCTGGGTCAGGCTAGTCCATTTATTTACGCCAAGGGGTGTTTGGGTTAGTTACTCGCTTACCTTCGGAGCGATCTGATGTCATGCGTGCAGTAGAGCGGTATGTTTCTAGTATAATTGAGCTGTACTGCATTCCTTTACAGACCCCTCGCCCTTATCTCTACTCCGGAGCTCTCCCCACTACTCCTATTACTTCCCCTCTTTCGCGTCGCTGAGCAGTCAGGACTAAATAATCGGTCTGTACTTCGGATACGTATTCCAGGTAATTATTGTATAGACTGATTCAAAATATGTCAATACGCTGGGAGATGAGGGACTTGCGATTAGTATCAAGAAGTGTAAATTTTTATTTTTCGCTTTTTTTTTACCTATTTGGCACAATTATGTATTGTAAACAAACAGGTTTTGCAACTAAGTCACATTGAGACCGGCTTGAAATCTACAGCTAAAAGATGAATAGTGTGATCGAAGGGTAACTGTGTTTACAATGACTATTACACTCTTACTACGTCATACTACTTTTGACCAGTAAAACGGTACGAAAGGACATATTTCAACCAATCATGGCTGCTTATCGCACAATTTTATCGCGTCCCTAGCATTTGTTTAATTTTATCGCGTCCCTAGCATTTGTTTCTTTGTTTGCCAACATTTGAAACTGCGCTGGTCTGGACGTCAAAAAAAATATATATATAAAATTACAAATCACTCCAATCGATGCACAGCAGTTTCAAATGTGACTCGCATTGTCATTCAAGAACAAGAATTAATAAAAATCACTGATCATACCTATGCATCTTCTGAAATCCGATTTACAAATAAATAAATAAATGAAGAGCACCATTCGGAAATCCTGAATAAGTTGAATACACCATGTAGGCCTAAATCAACGAGTTCCACTTCTATTACGCACACGTCCAATATAACATCAATTGAACCATCAACCACATTCAAATTTGAAAATTGTACATTCAATAATTATTCCTTTTAAAATTATTCATGTTTATTTTTTATGTCATCGTCGTTAATTAAAACTTTTCTAACACTTGTGTACAGTATATTAGTTAGGTTATGTTATAGCTTCTGCTATATGATATTATGGATAGTCACGTATCAGAGATTGTTTAATATTAAGATTTATTGAAAATCATCTGTCAAGTGACGTTGATTACTGGGATTCGGATAATTGAAGTGGAATGTTGCATTTTAATAAAAATGAAACTGAATCAACAAAGCCTTCTTGACTAGTAACATTGCCATCGTGTATAATAGATCGAGAACTTCTGGACGAGAAGGCATTGCTCACTACTGCCATTTAGCATGCATCTAGCGTAATATTTGTAATGTTGAGATGGTACAATAATACATTTGAAGACAGTTGTATTTTCGTAAGTCAATTAATATTTTATTGTATTGGAGTACTTCGTTACTTCTAATCTTTATATACTTTCTTCTAATCGTGTAATAGTCAATTAAATCCCACTCGAGTTTTGATTTATCTAGAGAAAATCAAAACGTCTAGAGAGATTACTGTTGACTATTACACTTTTACTATGTCATAATACTTTTGACCAATAAAACGGTACGAAAGGCAACCAATCATGGCTGCTTATCGCACAATTTTATCGCGTCCCTAGCATTTGTTTAATTTTATGGCATCCCTAGCATTTGTTTACTTTTGTCACTACCCTAGCGCATTTGTTTCTTTGTTTGCCAACATTTCAAACTGCATTGGTCTGGACGTAAAAAAAAAAAAACAGAAAATTACACACCACTCCAGTCGATACACAGCACTTTCAAATATGACTCGCATTGGCATTCAAGAACAGTAATTAATAAAGATCACTGGTCATAGCTATGCATCTTCCCTGAAAACCTATTTACAAATAAATGAATTTTACTATTCGAAAATCCTGAATAAGTTGAGGAATACACCATGTACATCAACGAGTTCCACTTCTTTTACGCACACGTCTAATATAACTTCAACTGAACCACCAACCACTAAAACATTTAAATTTGAAAATTGTACTTTCAATAATTATTCCTTTTAAAATTACTAATGTTTATTTTTTATTTCAACATCGTTAATTAAAACTTTTCTTGTTTATTTCAACATCCCTAATTAAAACTTTTGTAACACTTGTTCATAATAGGTTATGTTATAACTTCTGCTATATGATATTATGAATAGTCACGTATCAGAGATTGTTTAATACTAAGATTTATTGAAAATCATCTGTCAAGTGTGGTTGATTACTGGAATCCGGATAATCGAAGTGGAATGCAAATTTTTAATAAAAATGAAACTGAATCAACAAAGACTTCTTGACTAGTAACCGTCTACAGAGTTCAATGAAGATTCCATAGTTGGCACAACTGATAACAAGAAAACAGCTAAACATAACATACTACTGCCATCTAGCTTAATAATTTCTAATTTAGAGATGGTACAATAATACATTTGAAGACAGTTGTATTTTCGTAAGTCAATTCATATTTTATTGTATTGGTGTACTTCGTTACTTCTAATCTTGATATACTTTCTTATAATCGTGTAATAGTCAATTAAATCCCACTCGAGTTTTGATTTTCTCTAGATATATCAAAACCTCTAGTGAGATTACTGTTGATAAATAGATTTCATTAAATGGGTATTGATTTACAACAAATGAATTACTACAACTGAAGTTAACTCCTGCGGTGACTGAGTGGCCAGACCTTCACCGTATCAGGCAGACAGTCAGGGTTAGAGTCCCGTTTAGCCCTGGAATTTTTCATTTGTGTCGGACATGGCCCCAATTGGAGTTTTCCTCGGGGTTCTCATATTAGGCGCCTACATCATTCTGTCAACATTTCTCCATTTTGTCAACATTCCATAGCATTCCCCGAACGCGGCTGGCGACACGGGAGGGGGGAGAGCGTGGCCTAGGGACGAGTGAGGTTGCCTGCTCGAAACCCAGGTACGCAGCGAACCTTAGTGTAGTCAGCCGGTGTGGGTTTGGAAATGCGCCTAGCTTGATGGTTAGCATAACAGATATTGAAAGGTCGCAGTACTGGGTCGTAGTGTCTCCCTCTCGATATTTCATTCCATTCGATATAATTCCAACCATGAACATGGGGTAGATATACAGTTTGTTTCAGATTCCATGTTTTAACTCCACATGGCCTACCTACTGTATGTGGAAAGTAAGTGCGAAGGTAAATCTCTCGAGAAAAGCTTTTCGCTTCGTGAGTATTGTACTGTCAACTATCGCGCACATCATTTAGAATTCATGAATGAGTAACAGGTTGGTCATCATTGTTTTATCTACTTCAATTTAAATATGACAAACGTTCTAACTCCTCTCCCCTTGTTATTGATATTTCTATCAGTTTCATTGCATCCCCAATTAAGCACTCTAATTAGAAACCGAGGAATGTTTCACCGGTATTGCTGTTTAAGGAGAGAATATTGCGATATATTAATTAATTATACTTCTGATTGAGGTTCTCCCTGATTGATCTATACCAGACACAGTGTTGCCAATTCGGCGGTTTTGTCGCTAAATCTGGCTTCTTTCATTGTTCATTTAGCGAGTAAAATTTATGAAATTTGTATTGCTGATATAGTGATTTAGCGAGTATCTTTATCACTCACAGCGGTAAAATAATCTAATTTTTCATTGAGAATATTGCAATTTGGCGTCTTCTGCACTGTTCCATAGCGGAGTTTTTAAAAGTCAAGTAGCCACGGGCGTGGCTCAGTCGGTTAAGGCGTTTGCCTGCCGGTCTGAAGTTGTGTTCGGGCGCGGGTTCGACCCCGCTTGGGCTGATTACCTGGTTGGATTTTTCCCGAGGTTTTTCCCCAACCGTAATGTCAATGCAAGGTAATCTATAGCGAATCCTCGGACTCATCTCGCCAAATATCATCTCGCTATCACCAATCTCATCGACGCTAAATAACCTAGTAGTTGATGCAGCTTTGTTAAATAACCAACTAAAACAAAAATAAAAATAAAAGTCAAGTTGGCAACTCTGAATTCAGGCAGTACATCTCACTTGACTATATATGTCGGATGAAGAACAATTGATACATACATCTCAAGTCTTAATAGTGAACTACGTTACTATATAGTCAGCGATGTATGCAATGGAGGAGAGTGAAAAGGGATGAAGAATTGTGGACTCATTCTCAAGGTCATTTTATCTTATCGAATTATCAGAAACCTTCAGAGTTAGTGGTTTCCGGCGCGGAAGTGTGGTTTGACATAGTTCAGATTCCTAGCCACTTCGTGTGAGTGACACCTTTCCATGATAACTATTGTGTGCTGTCATCTTTGTGCCATTGTGTCATCGTTAGTTGTAAATTACGTTCTGAAGCTTTCAGTAGTTTGGTGGCAATAAGTGTTAACCCTTCATTACTGAGATGAGCAAGTATAACAATAAAATTGTGAAGTTAAGTTTACCGTGGGCTCAAAATTTTTAACAATAATAATAATAATAATAATAATAATAATAATAATAATAATAATAATAATATGTACGAATGTAAGAGTAATAACATTTGAAGAAATTACGTTTTTAACAGTTTTGAATTTGAACAGAAACTATTCCTAAACATTCATAGGCAATTTTCAGGCATATCTAGGTTTAGTTACCTTCCACATTTGCAGAAAATGTATTGTCGAAGTAAACTTGCGTCATTACCAAGATTGGTTGTAGTGGATCGAGATAATGTTTGCTATACGGACACAACGGTAGTGTTACTAATAGCCTTCTGAATGTACCTGGATTTGTTCTGAACAGTATTTTCGTATTGTGTTTGGAGGGTTAAGAATTATTGTATGAACATAATGATTAGAACTTTTTGATGTGATATGATTGCTGATTACCTTTATTTGTAGACAAAGGAGAAAAAATTTCAAAAGCCACTTTTCTACTAAGGAGGAAACATAAATTGAAGTATGCTTTTAAAGTTGAATTTATATTAAGTTCGGAGAAGTCTTCTCACTGTGAAAATAAATATGGTTGTATCGGCAGAGAAACCTAAGCTTGCTTGTCGCTTTCAAGTAAAATTTTTATTTTGACTTAACTGGGAGATAGTGAATTCACAAAGTGAATTATATTTTTCAGACGGTGGTTGTCCAAAAGTCGTCTTGATTGTCCGTGACTGGGATCAGCTGCTCTGATGTTTGAAGGAAACTAAGAATGGAAACACCTACTTTTATGGGTAGATTGTGACTTCAAATGTCAACTGGAGTTCATCACTTAAGTTGTGTAGTTTTGTCGAAAAAAATAGTAGTTTAGCGACTCACGATTACCACGCTAAGTCTATTAACGGGTCATTCTAATTTAGTATTGTATTCCAAATTTTACTTCTCTATGAGTTACGGGTAGATAAATGTGTTCGTTACTAATACTATAGTGATAACTAATAAGGCTAGTTTCCATGTACCTATAGAGATACAAACATGTTTATTCGGCGGGACGTGGAATATCTCTAGGCGCTTCAGCACAAACAGGATTTTTATGAATAATTTCGAGGGAAAAATTGTTCCGGGCCGGGTATCGAACCCGCGACCTTTGGTTAAACGTATCAACGCTCTACCAACTGAGCTACCCGGGAACTCTACCAGACACCGATCCAATTTTTCCCCTCTATATCCACAGACCTCAAAGTGGGCTGACAACCGTCAAGCAACCAACATTGAGTCTCTGGATATAAAGGGAAAAATTGGATTGGTGTCTGATAGAGTTCCCGGGTAGCGCAGTTGGTACAGCGTTGGTACGTTTAACTAAAGGTCCCGGGTTCGATAGCCGGCCCGGAAAATTTTTTTCCCTCGAAATTATTCAAATCAACTTTACCTGAAAGCTTGATTTGCATAATACACGTCACTGTTCGTTAACAGAAAACCACAATTTAAATCGCACAGTTAGTGTGCACTCAATGTTGGATGCTTAACGGTTGTCAGTCCACTTTGAGGTCTGTGGATGTAGAGGGAAAAATTGTATCGTTGTCTGGTAGAGTTCCCGGGTAGCTCAATTGGTAGAACGTTGGTACGTTTAACCAAAGGTCCCGGGTTCGATACCCGGCTCGGAAAAATTTTTCCCTCGAAATTATTCGAATCAACTTAACAGGGAGTTATACCTGAAAGCTTGATTTGCAGGATTTTTATGCACACGTAATGGAATGAGTTGCGTACCGAATGTGCGGCCTCACCATCCGTCACATTACGTATTCTTCTACACTTTTCGCAATGTATTTGCGAAACTAAATTGCTCTCTTCTGTTGATTACACAAAAGGATTGAGCAGACTTATTGTGGACTCTGCTACAAGTGGTACTTCCCCTGTGAATGGTAGGGGGAAAACATTGCTTAAATTATTATAATGTCTTTGTAAATAATTAGTTCGATATATGAATGATTCCATTTGAGAGACCGAGGTCTGTGAAACATGTATTTTCTACAGAACTTGAGTGTTATATTACAAATATTTAATCCATAATATGATGAATAATGCGATCTATGAAGGCCAGAATCATGCTATGTAACTATTATTCAGCAGCATGCTTAGGACTGATGACTCTGCGGAATGACACCAGCATACTGCCAGAGGAGGCGAGGAGCTGGATCGAAAATGTTTTCGAACCCGGGTGAAAGCAACCAAGTTGGTCCGACCGACAGGTGCGTGACGTCATTGAGTCCCGGCCCGGATTTCGAGCTCCACTCTCGTGTCCCTTCAGCCTCCGAGTCGTGACATCGCTTTCCCGTTACGTTGTGCACATCTCAGCTGCGCAAAATGCGGAAACGTTCTGCAAGTATATTGCCAAATTATTGACAGTTACAGTACACGACACGAGTAATTGCAACGGTTTAAAAAATTTCAGGTGCGGTGCTTCGGATTTCTTAATATTCCTCTGGAGTCGGTGTTGGTTATTGAACTTGTAATTAAACTTTTCGTAACTTATTGATTCCATTAATCCCGAATCTACTAGACGTCAGAAAAATGAAAGGAAATAGCAGTATGTTTAATTTCATTTTAATACGCAGAAAAAGTTCTATTATTTGAATTTCGAATTAATCGGTCATTGTCGACTAAATTGTAAACGTTTTCCAGTAAGACTCGAGGAGTAGCGTTCCTAACGAACCTGAATTCGATCCTCACAGTGGAATTGGGCGTTCACCTTTTTTTTTTCTTGAGATTGCCCTGTGTTGGATTACGCGTTAGCCCCGCGCTATCCTCATACTACAGCTAGATAGTTCCACTACGTGTAACTAATTTTGATCCAAAATCTTCACGAGATTGAAGACAGAGGGGACCAAATGTCCAAATAATTAATGAATAAGATGATGATGATGATGATGATGATGAGGAGGAGGAGGAGGATTAGTCCACGCCTGTGGAGTAACGGTTAGCACGCCTAGCCGCGAAACCAGGTGGCCCAGATTCGATTCCCAGTCGGGACAAGTTACCTTGTTGAGGTTTTTTCCGGGGTTTTCCCTCAACCCAATATGAGCAAATGCTGGGTAACTTACGGTGTTGGACCCCGGACTCATGTCACCGGCATTATCACCTTCATCTCATTCAGACGCTAAATAACCAGAGCTGTTGATAAAGCGTCGTAAAATAACCTACTAAAATAAAAAAAAGTTATTATGATGATGATGATGAATTGCAAATTAAGAACGTTTTTAAACTTGTCCGTATATTAAGACAATGTGTTTTTATAATTGAGAGAGGGTGACTGTGATGTTAAAATTTCGAAACTGTCCTTTTTAAGTGCTGGCTTATTTTAGTTGGTAAAGCGACTAACTACAGAATATCTAGACTTAGTTTCTGCCTGAATGAATGAATGAGAGGAAATTGGGAAGAGAAACATTCTAAAAGATACGCGAAAACGCAAGGGAGACCGGGGCTGAGAAAAACTGTATATGTGAGCTCCAAGCCTGTTGGAAACTTTTCTCACTCCGAGTTTCGCTGTTCCCCTGAAAGAACTAGAAAATTTTCAAGGGGAAAGCCGAAAATGGACATAACCTAATAGCTACGACATAAAGAGGGATGGAGGGGAGAGATGCATAACAGCAGCATCGGGAGAAGAAACGCCTGCACATTGAAAGATGCCGCGTCTTTCCGCAGTGCGAGTGGAAGTCTAGAAAATTCGCCCGTGTACCAAGGCCAATATACGAAATCCAAAGCCGAGATAGCAATTTCCAAGACGTGTCTGTTTGAAAAAAAAAATGCCAAAATTGTGAGGGAGGAGGATGTAGGTTCGTGATCAATTTCTTTTAGGGCTCATCCCGACATTTGTCTTAGCTCCTTAGGAAAACCACGGGAAAAACATTCAGGATGAGTTGTAGATGAAGTCATGAGCGGGATTTTAACATGGTAACATTTCAAATAAATGTTTTGTTAGATTTCCGTCAATGACTTGTCAAATATATGATAAACTAAAATTCTTTATTTATTACAAAGTTTGCATCTTTCTTGTTTAATGTTTTCGCCACTCTTTGTGGCATCATCAGGATACTTATCGTCGGCATAAGACTGGTTCACAATAAACCTGGAACGGAAACGATTATGAGAACGAGAACGGAAATAATGTTAAAATGTATTTAAATGTGAGCATTCACAATAGTTAATTGTGAATGCTCACACTTGAATACATTTATTTTAACATTATTTCCGTTCTCGTTCTCCTTGTCGTTTCCGTTCCCAGTTTATTGTGAACCAGCCTTTAGAGTGTAAATCTGCTAACTGCCAAAAAGAAAATTTTACAAGGGAAGCAAAAAACTGAGTTTAAATTAACTCTGAAATTTTAGGACCAAATCCAGAGTACATTTGTACCTCTACTTTGGATTTGGTCCTAAAGTTTCAGAGTTAACTCAAACTCAGTTTTTTGCTTTCCTTGTAAAATTTTCTTTTTGGCGGTTAGCAGGTTTACACTCTAAGCCGACTTTATAGTTTCCAATACAATAACCTCATAAATGTGATAATTTAACTTTGATATCACATAAAATTATTTAAGATAAAACATTAAAACCTGAATATTAAAAGACATGAATTAAAAAAACTGCGAGCTTTCACTTACTTGTAATCGACTTTTACAAGTAAGTGAAAGCTCGTTGATTGGTTTTTTTTTTTAATTTGTCTCAATATTTAGGGGAGAGTCGGGTAGTATCGGACATCGGGTAATATCGGACAGTGAGTTTCTTTCATCTACCACACGATGATAGTACCTGATTGACATGGTTACGTTTCTGTGATGTCGCGTAGAGAAACGTAACCATGTCATTCAGGTACTACCATATGGTGGTAGATGAAAGGAACGCACTGTCCGATACTACCCGACTCTCCCCTACTTTTTAATATTTGATCTTAAATAATGTTATATGATTATGTCAAAGTTGAAATATCACATATATGAGGTTATTGTATTGAAAACTATAAGTATCTGATGATGCCACAAAGAGTGACGAAAACGTTCATATAAGAAACATGCAAACTATGTAATATATAAAGAGTTTTACTTAATGATATTATAATTTGTAAGTCATTGACGGAATCTAACAAAACATTTATTTGAATATTAATTGTAGACTTATCTGAACATTTCCAATATGAATGGTAAATATAACATTTCTTTTGCACTGGTAGGTAATCGAAGACCATTCCGCTGAGCTATGACACACTTCATTTCTGTCTCGTCCCAAATAAGCAATAATATTGCGAAACTTTGAACCTTCACGGTTTTTGTGTTTAGAAAATTATTTTTGGATTTTGAAGCGAATGCTTGAACTTAGTGTATTTCGTACGTTTCAGAACTATTTAATGTTTCCATTACACCTGCGATTGCTGCATGGTATACATCTTCAACCTGTTATGCAGGCGATCTGGGTTTCACTTAGCGAAAACCAGAAATTTTACTCAGAAAAATCGTGATACTTGTGGCGGACAAGTGCGCAGTTGAGGTTTTTCTCAAGAGTTCTCCCGTTTTCCCCACGCTGGACGTCAATATAATTTCGTCCAATCTTAATTTCGTCATCATCATTATTATTATTATTATTATTATTATTATTATTATTATTATTATTATTATTATTATATAGTATTTCACGTTCGCCGGCTGACGATGTACGGAAGGAGCTAGTATAGGGAGAGTAAGAGTAATTGGGGATTGCCTGTTTATAAAATATGATTACTCTGCGAACCTTGGTCAGCTGATGTGGGTTGGAGTTACGCCTATCTGGAGGATAATATCATTATTTAACACAAATTTGTACAACTTTCAGACTTTTCTTAATGTGTTCTGAAGGTCAGGCTCGGGACCTTGCAGAGCGAGGGTGATTGTGGAGTATTGGTGGAATGATGATGACAGTGGTGAGGGGAAACGGGAGAACCGCGTACCTTGAAGATTTGCACAGTTGATACAGAAAGTCGTAATGTTGGTTCGTAGTAACCCCAATAGTGTTATCGTTGTACAGTATTATTTGTCAGTTACGAGGGTATTATGGGCGGCCAGGTTGCTCAGTTGGTAGAGCAGCTGGCTACGAACTGGAAGGTCTGGGGTTCGATCCCAGGTGACAGGATTTTTTATCGCTTCCAAACTGTCAGAACGGCCCCGAGGTTCACTCAGCCTCCTATAAAATTGACTACCGGGTTTTTCCAGGGGGTAAAAAGCTGTCAGAGCGTGGTGCCGACCACACCACCTCAATCTAGTGCCGAGGTCATGGAAAGCATGGGGCTCTACCTCCATGCCCCCCCCCAAGTGCTTTCATGGCATGTTACGGGGATACCTTTTATCAGGGTAATATAGCCTAGTACACACTGAATTGTAGTCTTTGTTAAATCTGTTGAACCTGGTACAGTCATTTGGATTAGCCCGGTGTAAGGGATCGACAAGGATAGTTGAACCTGCAGTTGTTGGACTTTATTATCCTGGGGACGTAACCTCTGATTATTTCTGGAGCGCAGAAAAAATATTTAAATCATATAGGCCTACACTTTGTAAACCAGGAACTACTCTTCTAGGGGTGCTATTCATAGACATTTCACTAGCCCGTGCTATGAGCGTGCTAAACTAGCCCCGGCTATCGACTGGTGACTTGTACGGGATTCATATATCATATCATATCGCTAACACTGGTTTATGAATACGAAAAACGTTAGTTCGCTGATCATCCTTCGGAAGCCCGCGCTAAGAATGTCTATGAATACTGCCCCTAGAGATTACATTTGCCATAATTTCAAGGAACCATGTTTGATTCTACTCAACGTCGCAATGCAATGTGTATTGGTGTTATATGAGGCAGGGTTGTGACTTCGATATTTCGAAACAGTTCAAAAATGCTTGTGCGTTTAAGTGATTAAAAAAGAAACACCATATATTTTTATTTCAGGAAAATTTTTTTCTATGTAAATAAAAAGTTAATAAATTAAAAACGGGCAAGCGCTGATACACATAAGCGCTTATAACTTTCTGTGTTGAACGGAACTTATCTTAGGCTGAATTGAAAGTTTAAGAGTTGTAGTTTATTTCACATCCTCATTGTCGTTTTTTCTGGAATGATTTACTGTAATTACAACACTAATGCATTTCAAATTTTGAATTTTTAACATGTTCACGAGAAATAAAAAAAAATCAATTTATAACTCATTTAATTTTCTTGATGTGTGTAATTTGAAGATGGAATGCGGAAATTGAATTCTAAAGAAATATTTTAGTAAGTGCGTGTGCTGCATGTACTCGTGGAATGTGTAGCTCCGCTGAGCGAAAAGGATCTGACGAAAGATATATTTTGACCGTCACAGAACCCATTAATGCTGTTGAGTAAACACTTTCGTACGAAAAATTACACTAATCCTCACTCGATACAAAAAGAATCCCCATGTCAACAGTCATACCGCACAATCCTTCTGCTCCCCGACAGATGATTGGTTCTACGTTCGCGCCGGAAAATAAGGCATGCATCGGCACGTATGGGTCAATGACAGATGACGTGACATTAAGGGCAATTATTTTAAACTATGCTAACAACCCAACATAAAGCAGTGAATGCGACCGGGATTTTTACAAGAATGTACTTATATTCTGAAGCGTCTACAACAGGTAACGAACTGTTTCTGAAACGTTTCCCCTTATGACCTTATGATGTTTTAAACCTGAATTAGTGGCAACTGACTAGCCTATTATATCTCTCACTACTAATGTACGTCGTAGAACATTAACAATACGCAATTTAACGTAGCATATAATCGACATAGTATTATGTGTTATAAATATTATAATACAAGAGGCAAAAAAGTAATAGAAACTGATTGACCGACTGTAGTTTACACATCTCTTTGGGTTAGTGTTTTAAGTGGTGACGCACCACTACACGACCTCCTTGTTATGTTATCACGCCTCATTGCAAAGGTTCGCTATCGACTCTGTCTACAAATCACATTATTTCGTGACAACATTAATTAGTTTTCCACCTGCTTCAAATGTAGTATTGCCTTCGCGTGTTTAGAAAAACATCAAATTTGTTATTAATACTTCGAAAAATTCGTAACATGTGTGCTCCCAAAAAAGGGAACTAATTTAATGTCGCGTTCTAGGCGTCATAAAGAGATTATGCATGAAAGAAGATTGTAAAAAAAAAAATACATAAATAAAATGATGTGCATTTTAAGAAAATACACAGGCATTTAAAAGATAAGTATCCGGAGGCTGAAAATTCGCCAAACTCAGACCAAAATACCGTGCACTTCCTGGGGCTCGTGAAACTCATTCAGTTTGTGTGTGCAGCCACCATGAGTTAATGAATGACTAATGGTGGAAATACAGCGACACTTACAGACAACTGAGGACACTCCTTAGTAATTACAAGGACTTTCTCTCACGGATGTGTAATCCTCCTTCGCCTTAGTGTTATCTTAGAAAATGTCCCAGTGGCCCAGATTCAGCAGTCTTATTGAACAACTTGCAAGATCTTTATAAAGAAAACATTATTGAGAACATTACTTACAAGCAAAGGGTGGCAGTTGACGGAAAAAATTTAGAAATTGCAATTACAAGTTACGATTTCTTTTCTTTTTTTTTTAAATGTTGTTCACAAAATTAGAAGCCTTTGGACCCCCTGTATTTATTTCACTTTTACAAGCTGAACTTCTCACAGAACGAAAAGAAAACCTACAGGAAGGAGAATGTTTAGTCATATGCTATTTTTCGGAAAATTATGCCTTCGTCATTCAAGATTTTATGCAGGGTGTTCACTGGAATACGATCAGGCCACAGTGCATCAGTTTTTAATTCATTTCACACAAGTAAGTGAATTGAAACACAGAAATCTAGTTGTAATATCTGACTGCCTTAAACATGATACGAAAGCAGTTCATCTTTTTCAACGTTATTTAATCACATTACTAAAGGAGGAAATTGTTATTTAGTCAACTTCCGAAGACAAGTCTGAACCTCACAAGTGATACCAAGAAGGCACCATTTATGAGGCAACTAGGACAGGAGATAATGGGGTAGGGTGGCCAGTTCTTTTCTCCCTCCACTGCATACATCACCGACTAGCTAATCAGACTTCAGATGCATACAACAATTGTTCTTCCTCTGACACATATCAAGTGAGATGTACTGCCTGATGGTATTAGGGATTATTAATACAATTGAATACTCCACGGGATAAGAATAAGTATCTAAGTACATAGGGGAAACGAAGTACCATATACCCTTATTCCGGAGGGTATTCAATTATTTATCTGACGGCGCGAGTGCACAGTATTAGAATAGAAATAATTTTGTAAAAAAATGCTGCCATGAGAGAGATTTTGAATTATCTGCAGAGTGGCATTTTTTTTGCAACATCTCACTGTACATACCCTTGTGATGGCATTGGCGGTAGCACTAAGAAAGCAGCTCTGAGAGCGAATCTTCAGCCACTTCCAGATCCCACCACAACACCTAACAGTGTTCGTATGTACTGTGAAAAGTATTAGTGGCATTTTCTTCAAATTCTTCGGTAACGAGGATTTGATAAAATAGTACGAACTTTTAAAACAACGATATAAGAAAACTAAATCAATACTAGGAACACTAACAATACATTCATTCATCCGCATTTCAACTAACAAAGCAGTAACAATACTTCGCCTCACATGAAGAAACAATAGTGGCACTTTGAACTGATTCTGTATAGTTTATTTTCATGTAAATAAATTAATTTAATGCAAGAGACGTGTGTTAATGTATTATCCTGTTACTGATGTCAATTAGAGTTGAACAACGATCGAGAAAGCGACAGTAACAGCGCCCGCAAAGCCGAAAACCCGCACGACAGTATTGCCTACTTCGTTGACTGCTTGTGAGTGAATCAAGCGAACTTTCAAGACATCAAGTGTGGTCAACTCTCGAACGTCAAGCAACCTTCAATCGCTACTGTCGTTTATAACAACCTGAACTTTTATCTATTTTGGTATCTGTTATATATGTATAAACAATCAAGTAGCCTATTTGAAACACCATCTCTACCTTTCAGTGTATAATAATCCCTTCCCCAATCTTTATTTAAATACTAGGTCCTTATTAAAAGGCTAGGATTTTTTTTTCGTATGATTGAGATCAAGTATACAATCTCAAGTAATATATATATATATATATATATATATATATATAATATTAACGTTTTATTTAACGTTATGTTTTATGTTTCTTAGAAATTCAAATTTATTTGAGAACTTTTTTCTATTTATATCACCATAGATAATATCTGATAAATGATAATAGAACAGAACATATTGATAACTCTGATACTGTTTTTTTTGGTATCAATTAAACATCTCTAATGTTATTTCAATTATGTGTGTCATTCAGAGTTACGAAATCTTTCCGCGCCGACCAAATGCTATTTCGAGAATAAATTATGAGCTCATAAGAGTTACGAGACGAGACTCGAAAGACAAGTCCAACGAACAAAGCGAGCGAGAGCGGCAGTAGATTTGTTAATCTCTAGTGTCAACCTATACCCTGCTCCACCGTTACAACTCGTGTCTGAGTAACGTCTTGTTGAGCAAGTCAGTTAATTTTATATCTTCGAGTTCCAGCCTGAAATTTTGTACACATACATGAAAACGAATGGAGACTGCAAATATATTTTCTATATTACTTTAGACTATCGACAGTCCTTAAATATTAAATTTAAAGACAAACTGCTAGATTTTATCTAGGCCTATTCTAACGCTATGTGTGACGAAAGTGTGTTAAATTAGGTTTAAAACGAGCGTAAAACGATTCTCCTATGACCATTGCAATTTGAAATATTGAAGTTCATATGAGACAATTGCAGACTTTTATGGAAATTTATGTACTTTTTTACCTATTAAATTAGAGGAGTTTGGAAATAATAAAAAACAAATGTATGTATTTTTAGTCACAGAATGCCTAAAAAGGGTTTCATAAAAATTGGTGGCGTAAAGGTCTTTTTTCTCTTAAAACTGTCCTAATTGCCGCGGAATGACTCGCATATTATCGCCGCGCTCTCGTGGTTAACATGTCGGCATCATACAATAGCGTGCGGTGTTCTTTTAAAACATAATTTTGCCGACCGATTGTTGCTCTGTAGGTTTCACTCTAAGCGTCACGTTGTCACGTCTACTTCCTCTGTAAGAATAAGCACTAACAATATTGTTAAATGGCTATTATTATTATTGTTATTATTATTATTATTATTATTATTATTATTATTATTTCTATTTCATATTCGAGTACGTTGACATTCATAACTCTTATTAATAATTTTTAATCACATACCTTAATGTTTGTCCTCAGCACAAGACATTGCAACCTTGGTTTTAGTCCACGTGGATTAGACAAGTAGGTGTCATTTAATAATGGAAGCAGCTTATTAGTTGCAATATTGAAATTGAGGCGAGTGATTGGAGCAGCGACATAAGAAATTGAAAACAATAATGGAATTGAATTTCAAAGACCTGCCGAATGTTAACCATGAGAGCCCGGCGATAATACCTAACGTTGCTTTTTTAGCCTGTTATTTAAAGACTATGGGTGCTATTCATAGACATTTCGCTAGCCCGCGCTACGAGCGTGCTAAACTAGCCCCGGCTATCGACTGATTACTTGTACAGGATTCATATCATATCATATCATATCATATCATATCATATCATATCATATCATATCACTAACACTGGTTTATGAATACGAAAAATGTTAGTTCGCTGATCATCCACCGGAAGCCCGCACTAAGAATGTCTATGAATATGGCCCCTACTAGATTATTTAACTTCGCTGGAATTGATATCTGTACGGTATTTTGGCGAGATGAGTCTGAGGATTCGCCTTGAATTATCTGAGGTTTGTTTAGAATTGAGAAAAATCTCGGAAAAAACCCAACCAGGTAATCAGCCTAATCGGGAATCGAACCCACTCCCGAGCGCATCCCCGGACAAACAGCCAAACTGCTACCTCCTGAGGTACGCCGGTGGGTCCGAACGTTGTTCATAACCTCGTATTCCTCCTTACAGGTGAAGTCACATTTTGTGTATACCCATATCTAGGTAATGAGACTGAATATAATATTCAATGCGAACTTCATTATAATTATCATAATCAATTTCACCATCATATTCATAGTCATCGACATTCACGGTTCCCAGACGCTATGTCCATGGATATTTCTTCCACTGTTTCGTGCGTCCCTTTGATATTCTGTCCACTATATTTTTTCGTCCTCTGGTATTTTATATTCAATATTATTTCGTCCTCAGTTTAAATGTCCATTGTGCTATTTTGTCCTCTGAAAGTTTGGTCCACATTTTATTATGTCCTACATTTATTTTTTGTTCTCTTTATTAAGTTGTCCATTTTATTGTCTCGTCCCGTACACTGTGTCCAATATTTCTGATTGTCCATTTGCACAAATGGTTTAAAACTAATACACTATTACTATTACACCACTACCACTGTAATAATAATAATAATAATAATAATAATAATAATAATAATAATAATGTGAGTGAAAGTGATAAGCATAATTGTTGTGGACAAGCATGTCCCGCCCTCTTACGGTTGATATATAAGCAATTTCAAATGTTTTCACATACTTCAAAATATAATACTGAACCAATGAACTACATATTTCCATACAAATGAGCATTATTATGCTACAAAATAATTAAACACACTTCCGTAACAACCCTTCGTTTTTAAACTGCATATTGGAAGTACTTGTTACCCAAAAATGAACGAAGTATTCGAGGAAAAATATTTAGTTGACACAGAAACTAGTGGTCAAAGAAAAATTGGGAAAACAATTATGGACACAATAATTCTTGACCGAAATATTAATGGACAATTTTTTTTTGTGGACGAAAAGTTTGCTGGAATAATTTCCTTGGGCAAATTAGCTGTGGACGTGAGGTAGAGGGCAAATTGTCTGATGGAAGTACTGCTGTGGACATATCGTCCTGGAAGCGATTTTCACACTCATTTCGTCTGCGTCGTCAACATAACATACAAAATTCTGCTTTCATTCGGAACCTATTTCATTGAGAAATTGCGATAATAGCCATGTGTGGGGTCAGAGAGGTATAGAGATGCTTACCGGGCGTAACATGGAATGTCCCTAAGATCTTATGCCCAAGGAGGGTTTTTGCGCAGCCGTGATGAAATGAGTTGCGTGCCGATTGTGCTGTCAGGCTAAACCAGCATAATCATCCCTCACATTGTGCATTTCTCTGTAGTTATCAAATCCGTGTACTATATCTCTGGCTGTTGTATGCCATATCCCCATAGATCTACGTAAGTCTTCATATTCCATCTGGAAAGGAAGAACTTGGGGAGATTTGGTTCCTCTTACAGGTCCGATATTAGTCTAGAATCCACCCTCAGTACCATCTTCCGGTCTTTGGACAAACAACAAGAAATGGGACCTTGTCTTCTATCGATGTAGTTAACAAAATTATGCAGTGACAATTGAAGTGTTTTTTGTTTTTTGTTTTTTTTATTAACAACCCTCCATGGCGGACGAACGATTCTTACTTACTTATAAACGGCTTTTATGGAACCCGCAGGTTCATCGCCGCTCTCACATAAGCCCGCCATTGATCCCTATCATGTGCAAGATTAATCCAGTCTCTGTCGTCATATCCTACCTCCCTCAAATCCATTTTATTATCCTCCCATCTACGTCTCGGCCTCCCCAAAGGTATTTTTCCCTGCGGTCTGCCAACTAACACACTATATGCATTTCTGGATTCGCCCATATGTGCTACATGTCCTGCCCACTAAATCATCTGGATTTAACATTCCTAATTATGTCAGGTGGAGTATACAATGCGTGCAGTTCTGTGTTGTGTAACTTTCTCTATTCTCCTGTAACTTCATCCCTCTTATCCCCAAATATTATCCTAAACACCATATTCTCAAATACCCTTAATTTCTGTTCCTCTCTCAAAGTGAGAGTCCAAGTTTCACAACCATACAGAACAACCGGTAACATAACTGTTTTATAAATTCTAACTTTCCGATTTTTTTACAACAGACTATATGACAAAAGCTTCTCAACCGAATAATAACAGGCATTTCCCATATTTATTCTGCGTTTAATTTCCTCCCGAGTGTCATTTATATTTGTTACAGTTGCTCCAAGATATTTGAATTTTTCCACTTCTTCGAAGGATAAATCTCCTAATTTTGTTTCCATTTCGTACAATATTCTGGTCACGAGACATAGCCATAATATACTTTGTCTTTTCGGGATTTACTTCCAAACCTATCTCTTTACTTGCTTAAAGTAGAATTTCCATGTTTTCCCAAATCGTTTCTGGATTTTCTCCTAACATATTCATGCCATCCGCATAGACAAGAAGCTGATGTAACCCGTTCAATTCCAAACCCTGTCTGTTATCCTGAACTTTCCTAATGGCATATTCTAAAGCGAAGTTAAAAAGTAACTGATAGTGCATCTCCTTGCTTTAGCCCGCAGGGACGAACGATTCAGCAACACGAAAAACAAGTGATGCCCATTTTTTTTTTAACTGTGATGATTGTGATGTTAATGAAAAGGGAATTGTGGACTGTTGAATCAACGAGAGAGAGAAACAGGTAAACCCAGAGAAAAAGCTTATAATCACGGTTTAGTCCACTACAAATACAACTCCGTTATCGCCGTGGTTTGAAGTCGAGTCCGCGATCTTCGTAATCCAGCTCTCTGCGAACTGAACTGCCAAGGCGGCTATGTAGGCCTATGGATTTAGCAAGTGGCAGCATAATCCACTCGAGATAAATGAAGGCACTCAACGTTGTGCCCACTTAGAATAAGGGGGTAAATCTCTGTATGAGGGTGTTATTTCTGTTTATTTAACTGTATTAATACTCAAAGCCTAAATAATGTCTAACGAGTAACGTAACTATTCAACACCAGAACTCACCGGTTCATTGAAAGCAAAGAAACTTGGGTTGAGGATTATTCAGACATTTTCTTGGTACATTAGAATTTGTCGATTTCATCAGGCGTAAGTACGTTTTTTATGCGTTTGAACTGGACTGGAGATTTGTGTCTGTGAAAGTTTTCTGCAAATGAGGACGTAGCTGCAATAAGGGCCCATAACCTCATAGGCCCTTTTTCCAGAGAATGCATAAATGGATTCTCCATAGTATCTTTGCTATACCCACAAAATTTCATTGACAAATTTTGATCAACAATGCTAGTAAACCTGTTTATTTCAATAATTTATCGTCGTTGTTCCTGCAATAATTCCTGTGTGACTTATTTATCGATTTTCAGATTTTTGCTCTATTAACTTAAATAGTGATACATCAAGTAACAAAATGTCCTATTTGTAATTATATTTCTTTCTTTCGAATATGTAAGAATTCACAGTCTCCTATGTACGGCTGCCATAGGATGAATGAATGTGTTTTTTCTTCCTACTGAAAAATTTTATATTTTGCACATAGGAGTTATTGCAGGAACAACGACGATATGTTATAGACCCTTTATCTATAGAACATGTTCATACATGAAAAACTGCCCTCCAAGACTGGATCTTCAATCAGTGTCTCGAGCTCCAGTGAAGAAAAGTAAAGTTAAGGATGTCAGAGACTTGTTAAAATAATCCGTGGCGCTACAGCCCGTGAAGGGCCTAGACCGACCAGCCGGCTACTGGCCTCACTCCAACATGCTGAAGCAGAGGTGGACGATCATCCAACGAGAGTGGAGGTTTCGTGTGGTTAGCACGATGATCCTCCCAGCCGTTATAGCTGGCATTTGCAACTTATTTCGCTACCTATCGTAGCTCCCCAAGTGCATCACGATGCTGGATGGGCAACAGTCCCTTACACTGGCAGTGACTTATTTCCATATGTAAAAGAGGAAAGCCGCTCATTTTGAGTCCCTTTTCCAATCTTCTGAAACTATGGAAGATGACAGAGATGAGGAGGGAAATCGTGTGGAAAATATGGATGTGGAATTTAAAATAGTTGTTTGAAAAGCATTTTTTACTATTCAGCAAATTCATGATGTGTTATCTTGTTTGATAAACTTCTATTCCTCATTTTGTTTTGAAAACATTTTTAACTTCTGAAAATGTTCGTGATTTGTTATTTTGTATGGAAAAAATGTCATAAAGTCTAAATATTCATGACTCGTTATTTTGTTTCGAAAACATTTCTAACTTTTCGAAATGTTCGTTATTTGCTATGTTATGTGCAAAATATCTCAAGTTCTAAAAATGTTAATGGATATTATTAATAATATTGCTGTATTTTATAATATAAAAATATAAATAATAATACATTTTTATAAAGACTGCACACCGTATATTTATTTTTGAATTGGAAATACGTTCTCCAGAAAAGAGGCCCATAACATGCGTTACTTTTATACATTACTCTTGAAATATATAACATTGGATTAAAATGCTTTTAGCATTTCTGTTATATTATGTAAAAACACAATACTACGTATTTGGCATTTTCATACACATTGTCTAGTGCATTTAGTGTACTGCTTTAAAAATTTCAACTCTATTATATCGCAGAATAGCATTTTGGAGTATGGGCCCTTATTGCAGCTACGTTTAATGTTTCCAATATTGATGTAAGCGAGGAATAAAAATAACGTTTCTATTAGCTAGCTGCTACTCTATATAATTTATCTTATATTTCCCATCTAGTTAGTATTACAAAGATTGTGGGCCACCGGCGTAGCTCAGTCGGCTAAGGCGCTTGCTTGCCGATCCGGAGTTGCGCTCGGACGCGGGTTCGATTTCCTCTTGGGCTGATTACCTGGTAGGGTTTTTTCAGAGATTTTCCCCAAGCGTAAAGCGAACATCAGGTAATCTATGGCGATTCCTCGGCCTCGTCTCGCCAAATACCATCTCGCTATCACCAATTCCATCGATGCTAAATAACAGAGTACTTGGTGCAGCTTTGTTAAATAACCAACTAAAAAATTGTGAGGACCATGAAAGGAATTTCAACTACGTCCATTAATAGAGGGTCCTATTCTAGCAGGAAGACGTCTGGCTGCGCATGCGTATTTTCACAAAACTCCCGCTTTTGCCACAATTCTACTCCAAAGTACACACCAGTGCAAATTAGAAATTGTAGGCCTGTATTTATTTTTGGTATAAGTCTCTCCTTACATGCATGCTTTTTAACTTTTATCTTTTTATGAAAGTATTGAAGGTACCGTGTAACAAAAGTCGTTGCCAAAGGGGGGGGGGAGATATTATTTTGAAATGCCAAATGTAGGATTTTGATGAAGAGAACCATGACTCTATAAGAATTATGTCAAAGACAAGTCATGTTAAAGATCACGACCAGGATATGGGCAATAACAAAGACAACAAGGACCATAATAAGGACCACGCAAATGACAAGGACGACGAAGAGAACCACGACTGCGATAAGGACCATGACTAAAACAAGGACAATGACTAAGCCAAGGACCACGATAAAGATCATGTACAAGGACCACGACTAGTTCAACGATGAGGTCAACGTTAAGGAGCACGATGATGTCCTTGACATGAACCACGACAGGGATCGTGGTCCTTACGGTACTTGTAGTGCTTGTGTTTCCTATCTTGGTCCTTTTGATCCCTGTAGTGAGCCATATTGTGGTCCTTTTGTCCTTGTGATTTTTGTCATACTACTTTTGTTGACCTTGCCTTGGTCATCGTAATCCTTGTTTTTGTCGCGGTCTTTGTTGTGATCCGTTTTGTCTCTGTCATGTTCCTTATCGTGATCGCTGTCGTGGGCGTGGTCCTTGTAGTGATCCTTATCGTGTTTCTTGTTGTCCTTGTGGTACTTATCGTGGTCGTGGTTTTTATCGTTGTCCTTGTTAACACTATCGTTCCTGCTGGTCCTTATCTCAGTCGTCGTGTTCGTGGCCAGTATCATGGTCTCTTACCATGATCCTTGTGGTAATTGTGTCCATGTCATGATTCTAATCGTGGTTGTTGTCATTGCCCTTATCGTAGTCTTTATCGTGGTCTTTGTCATGGTCCTATACTTCGTAATTTCAAATAAAATGGTTTTCCCAATGTGGCAATTGACTTTTGTTTCACAGTGTAGTATATCTAGTCTTGTGATGGTCTTAAAAGCAGTATTGCAATCTGTCCTATCACGGTAGAATACGAATTCTAGCGCCATGAAAATAATAACTGAGGTGACCTGTACGTGTTTCAAAGCCTTCTGGAGGAGAAGTGAGCGCTCTCATTCCCACAGCTCAGAGCTCTCACTCGCACGCTTCCCCTTTCGAGATGTCCTCCTGTGTGGATCGAACTTATAACGGCGCTTGCGATTTAAGGCGCACGGACAGAAACCACTTAAGGCTGGTTCAAAATAAACCGGGAACGTAAACGAGAACGAGAGCGGAAATGTTAAAATAAATGTATTTAAATATATTGTGAATGCTCACATTTAAATACATTTACATACATATATTTATTTTAACATTATTTCCGTTCTCGTTGTCATTTACATTCCCGGTTTATTGTGATCCAGCCTTTATTGCTTTGCGATTGCCGGAAATATTTCAGTTCAAGAAAATACACAAACTCGACTCTGTAATACTTAACTTTACAGTGCGTAGAAATTTAAATGCTCCAACGTTTTCATATTGCAGTAAATTATTAATCCAAAACTTTAAGAAGTATCCAAAACCTAATATTTCCCCAATTCACACATACATTCTATTTCTAATGTCCAGTTTCTGCTGTGTATATCTGCCAATTTTTGGAGTTCAAGTTTAAGTCCATAAACTTTACAGCGTCTAAAATTTCTTGTGCAGCTACAAAACCGTATTTCGCAAGATTGGTAGGAATCATATAGTTTCCTTCGGACCGCCAGTATAAAATTTATTGTACGTTAAAGAGCTTTCCTGAACAAGAGTGCAGCATTCTCAATCACGTCATAAACAATCTCTTCAAGACTTCATGAACCATTGTGTTTCCGTTTCAAACTGTCCCAACCTCAGAAGTACCAGTCGAATTCTATGAGACTAGCGTCCACACCTGTGGAGTAACGGTCAGCGAAACCAGGTGGCTCGGGTTCGAATCCCGGTCGGGGCAAGTTACCTGGTTGAGGTTTTTCCGGGGTTTTCCCTCAACCCAAAACGAGCAAATGCTGGGTAACTTTCGGTGCTGGATCCCGGATTCATTTCACCGGCATTATCACCTTCATATCATTCAGACGCTAAATAACCTAGATGTTGATACAGCGTCGTAAAATAACCCAATAAAATAATAAAAAAAAATAAAAATACATCTATGAGACTAGCAAAATTCCAGAAAGAATATATTTTTTTTAATTTTATCTATGGGCGATGGAAGCGACCCAAAGTGCAAGTTATATATTATAGGAGCGAAGTATTTTAAGAACAATACCGGATATCATACTGTATTCCAAAACAAAGAACTTCCCCGAGAGGAATGCAGTCGTTGATTGCGAGATAGCCACAAGAGAGAATCGTGCTTATCTTGCGTGTGGGCATGTGTCCACGGGCCTGGCCTATGCGGTAAACAACCCAACTACTAACGAACCTGAAAACGTATAATTGCCTCAGAATCTTGTCACAGACGACACCCTGACGCTGCAACCAAAAGACCAATTCAGTTTTAACTGTATATTTTGATGGAGCCTTATTTACTTCAACGTTATGATAAAGAGCGTTGTCCAATGCCACCACAGATTGCGGAGGAAAATTGGCCAATAATTTCTTTCTGACCCATTTCTCGAAGTTCAAACCATTCATATGGCCTTGGTAATCTCCTGTGTTAGTTCCTGCTTTATAAACTAGTGCGGCACCTTGAAAAAATAGCTCTGAACGTACATGAATCATTAGTAATCTATTAGCTGAATTTCCATGAGCATAAACAGCCGATACGTCCTCACTCTGCCAGCATTTTTTTTGTAAAGTGAGGTTGCTGTCCACGAAACTTTCGTCGAAATAAAATATCTCTTTGTCTTCACTGCGAAACTTCCTCATTGCCTTCAAATATTTCGCACGCCAATTTATATCTGGCCTCTCTGTAAGAATTTTTCGTTTATTGCAGCACTTTTTCCATCTAAATCATATATAAGTTTTCCTAAGAGTTCCTGCCCCCCCCCCCATGGAAAGTCAAATTTTTCCTGGATTATAGGGAGTAGTTTTGTACATATAGGTACAATTTTTAATGTATAAAACTCTTGCACAGTCCGCCTAATGACGCATAGATTAAAATCATCTAGTGTAGGCCTACCGACGTTTTACTCATCTGGCGTCCACACCTGTGGAGTAACGGTCAGCGCGTCTGGCTGCGAAACCAGGTGGCCCGGGTTCGAATCTCGGTCGGGGCAAGTTACCTGGTTGAGGTTTTTTCCGGGGTTTTCCCTCAACCCAATACGAGCAAATGCTGGGTAACCTTCGGTGCTGGACCACGGACTCATTTCACCGGCATTATCACCTTCATATCATTCAGACGCTAAATAACCTAGATGTTGATACAGCGTCGTAAAATAACCCAATAAAATAAAATTTACTCATCTGGCCTGGGTCGGTTGTTTTCCAGGATTGCGCAGACGTGACTGGGAGACCGCATCTCTTTCTTTTGTCTTCTTATGGTTTTAATTGTCCATGTGGACACGCCGGTATACTTGGAAGCCCTCTCTTTTGCACGGACAAGAGGAAGATTCAGCTGTTTATTTCTTGATTCTTCGTCACATACTTTAATTAAGTTCGATATTATTTCCCTTGCATCGCTGTGTATAGTTTTACCACAGTCACGAAGCTCAATACGAAGTAAATATGCATCCATAGATAGTTGCTAACCACTAGGATCGCTAATATCGCCTCATTACAGACAATGCGAAATAGTACCGGCACAGTCTATTGTTCCTAGCAACCTCACAACTCAAGCTTCTCGACTGTATATACTAGACTGTGGTTTTACCTTTCTTCCACTTCCTCTCGGACATTGTTCAATCACAAACAGAAACACATGTATACTTAAATTAAACAAGCAACACTAGGGTTACCATCCGTTCGGCAAAAGGAGGACATGTGCTCTTTTTTAATCACTTTATCCTGTCCGTCAGGCATTAAAAAAAATGAAATGTCCGGCATTTCGCATTTCAACTAGAATTAATATGAATATTGAATAATGTGCGATATTGTGCATAGAATATCCAAACAAATAGTGAAAACCTATGAAAGAATTTAACTGCTTTCAGTGGTTGAAGCTGGAGCACATAAAAAACATAACGTATGATGATCTATTGACATGCTTTGAATTCTTACACTCTAAAAGTCACTTCATGATTCTAAGCTATTTTATCTATTTTATTCTACAATGTACAAAGATATGCTAATCAAGTTAATTTGGACAAAGGTTTAACTTTAGATAAACAATGGTGCAAGTTCTTCAATTCCAATAGTTCTGCGAGCACTGAAACTTTCTTAGAACTCTTAAACATGTCAATTCCATTCATTTATCCCAAGTTACAATGGACGTGTTGAGAGAATATTTTCCCTAATATCTGCTCAATGGACAAAAGAACAAAATCGCATGCTAACGGAGACAGTCAGAGGTACCATCATAGTGAAATATAATTTGAAGAACATGTCCTGTGAACAGTTCCATAGTTATTTATTACAAGATATAAGTTTGTCTCTTCAGGTTCTTGTGCACAAAGTGGTCTCCATCGACGACGAATAGAGTAAGACGTAATACTGATCCAGCAACTAGTGAGAGAACTAAGGTGGGCCATTGTTTTTATATATAATTTTGTTCATACCAATTTTTAAAAAGTCCTGCTTTTTCAGCAGTGTCCTCTTATTTTAGATTTCACGTCCTCCTATAGAATTTCTTCTAATGGCAACCCTAAGCAACACGCACATACACACTTGACTTAAGCGAAGATAAGGATGGCAAAATTACTCTTAACAATGATCTCAATACTAAATCAACTGAAGCACTGGACGTGAGAGTTACATGGTTTTATTCCGATAGTATAAAACAGTGCAATACAGCGAATCTCTCGCGGGAGTTATCTGCAGCCAATCATTAAGATTCTGGCCACGTGTACTGATAGCGTCCACTTCTACCCCACTGAATCATAGAGCACCGCTCAGGGAAGTTCTTTGCTTTGGAATATAGATAGTACTTTATTGAAATCATGTGCGATGAGAGAAAACTGTATTAGTAGTCAAGTTCTGAGTTTAGTTTGTCATGCGAATTGTGAAGTTCGATAATCATTGTATTTTCAAAATAATAAAGGTCATGCGTCATGGGGGGAAAAAGAAAATGGGGAGAAAAACGTATGATTGAATAAATGAGAGGGGAAATGGTGGAAGAGACATTAAAAGGTAAGCGAAAACTTGTCCTTACAAGGGAGTTCAGAGCAGAGAAAAACTGAATATGTGGGCTCCAAGCCTGTTGGCCAATTGTCTCACTCAAGAGTTTCGCTATTTCACTGAAGCAACCCTAGAAAATTAATGAAAAAAATAAGGGTAAATTGACAATAACTATATAAACGATGGAAATTGCATCTAATAATTAAAGAAAAGATAATATCAGTGCATGGTATTGATTTCTACACTTCGTTTTTGCTATTTCGATTTATGCAGTATAATGGTTTTTCTATTCTCTGTACGGTGAAGAGCATAGACCTACTCTACCGCGGATCAGTGCTATGCCGAGGCGTGTTGTGTGATTTCACGAAGAAATTTATATTTTCTATTTAGGTTTACTTTCTTCTAAGCAAACGTATTTTACCGAACTCTTCATTGTCCAGTTATACATTATTCTACTTAATAGAGCAGTTTTTGGCTTCGGAAATGATTCTTGAAATTTTATGCTGTGTTCATGAAGTATGAATTTTATTTCCATTAAGCCAATTTCGTGTTTTTAATCGAAATGTTATTTACATACTTTCTTAATATCGGAAGACTTGTTTATTTGCGTTCGTTATCGCTTTCTCGGTATAAGAAATACTCAGTAAGGTCTTATTAACAAATGGGTTTTAGAGAACCCGGAGGTTCATTGCTGCCGTCACCTAAGCCAGCTATCGGTCCCTATCTTGAGCAAGATTAATCCAGTCTCCAGCATCATATCCCACCTTCCTCAAATACATTTTAATGTTATCCTCCAACCTACATCACAGCCTCCCCAAAGGTCTTTTTTTTTCTCTCCTGCCTTCTAACTAACACTCTTTATACATTTCTGGATTCGCCCATACGTGCTACATGCCCTGCCCATCTCAAACGTCTATATTTAATGTTGCTAATTATGTTAAGTGAAGAATACAATGCATGCAGTTCTGCCTTGTGTAACTTTCTCCATTATCCTGTAATTTCATCCCCCTTACTAGTCCCAAATATTTTCCTAAGCATCTTATCCTCAAACACCCTTAACCTCTGTTCCTCTCTGAAAGTCTGTTCCTCTCTGAAAGTGAGAGTCCAAGTCTCACAACCATACAGAACAACCGGTAATATAACTGTTTTATAAATTCTAACTTTAAGATTTTTTTGAGAGCAGACTGGATGACAAAAGCTTCTCAACCGAATAATAACAGGCATATCCCATATTCATTCTGTGTGACATTTATATTTGTTACTGTTGCTTCAAAATATTTGAATTTGTCCACCTTTCCAAACGACAAATTTCCATTTCGTAATATGTTCTGATCACGAGACATAATCATATACTTTGCCTTTTCGGGATTTACTTCCAAACCCTCCTTAAGGTCAGTTGCATTAGCTTCACCTGTAGGCTATGTGAAGGTCTTGATACGTTCGTAAAAATTGTCTGTAGTAATGTCACGAGAGGTCTGAGATTTATCTGGGAAATCTCAGATCTCGAGTGACATTTATTAGGACTATTTCGTGAATAAAATAAAAATTGTAAATAATATATCCCTAAAATTCGATTACAAAATATTAATAATTGTATATTTACGAATACTTCAACTATTCAGACATTGTGAAGTTGAAATAGATGAATATCGATTACTGCAATAAAGAAATTCGGTATTATTCAGTAATGCCAATTGCGAAAAGTGAAATACAGGTTTCACAATGTTAATTACATGTACTGCAGTTTTCTCGTATTAGTATAACATAGGCCTAAATACATTTTCATTATATGCTGAAATCATAATAGAATTTAAAATCTTATATAATTACAGTAACCTGATTAATACACTAATTAAATGAATAATATTAATGCTTATGTATTCACAGCTGACATGTTCCTACACAGTGAAACCATCTCTGTATAGATAATTAAAACACGAATTTTGTTACGCCATACGGAAGGCAGTTTGATCAAAGACCTTGTATATATTACTATACAAGGTCTTTGGGTTTGATATGCGATGATGTTACATAAATTTGAACATCTGACTTTCTATTAATTGTTTAATTTCATTCACAAAATACAAATTTTATAGGCTACAATTATAGGTTAAGTTACACGTGGGAGCAGGACCAGTGTCACCTGTGCCCTATTTCGACCGTTGCTCGTGGTACAGGAAAGCATTTTATATAGCTTGACACAGTCCAATATTCCAATCGCGTATGCGTGCAATCTGGGAAGAATATTGAAAGAATCAAGTTTAAAAGGTACGTACGTTCAATTAAGATGCATGAAGATTTTGTGCCTACATGGTGCGCCGTTTTGAACATCGTCTTCACTGCGTAAATATATTAATTAATATTAAATATCAATCTTGCATTCATGGCTTTAAAGTTGAAAGAAAAGTTTAACCGTGTAGTTGCGTCTTAATGTATTCATAATCATCAATTTACGTGGAAACATTTGGAGACAACGACTAAATAAAAGAACGACCATGCGATAAATTGATAGCGATAAATCTAGCTGCAAAAGTCATCGCAAAGTATGACTGTGATTGGTTGAAATTCAAAATTTCATTACACTTCTTTGGTCGAAAATGGAATGACGTCATATAAACGAAATAATCTTGTTAAATGTATTTCGTATATTCAGGAAGATGCACATCGCGCTATTGATTCTAAAGCACTTGATAACTTTTCATCGTTGTTCCTGCAATAACTCGTATGTGCAAAATATAAAATTTTTCAGTAGGAAGAAAGGATACATATTTATTCATCCTATGGCAGCTGTACATAGGGGACTTGAATTCTTACATTTTCGAAACAAAGAAATATAATTACATATAGGAGATTTTATTATTTATTGTATCACTATTTAAGTTATTTAATACAGCAAAAATCTGAAAGTCGATAAATATGTCACATAGGAGTTATTGCAGGAAGAACGACGTTATGAATTGTCCACTATTGTAGAAGGCGATCAATTCGGAAACAGGAGGGGGCAGAGTTTATCAACAGGCACACTGAGTGAGCTCCACGTGTTGAACTCCCGGGTGATGAGGCAACTCTGCGGAGCCACGCTCCCGTCTGCGGGGAATAAATCAATACTTACATGTGAACTGACTGGCTGGCCAGCTGTTGTCTGCTCCACGTGGTGCACGTACTTCTCGTATACGTTGTGCTGAGACATCAGTCTCTTCGGTTTGTCTGAAAATTAATCATAATAGCTTTATCAGATTTTCTGAACTGTTAATTCTATTATTTCCATGTTTACTATCTGTCTTTAGGTTAGGTTATTTTACGACGCTTTATCAACAGCTTAGGTTATTTAGCGTCTGAATGAGGTGAAGGTGATAATGCCGGTGAAATGAGACCGGGACCCAACACCGAAAGTTACCCAGCATTTGCTCATATTGGGTTGAGGGAAAACTCCGGAAAAAACCTCAACCAGGTAACTTTCTCCGACCGGGAATCGAATCCGGGCGACCTGGTTTCGCGGCTAAACGCGCTAACCGTTACTCCACAGGTTTGGACCAATAATAATAATAATGATAATAATAATAATAATAATAATAATAATAAGCTTCAAATTTTGGGTAGTTTTCATAATAATTTTAGGTTTAGGCCTATAGTTCATCCCAGAGATGTTATTCACTGCGTATACAGTCCCGACAGCACTTCGTGCATTTAAAATTTCACACGGAGCGTGCCGCACTGTGGTTCGAATCGCTTAAAATACGGACAAAATTAATAACCCCTTTTCTAGTGGTCATATTAACTTGAAACTTAGTACACTTGTTTGTAGTAACATGTATATAACTTATGCAAATATTAATTACATTTGGAAATGAATAACTTTTTTAGGGGCGAGAAAATTATGCGTTCAGTAATAAGGGCTAAATAAGAGATTTTATCACACTCCTTTATTTTATTGTAAAACTCCATAAATGCAATAATTACAGCAATTTTATGCACACGATTTGTTTAGTAAGTTATTTTACGACGCTTTATCAACAGGTTAGGTTATTTAGCGTCTGAATGAGATGAAGGTGATAATGGCGGTGAAATGAGTCCGGGGTCCAACACCGAAAGTTACCCAGCATTTGCTCATATTGGGTTAAGGGAAAATCCCGGAAAAAACCTCAACCAGGTAACTTTCCCCGACCGGGAATCGAACCCGGGCCACCTGGTTTCGCGGCTAGACGCGTTAACAGTTAGTCCACAGGTGTGGACCCACACGATTTATTAGCAACCACTTGTATGTGGTTTGAAAATTTACATAATATTATGTAATCTAGAATTTTACAATATTATTAAAATTATATGTAGCCAGTATGTATTCCAAATTCAATTAAGGATGACATTTTTTGGGTGAGTACATTCTTTCATCTAATAACGTAACTAATCCGTTTATAATAATTATGTTCGTAGTTTTGCAGGGGTATCCAAAATGCAACGCGACATTTAATATCAGTGGTAATGTAACTGGTATGAACTCGTACACTTGTAAATTCCATTACTTTTTTCGTGCTAAATTATGTTAGAATATCTACATGTTTACATATTTTGTTGTGAAATCTATGGCTAAGCAGGAATAAAGTATACATTTTGCTATTTGCCAAGTTGTTGAATATTTGCATCTGCGAAGTGTGCCTTGGATGCAATGAGTAGCGTCATTGTTGTAACCACGGACAAGATAAAATACAGAACTGTTGAAAGCTCGCAATTCAAACATTCGGATTTAAAAAAAAAAGAAGAGAAAATATTTTTACGCGATAAACTATTTAATTTCAAAAAGGACTTCGATTTCCAGTCTTTCATGAGTCCTCGCAAGCTGATGTTTCAAATTCGTCGTCTTCTTCCCCCCCTCCTCCTCCTCTTCGGATATTAGCAAAAGTCCAAGCACTTCCGAAGATATAGTCTATTTAACTTTTATTTTCGTTTGATAGTTCTTTCAGACTGGAAATTAATTAGTTGGAAGTCAACATTAATCTGCTACAGGGGTCCAAATTGCTGTCTCGTCTTGAAATTCTTTGAATAAAGCTTTCTCGAAATTTTCTCACATCTTTGTTTCTAGGCTCAATGGCCTTCTAATAACTCGCCAACCGGTAAAATAACTGAAACGCCTGCACAATTACAAATCCATGGACAAGAATTTTATGTACTATGGTGGCATTCAGTATTGGTATATTGAAAAATTTATATGTACTTAGGTGTACTGTCATTGATAACACATCTTTCTTTCTCTTCTTTCGTAGCTTATTTTCTTTACTTCAGCCATGATTCCCTTTTTTACGTCTGGGAAGTGTTATTGTAGTCATTTATTTTAATAGTTTCGCTGAATTTTCGTCATCTTCGGTCCTCGGATTCATGACTATGGTGTATGAAAGCTACGCAGCACCCATATTTCTCCCTCAGTTTTTAAATTCTCCTGATGTAAGGGGTTGTTGGCCAGTAACTTAATTTAGGTCAAAATTACATAAATTCTTGCTTAACAGATTAATTACTGATTAATATTTGTTACTTACAATAAAACTAACGTCTGTCCATTCTTATTGTTGCTATTTCTTATATAAAATACAAAACCTGTAATGGCAAAATCTCATTACAGTAATATTCTCATTATATCAATATATTTTAGATTTATATTTTTCTCCCTATAACATAATTCTAATAAACTTCTATTATATTATTTCTCATCAATTTAAGGAACTAGCTATCTCAACTTCGTTATAAATCTTTACATATTGGATATAGACTGAATAGAATTATGTTAACTATTAGGTCATAAATTAAATTATTACTTTTTCTTATAGGTTTATCTCAAATTAAATAAACCATTACTAGTCGTTAAAACTTAACTGTAGAATATTGCTGGAGAATCTTTTAAGTGTATTGTAAATATTCATAATTTAAATATGTATGTCACTATTGTATTGATTAAGGCTGGTTGAGTGGAAGAGAAGGCCTTATGGCCTTAAATCTGCCAGCGAAAATAAAACATTCTATTCTATTATTCTGTTACTCCTCTTACTTAAATCTTCATATTCTTTCGAAGTACGTCAACGATTTTCAGAAGAAGTAGAAAGAATGTCTATAAATGGTAGCTGAATTTCTTGTTAAATATTTACGAAGAAACATGGTTTCGCTGCGGTGATATACGAGTATGTGATTCTAACGCTGATGGTATTGAAGGAAAAAAAACGAATTCTTATTGCATTGTCTAGTGATTTTGGGCTATGACTGTACAAATTTAATTTACATTTGCTGTTTAGATGATGAACAACATATTCTTCATGTTGCACAATTGCCATTACTCTTTTATTTAATTTTCTCGTTAATTTCTTCGCAACTAACACGTAAATTCGTTTTTACACACTATATTATGGACACATTATACAACGACCTGAAACCAACAAAAGACCTCTGGAAACACAAAAAATCAAGGGTCTTTGTTCTTTACTTCGAACAAATCACTCCTCAGTCTTTAAGTAATCAAATATAACTCTCAGTAAGTGCGTATGGCGTGACACGTGTTGACAGTACCGCAGTACTGCGGGGTGTTGCAGATGAAACCTTCGGTGACAAAAATTAGAAATATCTACCAATATCCATATGTAAGCTTCACTGTGCAGACTTCTGCGTATTTTTTTAAAACTATTTCTTTTTCGAAAAATACGAGCAATAAAAACTGAATTTATTATACGTACTTAGAGACACAAAAGACTGAAAATTGTTATTGTTTCCTATGCATAAGACAATAACACGTTCACAAAAAATATACTTAGCATTTTAATTTTCATGATTAAGTCAGAATAGTGTTCAGAAATCACTTACAAAAATGCAGAATTAATCAGGAAAGATTTGTCACTTTCGTCACGTAAGTAACTATTGACCAGATCCATTGAAGTATTCATCGAAAAACATTTGGTCTTATCAGAATGACTACCGAGGATTGTTATTGAGGTAATTTTGTGTTTCTAATATAAAGTTCGAAAAATCACTTTTGTCCGGGTTTTTAGTGATTCGGACCACTGTGCGCCGTTTATACTGTATAACATACAGCCACAGTAGAGGCAAGCAAGAAGTCGTACAGTAACTTCCAGTCCGATTGGTCTGTTGATTTATAATGCATAGAACACGGTGGCGATATTATGTACTTAATGTGCAAAAACATTTTGTTACTAAGAGTAGAAGTATCAAGTGACTGTGCGAAATATTTCATGCCGATAGGCCTATATATAGAGAAGTCGAGGAAGACGATCTTGTTAGCGTCTAAACAAATTATCAAATCCTGTAGAGTCCCCGAATTTCGAAAAATTTAATTTCACTCATTTCTTTGTTCGACAGTATGTAGGCTATGTTAGCAGTTCATTTCATTAATGAAACTAACAAAGCCACATTTGAAATCAAGATTATCCGAGAATAATATGTGGGCTAATCGTCTTGCCGTCGACATAAGTTTCGTTCCAGAACCCATTATAATACGTCGTTTTCAATTCGATGAGGATTCGTCAATTACAGGCAATGATTTTGAAACAATACTTCGCTGGATTAAACAGTGACATTTAATATTGCGGAATTTTCATATATGCAGTTCTGTAAATGATATCCTTCTGTAAAGTTATTAATTGCGTATTGTAAAATAAATTTTGAAGTCTGAAAACACATCAAAATATAATTTCCCGTTCTAAATACCACAATGTCCCGTACGTTTTCCATTTTCAGATTGGTATGTTAAAACTAGAGTTCTAAGAGCTGCTGTAGATTATCATAGGATATCAAATAAGTGTAGAATACGGTATAGAGATGAACAACGATCGAGAAAGCAAGACTAACAGCGCCCTCAAAGCCGAAAACCCGCACGACAATGTTGTATACGTCGCGTCGTTGACGTAAAGACTGCGTGACGTAAAGACTGCGTGTGAGTGTTTCGAGACGTCGAGATTGATCACTCTCGAAGTCCCGAACGTCAAGCAGCCTTGAATTGCCACAGTTGTTTATACTGGACTGAACTTTTATTTACTTTGACAACTGTTAATTATATGTATAAATAATCAAGTAGCCTATTTGAAACATCATCTCTACCTTTCAGTGTATAATAATCCGTTCCCCAGTCTTTATTTAATTACTAGGCCCTTATTAAAAGGCTAGCAATTTTCTTTTCCTATGTTTGCGATCGAGTGTGCAATCTTAAGTAAAAAAAAAAACATTAACATTATGTTTTATGTTTCTTATAAATGCAAGTTTATTTGAGAATTGTTTTTTTTCTATTTATATAACCATAGGTAATATCATATAATAGAACCAGAACATTTTGATAACTATGATACTGTTCTGTTTTGTCTTTTTGTCTCATTTAAACATTTATAATGCTATTTATTTCAATGATGTACAGTATGTTATTCAAGTTACGAAATCTTTGCACGGCGACCAAATGCTATTTCGAGAATGATGAGCGAGACTCGAAGCGCACGAGAATGACGAGACGAGACTCGTAAGACAAATACAACGAACATAGCGAGCGAGAGCTGCATTTAGTTTTGTTCATCTCTAATACAGTAGTTTTTCTAGTAGCATTCGTAGAATACAACGCAACCTCAGATACACCAAAGTTCTGCTGCTACATGAAGAACAGGCGATATTATCCATGAATGCATCTAAAAATGACGATATAGTAAAGAGATACTACATACGCCTTCGTGCTTTAGCGGTCAGTTTTCGTGACTACGTATCATGAGATCCCGGGTTCGATTCTCGTCCTGAGCATGGGAATTTTTTCTTCAAGATAATTACTTTCATTCTTAAAGATCTAGATACTAAACGAGTAGGCCTATACTGTAGAAATATATGTGTGTATAAGTCACTACGACGAAATATACCATAAACTGTAGTAACAATGTATGTAAAATTAAACCAATTATCCTTAGCGTACACAACTCCTATAACGTAGTCCACACCTGTGGAGTAACTGTTAGCGCTTCTGGCCGCGAAACCAAGCGACCCGGGTTAGATTCCCTGTCGGAGCAAGTTACCTGCCGTAAGTTGTCAATAAATTAATAGGAAATGTTTGTGGAAACTGACTTATACCACTTTTCCCAAGCATTGTAGAATTTACCCCTGACATTTTCAGTCTGATAACTGCCCACCAGTCTCGATCGCATATAACAGATTGATTAGCTTAAGGAATTTCAAGGCAATCATTTTTTTTTATCAATTTCACTATGCTGCCATCTAGCGACTGCAAAAGAAGTCACGTTATAAGCCTTATGGAATTGCATGAGAAACTGCACTTCCATCTAGCGGTCTTTACCAAAAATGTTTTTTTTTCGACGGTGGAGGCACTAGTGGTTGTTCTAATTTTATGTTGCCATTCCATAACATGGGAATGACCAATCAGGGCCACCAGTGACATTTCATGGATCAGGCAATTTCGTATATCTAAGGGTACGCCTAGAGTGCAGGCCGATTCAGACTCAAATTCAGATTCCGAAAAATGACGCTAGAATTGATCTGCATTGATCCCTGCGCGCGCATTCCGTTGCCGGTCGCCACTATGGTCATTCTCCTTGTATACACGGGTCAATTTATTCTCGCGCCGGCTTTCGGAATTGTCCTGCACTCTGCACGTTCCTTTCGTGTTGAAGTTTTATGTACTTCTGGAACAGACAGAGCCGAGCGATGACTCAAAATATAGGTGAAGCAATTTCCTACATCTGGGATGTTAAACGCCTGTATTATGTGCTCATACTACAAGCAATACAAATTCAACAAGGTTCACTATCAAAAAGATAGAGTACTCTTATCGCTCTTAAGGTGAGAAGGTACTGCCTATCTCGACAATGTTAACTTCATGAAGTTTGGATGCATGTTACTAAAATATTGTTACAGATATCTAAACATGATTTTCAGGGAATTGTTTTACAATTTTTATCAACAGTAATCTCACTAGAGGTTTTGATTTATCTAGAGAAAATTTAAACTCGAGTGGGATTTAATTGACTATTACACGATTAGAAGAAAGTATATAAAGATTAGAAGTAACGAAGTACTCCAATACAATAAAATATTAATTGACTTACGAAAATGCAACTGTCTTCAAATGTATTATCGTACCATCTCAACATTACAAATATTACGCTAGATGGTAGTAGTGTGTTATGTTTAGCTGTTTTCTTGTTATCAGTTGTGCCAACTATGGAATCTTCATTGAACTCTGTGGACGGTTATTAGTCAAGAAGGCTTTGTTGATTCAGTTTCATTTTTATTAAAACAGATGCATTGCACTTCAATTATCCGGATCCCAGTAATCAACGTCACTTTACAGATGATTTTCAATAAATCTTAGTATTAAACAATCTCTGATACGTGACTATCCATAATATTATATAGCGGAAGCTATAACATAACCTAAATAATATAAACAAGTGTTAGAAAAGTTTTAATTAGGGATGATGAAATAAACTACAAAAGTTTTAATTAACGATGATGAAATAAAAAATAAACATGAATAATTTTAAAAGGAACAATTATTGAAAGTACAATTTAAAAATTTAAATGTTTTAGTGGCTGGTGGTTCAGTTGATGTTATATTGAACGTGTGCGTAAAAGAAGTGGAACTCGTTGACGTACATGGTGTGTTCCTCAACTTATTCAGGATTTCTGAGTGGTGCTCTTCATTTATTTGTAAATAGGATTTCAGGGAAGATGCATAACTATGACCAGTGATATTTATTAACTCTTGTTCTTGAATGCCAATGCGAGCCATGTTTGAAACTGCTGTGCATCGATTGGAGTGGTTTGTAATTTTTATTTTATTTTATTTTTTTGACGTCCAGACCAATGCAGTTTGAAATGTTGGCAAACAAGAAAACAAATGCTAGGGTAGTGATAAAATAAACAAATGCTAGGGACGCGATAAAATTGTGCGATAAGCAGCAATGATTGGTTGAAAGACGTCCTTTCGTACCGCTTTATTGGTCAAAAGTAGTATGACGTAGTAAAAGTGTAATAGTCTTTAATAATACTCACTATTGGGTAAAATTGAATATAAATATATATTTTTTAATATTCCAAAGAATATCGTAGCAAAATCCATAGTTATTTTTAGTCTTTTGGGTCTGCTTAATGCACACAAAAAATTTAATTTATTTTGGATGGACAAATTTTGAAAGAAAAAAAATGCACCGGAATCACTTTTTCTCGGTTTTACATGTTCCATCTTAAAAAAAAATGTCAACACCTGTTAACACTTTTCATTTCTAGTAGGCATTATTAAAGATGAACATTTTATAAACATTCCCTGAAAATCTTGTTCAGATATCTGTAATAGTTTCTTGGTAACTTGCACCCAAACTTAATGAAATTAATATTGTGCAGATAGGCATTACTTTCTTACCTGAAGAAAATGTGCGAGGTCTTGAGAGCACGCAGTGTATGCGCTTTGACATTCCTGTCCTAGATTATTGTTGTTATTATTATTATTATTATTATTATTATTATTATTATTATTATTATTATTATTATCATCATCATTCTTGATATAATATGTAGTTACTAATACTTTATTAATTGATGAATTACTAATAGCTGCTGTTTTAGTTACAAAAATTGACTCATCTGTACTGCCGTATCAGTTTCATCAGAAGTTCTTGCCCACGCAAAGACAGTGATCGCCTTATCAAAGAAATCTTTAATATTTCTCATATTCTCCAGAAAATTAGATTTTATTGAAATGATCGCTAAGTCTTCAAGTTGCTTTTCTCCTGCACTATTGGCCATTGCGCGCGTATGTCTTCATTCTTTTAAGCGGCGGAAGAAATTTTGGCAGTCGCTGTGCTCAGGAGAATCGTACACACTATCCAATAGCATTAGTTATGGAAACCTGGATGGTAATTCATCATTATAAAGTTTTAACAATTCAATGTCCGCAATGAAAACGGCCTGTTTAACGGATCTTTAATAAATTATACACGATATTATATTCTAATAACACACCATTACTAGCACTGAAATAAACAAAAGTAAAATTTCTCTCCTGCACTGCGTAGTTATTAAACTTTGCTTCTTTTCCCCACACACTTTGACGTAAAAACTAAAACTGATATAACATTTTACAGATTTTCTTAGATTTTAGAATGGAATTTCGGAGAAGTGAAAGGTTTCTATAGAAACACATGTTAATGGATGTTGTGAGGCCAGCACAATTTCGTACCTAACGCTTAGCTTCAGTAGAGTATTGAAAGCTACCAGTCTAAGCCACTATTTCTCCTGCTGGCACCGAGCGGTATTAGAATGCTGTTATTTCGTGTACCTTCATTGTTTGAGAGACTGTTGAAGTGACAGCATCAGTTAAACTGTTTTCTTTCCTTGTTGTGTGCTGTTCGTGCTCTCGGGTCACATACGACCCCACAGTGTTATTTATTGCGGTCAGTAGCCTGTGACATTATTTATTGTGGTTAGTATAACAAGAACGTTTTTCATTTTCTTGACATATATGCGGTGTTGAGATGTTTGCATGTGTTTTAAGCAGGGCCGTATTTAAGTAAAGTCCCGCCCTTAGGCAGTGAAAATATTTGCCGCCCCAAACTCTCACAAACACTTATGAGCAGCTGCTGTACAGGTCATGTTTAGCTTAAATTAGTTTTAAATGAAATGTTACAATTCTGAAAGCAATACATTACTGAAATCAAAATACATGCATCTTACTTGTGAATTACTGTATTTAAAAAAATTGCTTTTATAAATTATTTCCTTAAATCCGACCCCACAGTGTCATTTATGTCATGAAAATACACAGTGTGGTTCTTGGATTAAAGAGCTTTTGACAATATGTTTTGTTTTTAGCAGTACAAACTAGCTAAATGCAGAAGTTCCTCCTTGTTTCATATAGACGTGAAACACTCATTTTGGTTTGAAACAATTTTCGTGTCTTCACACATATTACACATAATGC
This sequence comes from Periplaneta americana, assembly GCF_040183065.1. Lineage (NCBI taxonomy): Eukaryota > Metazoa > Arthropoda > Insecta > Blattodea > Blattidae > Periplaneta > Periplaneta americana. The sequence goes on from NC_091126.1 coordinate 80,609,651, forward strand.
AAGAGCAACATTACTGTACCAATAATCATGCACAGCTATTGCCTGGAAACAAAATTACTTGAATTGAAACAGAGGCAGCTAGAGGTTTAAATTTATTTGCGTCGTTGTCTCATGTTTCTGAAGAGATTGATGTTAATAAGAAAGTGACATGATGTCCGTAAATACGGGATTTGAGGTGTCCCTTGTGGATTTCATACGGGACAAACGGGATACGGGACAACTGGCGACCTAGTCAACACATTTTTGAAGCAATTGATCACTGGTGAAGAAGGTTCTGCAGTATTTCGAGATACGTTCATGTGCCTTGGTACATTTAAAACACCGAATACAGTTAATTTATTTGTAGAAAGTACTACAAGGAAGAATTCTTTCACTGCAGAAAACATGTTCACTCTTGCAAGACTCTGAAAGTACGAAAATACTATTAGCAGACAACCTAGTTTCAGTTGTACGGCAACTGTTTAAATACTGATTTGTTTGTGAAATGTACATTGTAAGCCTACTTAAAATTATCAGATATCTGATGTAAACTGCCAACTTGTTACTAAATTTGTTCTTCAATTTTCATATTATAATTAGATAGTTATAAAACATATTTCAGCGTTCATACTATGCAGAGTGGTTGAAGGGGTTTTGTAATACTTGCTCAAGAAGTTAATTTTACGTGGAGAGCGCATCGTGTATACACAGCTATCTCGCTCATTATGTTCACAGTAGTGCTAGTCGAGATGTTAACACGCTGAATTAATGAAGACCTCCCGGAAAATAGCTGTAACAGCAAGTTAATGAAATATGTGACTTAAGTGGAAAAAGTAATTTTGAAGCTTCAATTTATAACGATAAATGATTACATCCAATAGCTAAATAAACTTATATCCTTGATTAGCCAAATTGTTCTGCTAGTAAATATAGGCCTAACGAATTAAGCCCCTGAAATTATTTTCTTTTTTCTTGAAACGTGTAATATATGGAGTGGGCCAAAAGTCATGATCGGATATTGTTTATAAGTATTCACTTTTCCGAAAGAGTGAGTTAATTTTTATGTTTTGGTTACAAGACAGCATTTTTCCGGCGCGCGCATTTATTAGTTGATTGTTGTCTATGTGAAATGTTGTGTTGTCTTTGTTTTGTAAGCAATGGCGGTTACAAGCATATATACGATTGAGGAACGTCTCATCGTTAGTATGTGGGTTCATGAGAAACAACGAACTGGTGAAACGTACGAAGAAATCGGGGAAAGCTTCTTTCATCACTTTAATAAAGCAGCTCCAAGACAAGCCAATCTCCGGAAACTGGAAAAGAAGACTTTCCCAACAGGCTTTGTATTGGATGCGAAACGCAGTGGAAGACCTAAAAATATGACGACAATGCTGTCAATGACCGTCTGAATGAATTATTGGAACGTTCACCGATGAAATCAACAAGGAAGCGATCGGCGGAAATGCAGATCCCAAGAATGTCTTTGCGCCGTAGGATGAAAAATGCAGGCCATCATGCATATAAGTCCACCGTCATAAATGAAGTAAAGCCTTGGCTTTTCTGAACCGATGCATGCGACGTGCGAGGTACGAAGCCCGCCTCGCACAAATCCGGACTACACGAGAGATAGTGAGCGGTTTCTATAACAGCGAGATGCGAGGTCTGCGCGCCTCGCAACTATAGAAACCACTCACTATCTCTCGTGTAGTCCGGATTTGTGCGAGGCGGACCTGGCACCTCGCATGCGTCGGTTCAGAAAAACCAAGGCTTAACAGGGGTATGGATATGCTACGTAACGCATGTGAAAATTTACTTCCTGCTTTACCCACCTTAGCGGTTCATCGTAACGTCTTGATCACCGGCGAATGCGTGTTGCATTGAAGAGAGAGATTCTCCGAATCTTCAGTACGATCACTCCCGAAATGCTCAGGCGGGCAAGCAGACGCACATGGCGACGCATCCAATTGTGGATGGAAAATAATGGTGCGCATACCGAAATGTTAAGACGTTTGACAGTGACACTGATAGGCCTACGTAAGGTTTTTTTTTTTCATCCATTATTATTGGCGAGTTCAATAAGTAACGTTTTTAAATAGCTTGTGGCATTTTATTATTTCAGAAACTACCATGTAACATATCTGACCGTGACTTCGTAGATTTGTTGGTTACACCCTTTTTCCGGGGGGAGGGGGTCTTCAATTATTTGAAGTTAAGTCTATTTATTCAAAGAAGCACTTAAAATAAAGTGTGTATTCATTGTTGTTTAATCATGGATAAAGGTCCGTCATACATATTATAAGACCTACAGAAAGTACTGGTATCTAATAGGTAGAGCCCGGATGTTAGGCAAAATGCCTATTTAAATTGGGTGTATGTATGAAAAACCTATTACAGATAAACACGTTTCCACACATTTGGGAACGATAGACCCAATTTTTATTTTGCCTTTTTTTTTGCCTATTTTAAGGTTAAATGCCTTTTTTAAGGCTTTTTACGTCGTTATTGTACATTTTGTATATGTTTAACGCATTTAAAATAAACCGCACATAAATTATATCAAAAAACAAAAGAGAACGGTTATACAAATTAAAAATATGTATTCACCTCACACAAATATTTGCTGAGAATCTTATTCTCCAGCAATACATATGTTTCCAAGAAGTCGTAAACTTTTCTCCCCTACCGATTCCATCTTTAATGTCGCTTAACAAAGATGTTTGAACAGTATAACCCTCAGTGCTCAGGTCACTTCGGGGTTTACCAGCGAAAGAAAGGGGATAAGGGAAATATTAAAAGCAAGTCTCCAGGTCCCGTTACTGTTGCCGCATGCACGCACAAGTCACGCATACTTTGAAGTCTCTAATCCCTTCTCACATCCCTCTTCTTGAGACAATACACAGTCGGTTTTTCCCGATCTCTGAAAGAAAGTAGAGACAGTCCTTCTGAAATAAGTTGTTTTAAGTTTGCTCCAATCACTTCAGTAAAAGTAGAAAGATCTTTTTCCACTATGAAAAACGTTCTCTGTGACAGGCGGCTCACTATGACAGTTGTTGTGACATGTAACCAAGGAAAGTGAGTATCGTATGGGATAGTTTATTAAGTATTTGTCTATTTTTTGTCTGTTTCCATGAATAGTAAATGCCTATTTCACTGCCTATTTTTACTATTTAGTACCTATATGAGTCATTCCACGTCAAATCGCACAAATTTAACCTCGAATTGACTTTCATGTCTCTGATTTACATAAAACAAATTTTGCACATTCTATGGATTGAAAAAGTAAATACGTGTTTTATTATTGTTGTCTATATCGATTATTGTAGTAGATATGTGATATCAAAGATTCTGAAATAGTTCGCTCATCATTATTGTTAAACGTGATTATCTCCACTAATAATCATCACAGAGATTTGCTCTTTGTATCAATTTGAAGGTGATAGTACATACTTTGTTCTTCGCATAATAATATAAAAATATAAGTTTGCTAACTTTGTTTTAAAAACATTTAAACACATAAAAATATGTTTTAATGGCTGCAGCTTGCTTTAAAATTACAAAAAAAGAATTCTTAAATACCTTGAAATTATTTTAACCACCCTTAAAAAATCAGAACGCTACTCTCAACCGTTGAAGAATAATTAAATGATTCACCAAGCTGCGCGTCTTGAGTGCGCGGGCTGCAAAAGTACTGTTGCAAGATGATGTGCAAGTGCAGCTCTGGATGAGAGTCGTGTGACCACTTTACACTGTTCTACGGTCAGAATATCACTCTTCCGCGTAATTTATGCAATATAGTACTATATTTAAATATTGTTTTTGTAAAATATACACCTGTAAGAATGATAACTACAGTTTACACAACACTGCACTTTTAAAACTAATCACCTACAACCAATTCTATTTAATGTCCACCACTTTACTCTCACTTTGAAGTGAATAGTTCTTTATTATGGCCTGAGATTGTGTCAGTGGAACAAAAGAATGAAGTTTTAAGATACCTCTTACCACTTTTGCTTGTTGGTACCTTGAGTAGAAAATATAGCTAAGTTATTTGTATTCGCCAATGGTAAACATTTAAAAGGAATATTATAAATGATATTATTAATTCCATCAAGCATTAATTTAACATTTTCATGATGAACATAGACACAAACTGAGTGCGTGCCACTTGTTCCAGGGAGCATACATTCCTTTGATCTGAGTTTGAAAATTTTTGAAAATCCTATTTTGATATACGGATATTGCTCTTTGAAACACTGCTACGTTTTCTTAAGATTAAATTGTATTAATCTTTTCTCTTTGTGAACTCTCTTTCCATCTTCTTTAACTGAAACACAATTCTTTTTGCCAGCCATAACCCTCCTCACATCATCAGAATTATAAAGTTGAACAACCTTCTCTTCTACAAATGTTCCCAAACTTTTTCCCGATTTAGGATTAGGAGTAAAATCCCCTTTTCTGCGCCTACTTGTTTAGAAATTCATATCATGTGAGTGGTGATATTAAAATGTTGTTGAATTTTACTGTAGGACCAACTTTCAATAATTGTTAATATATGTATTTTGAGGTTTCTGTCATCTGTTTCATGAAATAAGTTTATCAATTTCTGTATTATATTGGAATTATTTGAATTTTCAATTGAAGTTGTGTCTTCTGTGATATGAAAGATTTTATGTTTAAGTGTATATGTAACTTTCTGCATTTTTTTGTTTCGGGTATTTTTTTAGATAATTTTGCCTTCTTTATTGGCGATTCTCAGTCATCACTAAGCTCTCACACATCTTCAATATATGAGTCATTCCACGTCAAATCGCACAAAATTATACAAATTTTGACCTTCATATTTCTGATTGCGTTTATATTTTTTTTTTTACCAACTCTATGGGTCTCATAAACCAACAAGTCTATTTTTATTTCCTCCTAAGTCCACATGTTTTTAAAATATTACATGTTAAAATTTGTTAAAAATGTCGCACAATGCAACATTTAAAGCGTCATATTTCTGACGATATTGATGTTAATTTTTTTTTTTAAATGCATTTAAAAGCTTAAAGTACTGACTTTTATTAAATATTTACTAACTAATTTTAATATAATTATTTCAAATATTTTTTTATAATTAAATTTTTAAAACATATACATCAATGTGAAATAGCCCTATTAAAAATCTAAAAAAATGCCTACTAAGTGCACTGAAGTATTCTTAATAATTCCAGAAAAAATCAGAATGGGATCTCCAATAGTTTAATGGAAATTTAATTACTTACGACAGAATGTATAGCGGTCGGCGCAGCAGCAGTGGACGGGAAGCTTTAAAGCGCGCTAAGAGGTTTATCGGCGCTGGATAATTGACTGAACGTTGCAACATTACACCCAGTACGGATCAAGTTACTCGAGGAAACACTGCTAATTTACTTATTATGATATCTTCAAATAATTGTACATTATGCTTTTCAAATGTTTCTTTTCATTCACATTTTAAATTTTCATTCGCCTACCTTCTTCCTTGAAAGAAAATTGTTTTACTAAATCTTCAGTTTTTGACAACGGAATGAAAGAATATAATTTTAATGTACCAGTTATTGGTTTTAGATTATGGTATCTGGCCTGCGAATTTTCAGTGTGGTTTTTGTGCTTATTGAATGGACAAAATATAAATGACACGTTAGAAATGTTTTTTGTGACTAATCAAACAGTTTTTTTGTGTTGTTATAGGATCTTGTATAGGCTAACTCTCGTGGCAAGTCTTTTAACAATATCTCCAATGCCAACACATGGACCTTTACCATGCGACATTGCAAAGAAGTGTCATTCAGCACTAATTCCATAATCGTCTTCATGTAAGCAATTATTTTTAAAATTCTTTTTTTTTTTTTTTTTTTTTGTATTGCGAACTTGATCCATTGGAAAAGTAGATGATTTTTTTCATATCGTTGAATTCTTGCTTTAGGAAATTGATTGCTTCGGATTGAAAAAAGTGAAAGGGATCGGTGTCATGTTTCATGGTTTCTGAGATGACATTACTTTTGTAACGAATTTCTGTATCTCCTTTGAAATATACTACGAAAGGATTTATTTATTTACTTATTTATTTATTTAAATATACAGAATAAAGAATATAATTACAAATAAGAGAAACAGAAATAAAATAATACAATCAATATAAAAAAAAAGGAGATGCAGTAGTATTAACAAAATTTGAGACCGAATGAGCAGCGCTCGTGTTCGGTCACAGTTCAGATATAATATTAATAGGCCTATAAGAGAATATAAAATAAAATAAAGTAGGAAGTAAAATTAAAATTGTACTGTATTGTGGCTTGGCATATGTTCCAATGCACACCTTGTATTGAATCTTGTATTACAAATGAATCATTTTCAGAAAAGTCTGCAATAACTATGTAATTTTCAGGTTGTACTTTCTTTGCATTCCGTCAAAAATAAAATATGGCTGACTTTTGAATGGATGATGATGCATCTTCTACATGAAAAACTTAACATGCTAGGGAGCCTTTTACTTTTGAAACTTTTCACGGGGGTATCGTTTTGTTGTATCTTTCATTTCTTGATAGGGGATTCTATTGACATCAAACTCTTGTTTAATTCCTCAATATTACTGATTTCTAGCACTGTATCCATAGAACTGCTAGAAGAAATACTGGGATAATCACTTTCTCTGTCCGCACTTTCATTTGATTCATGTTTATTAATATCACAAGAACTACCGGCTTCACATATAATTTCACCTGACCTATGCGGAAATTGATTGATTTTTACGGAACAAATCACATATTTGCACACTCAGAGACTCCTTTAAATTGAGCTTTATCAATAAGTCGCGACTTCCGCGTCTTAGTGTACTTTTCTTTTTAAAAGCGTGATTAGGAAGGTAAATGGATTTAAACATTTGTTATATATTACGCGATCTTTACCATCACTCATGTTGTATAGAAGTCACGTCACTGCGCGAAATTCAAACCCAAACTGATTATTTTTCTCTCATGCCATCTGTTTACTGCCATAAAGTTTACTGCCTTACCCATCTTGCTATCATCAAGCACTTGGCTATATTACAGTATAAACTGTGAAGGGCTTCCCCCTGAGCTGACAATAATAAAATAATTTTAGATAAGATATTTACCGTTCCTTAAGATATTAATCATTTGATGATTAGTATGGTGACATCAGATGCAACGGGAAATTTCCACGGGCAACCTTCTAGCCTATGGCTGCAAGCAGTTCATTAGCTGGGCATCGCGAGCGCGTGCATGCCTCCGGAAAATAAATTGTTACATATGTATGGGTGCCGATCCCATATTTATAAATTCAGTAGTTTACAGATAATACATCAGCGAACAAGTCTATATTTTTTCAGATTTTTAACTTGGCTATTTAATATTGTAATTTTGCTTTGAAAAATAAATGATTAAAAAAATAGGCCAAATTTTAAATTTATTTGTGATAGGCCTAAAGTAATAAAAAGTGTTGTATTTCGTATTTCAAATGCGCCAAACCGCAAATCTCAATTATATGTAGACACAAAGTTCCAAGCGAGTTTATGTAACAGTGCGCGCATAACTTGCGTAACTTCAAATATTCATAACTACATAAATAATTAATAAGTGTGAAAATAAAAAAATATGGGTCTCCTTATTTGATGTCTGGAATTCATGAAAAAAAAAATTCGACCATTTCCAAGAAGGTCGTGTTTTATTGCTGTGCGATTTGACGTGGAATGACTCATATTCGAAAGCAACCTGAAATCAGCGTAGTTCTATGTAAAATATAATAGATTATACTTTCTTTTTGCATTTTTAAAGTACTGATAAGCTGTTATAAAAATAATTGTTTGAAAAGTGACCCTCTAAAACAACCCCATCAATAAATCAATTAATATAATATTCCATTTGTTCCCATTTCAAATGACACCAACATTCAACGTCTGTGATGCATAGAATCTTAACAATGAGCATTTTCACACTGCGTTGTGCATGAATTTGTTATATGATTAAAAGAGTATAAATAGTAAAGTATTAAAGTATGATCCCAGAAAATACCACAGACTTCTTATTTTGATATGCACAACATATTTTAGAAGATTTAAGCAAATACTAAATGGTCACGTTTCGTATACAGGTGTTTGATTTGACAAGCACTCAACACAACACAACACGATACTTACTCCGAAAGACTTAGAATTATTGTTAGATAAATTAAACGGAAACTGCCAAGTGTTGAAGGGACATTACGTGCTTTTAGAACTAGAGGTTGTCTGTTCATTTACGTAAAGTAACAGCGCACCACTGATAATGTATTACTCACTCTCGCTGCGGCTATCGCAGCTGCATGTTCCGGCGCGCGGTCTCACTCAATCCGAGCCTTCCGACCCGAACACACCATGAGTAAATCTTTTGCACAGCGGCTTCTTATTCGAATAGCCTTCTAAAATCAACGCAGTTCTACGTAAAACATTTCAAAGAATATAATGATATTTTTTTCTCTTTTTAGAAGTTTGTCCCTGATATATAAAAACGTATTTTAAAAATAGAACCCCCTAAAAGGGGCTCATTTTATATTTTGATTGAACAGTAAAAATTAGTATACTCGTATAATACTGCAATTATTGCACTTTAAAGTGATATCAATACGAAATTTCTACGATTTATAGAATCTTCAGTATAACCATTTTCATAATACGTTGCATCCTAACTTACGGAAAAAGTAACATTTAATAAATGACTAAATAATTGTGTCAGTCCGAAAAAATTACGCATGGGTTATTTAATTTCATCAATAGAATGTATATAAAAAATTGGAGAAAATATTAAGTTGTCATGTTTCGTAGGTGTTCGATTTGACATGGAATGACTCATATGCCTGCCTATTTTAACCAAAATAAATGCCTAAACATTCGGGCTGTGCTAATAAGAAAGGAACGGGTAGAGTTCAGAAATCAGTTTCGGATTGCTCCCTGGAACAAGTGGCACGGACTCAGTTTGTGTCTATGTTCATCATGAAAATGTTAAATTAATGCTTAGAAACGGTGTGGCAGAAATAAATTATCTTGAAGAAAATAGGGTTCTAAAACGGTAAAAAATTGATAATTTTAGTATTTATAGAGCTCGGGACAACATTATGATTGATATAGCTCAGGTGTTGGCCTTCCTTGTTGTGAGGGACCCAGTATGAAGGCTTAACAAAATAATGGCATAAAATTGATTTCAATCAATATTGTAGATTTTCAAGTATACACGAGTAGTGATTATTTCGTGTGTAAAATTTCTTAAGGAAAGTGAGCCGATGTTGAAACCTTTCTTCAAAATGCGGACAGTTACATCTTCAGAAGAGTAGAAGATTGCTGACCATACTCACTGTAAGATTGCGAAATTGGAATGTGATTATAAATAATTTAGTGGCCCCCAGTGTAGTGAAGATAGTGATAATCCAGCTTGAAAGACGCATTGAGTGCACAAGATCATATTGGTTTCAGGTCATCACGTCTAAGGACAGCAGGTCTAATGGACAATAGGTCTAATAAAACATGAAGTCTAATAAAAGAATGTCCAATAATAACTTATTTTTAAAAGAAAAATGTTTAATGTCTAAATAAAATTTACGTCTAATGTGTAAATTTCTAAATAAAATGTATGTATAAATCTCAAATAATTTTAACAATACTTACTTAAAAAAAGTTGATATTGTTACGATAATGAACATAAGTTTTCTTAGTAATACAGTACCTTGTCAGTTTCAGAAAATTTTTAGCAAAATGAATACATATACTATTAATTTGCATAAAGGTAAAAAAAGTATTGTTCATAATAATTTCGACTACCACTTAAGATTGAGAAGTATAACCAGCAATAGGATCTACTGGAGATGTTCAATCAGAGACGCTTGCAATGCTACTTGTGTCACCAATGAGGACTTGGATAACATCCAAGATTACAACGTGTGGAATGTGTTTAATCTTATATTAAATGGACTGCAAAGAACTAATAGTGTTGAAGGATGGCACTCGAAATTCCAGAAAATTATTATATCTCATCATACATCCATATGGAAGTTTTTAGAATAAACAGTGTTCTGGCAGAACATGGAAGAGTTCAGCATCCCGTAAAAAATGGTACCAAATTAATCAAAGACAAGTAGATACAATGGTAACATGTTACCAGAAGTATAAAGATAGTGGAGAAATTGATTTGTACTTGAGAACTTTAAAGTACAGACTGAAATTCCACGCTGTACCGGAAGATGAAAATGAAGATTAATCTATATTTTCATTGCTCAACTATTTCAACATTAGGCCATCTGTATTTTACTCCTGAGTTATAACTTACATGTAATAAACAATAATATACAGGTAAAAGAGGTATTATTGTTATAGTTTAGGCATAACCGTATTAGACGTCATTGCAAGTTAGACTATGTAGTATTAGAGATTGTTTGTAAATTGGACTAGGTTGTATTAGACTTGGGTCCAAAGACAAAATGTCATTAGACTTACAAAATTAGATCTTATGTCATTATAGTTAAAATCCTTAGAAATACTGACCTCTAACCCATTTCACTTATGTGTAGTGCTGCTTATGATTAGGTTTTTCTCCGGAGCGGTTGTTTGTGCGCTTTCAATCGGAGACCTCCGTTTACCTCCGATTGATGCCGCGCAGGTTGTATATGTGCTGTGGCGCAGACACATTTTCCGCTGAGCATTCCTTTAATCGGATGAGGTTGTGATTGGAGTCCGCTGACATCCGCGTATCTTTTAAAATAAGTGTGTAATTTTTTGTTGTTTATTTTCTCTTTTTTATTTACATCTCTCTCTCACTCTCACTCTCTCTCTCTCTCTCTCTTTCTTGTTTTGCTTGAAGTAATATGTTAGCTAACAGATTTTTTTTTTAGTTTTGAAATTCATAGTATATGTGGAAAGGCGTATTAGTTTTATGTCATTGATCAAATTAATAACAATAAAATTAACTGAAAACTAACGCGAAATAAAGGTTTGCAGTAGCTAATGTAAATATTTATAATTTTCCTGGAAACAGTCGTTTATTCACAAATAGTTTTTGTCAATTATTATTCTAATCGGTTTAGTTTAACGTAAAATATATTAAGGGAGTTTCAGAATTGAACAAAAGAAATGTGTGGTATCGATGTGTTAAAGTTTACTTTCCAAAATAATTTATTAAGATTCTTCACCAGACAGGATTGTGATCATTTTGTTAAAGGTGTCAGTATTTGAACTGTCTCTTCTAAAACGCGTCACTCTTCCTCTGTAATAAAAATATAAACGGATATCAACTTAAGGATAATTGTAATTATATTATTACCACACGTTTATTTAGTTTCAGAATGAAACTCAATATTTTAATCTTATTAACTCAAGTTGCCTTTTCAATATTCCATAAAAGTTATGTATGATTTTTATTGCCTCGAAAGTTACGTTTTATAGACATTTCAAGACTTTTTTTCTAGACGTGGACCTTTGGAACAATAACACTAAAGCAGTTAAAAAAATCGTATCAAATATTTTGCGTAATTTTAAAACTACGGAAACGATGATATCACTAATTAACCGTCAATGTGTATCTGAATGGTAATAATTTATATTTGACAGCAAGTACGAGTACCACAACCGCGGCCCTTAATGTTAGCCTAAACACATACCTACATTTCAAAATTTTTACCTACTCGGAGAATCTAACCTGGTCCAAGCCATAGAGATTTCCAAATACGGAGCTATTAGCGTCCTAGGAGCGTTTGGCTTTTCTGGCAACACGATCACCAACTCATATTTCATTTCAAGTAAGCGGCTCATCACTGAAGTTTAGAGTTCCAACTCGTAACAATATGCTGGATCAATCTTAGGGGGTCCATTTTTTGCTGAAATTGTTCTGCTTTTCAGTTTTTCATTCGCAATGTTACTCCGTCTGCACATAAAACCAGGAAATTATTTATTAGAACTTTTATATGTAAATCAAAGTAAACACGCCTTTTAAAAGAGTTCAAAAGTGTTTTGAACAGTTAAATTTACTTACTTACTTTTTTCAAGTTCGCGATTGTGCGATCGCTTCAAATGGTCTAACAAATTCGAAGTACCTCCATCCTTAGAGTAAATTCGCCGACAAAGTTCACAGTTTGCGACTTTATTATTATCTTCAACTAAATAAAAAATTGCCATGCGACGGATATACGATTTGTTGCCATTTTATTCCACTCACAACTACCCTCAATCCGTAAGCGCCGATCGTCCTTGAGCTCTACGTCGTCCAACTTCGCTTCGCTCCGAACCACCGCATCCCTCCGTATGTTCCCTGTTCCACTTACGATAGTACCGGAGATCACCGGTGGAGAGCTTTATTCGTAATCTCCGATTCCTCCGCGGTTGTAGTCACTCCGATGAGCAGCACTACTTATGTGACAGGGTAGACATTCATATTGGACTGCAGTTCAGCTACTCCCTGAGACTGTTCGCCATTACTTACAATGTAACATTCCAATTTAGTTTTGATATCATACATTTAATATGGGCAGATAATTTGTGCATTTATTTTTCAACCAGTTGGCCCGGGTTCGAATCCCGGTCGGGACAAGTTACCTGGTTGAGGTTTTTCCGGGCTTTTCCCTCAACCCAAATTGAGCAAATGCTGGGTAACTTTCGGTGCTGGACCCCGGACTCATTTCACCGATACTATCACCTTCAACTCATTCAGACTCTAAACAACCCGAGATGTTGATACAGCGTCGTAAAATAACCTACTTAAATAAATTTATTTTTCTACTGCGGAGACTTGGCTGCGCAGTTAGAGGGGAGGTTTCGTCATGGGATCGTTAACAGCTCCCTTGATAGAGTTTTAGCGTACGAGGAGATTATTTCATCAACATCGCAGTACGTTAAATCATACTAAATTGTCCAATTCATCCCACAAATGTTTACCGTTCGACATTAATTAATGCAATGCAGAATTAACCTTGTAAATACTAGCTTGACCGGTTATGTGAACTTATCGCCACGAAAGGAAATAAATAGCTATCAGAGATGCCTCATTGCAGTAACTATCAGAAGTGCCTCACTATAGTGGGCACAGAAGTGCTTTAACGATCTCAACCTGAACTAGTGATGGTACCGCACGTGTCTACATTCATTTTCTTGCCAAACATTTTAAAAGTACAGTAAGTGCGAGACCGGGGAGAGAATATCTGAGGTAGGCTAGCGATGAGGATTACTCCATAGTCATACCTGGGATTGATCCTGTAGCCGTCCAGTTTTTTGTACAATTGAGCTAAAACTTGTAATAAACGTGATGGAATGATGTAATTACCTTCAAGTTACGCTGTTGTAACCAGACCTTGGAAGTTTATACCAAAACTGTTAAGTTATGTGAGCTTGGACTATATCTCTACCGAATGAAAGTAGTGCATCTCTCAATGTCTGTGAACCAGAACGATAAACATGTACAGCCGAGTGGTAAACACATATGTGCTCCAGTTGTCCACAGCCTTAGAACAAGAAAATAATAAACGAATAATATAAAAAATAACAATTTGTAATTACTATATAAAGTTCGTAACTTTTGGTATTTTGGGTATTTCCCGAGGTTTTCCCCAACCGTAAGGCGAATGTCAGGTAATCTATGGCGAATCCTCGGCCTCATCTCGCCAAATACCGTCTCGCTATCACCAATCCCTTCGACGCTAAATAACCTAGTAGTTCATACAGCGTCGTTAAATAACCAAGTAAAAAAATAATCAAGATGGGGCATAACAAGTATTGGTAAGACAATTTTGAGCCGGTGTAGTGTAGGGATCAATGTCTCCAAGACTTGTGACGTGTCGTACTTTTTCCTATGTTCCGGCCACAATCATTTATGGTTCGCATACCACAAACCACAGTGGCTGGATGAAGTAGGTCAGTGCAGAGTCGTGTAAAACGAGAACAAGAAAATCATCCGAACCCGGTATCAAACGAAGCAGCAACGGCTTCCACGTCAGTTCTTCATTTCAATGTAAACTCGAAGAGTGTTAAACCTTTCTAAAAATAACGACTTTTCTCCATCACAAACTCGGCATGCTTGGCTGAGACGTATCTTTACGTTTCACAACTAAACAATTCTGCACATCACTCTTAATACAGAAATCAACAAATGTAAAATTCCTCTCTTCGTTGCCTTAAAAGTGCATGATGAACTTCTAACAGTCTCTCGCCAATCTCGAGCATTTTCCTCTCTCTGAAACTGATTTCTTTGATAAAGAATTCAGTTCTGCAATTATATTTGTGTAAACATGGAGCGTTCGTATTATAAGTGGGGTGAGACAGGGTTATGCCGTCACAGCTCTGAACTGTGACAACTCCGGGAAAATCGCTGTGAGATAATAGATTTTGTTGCACTGTAATTTTTGTGTTCAGACGTTGTCGATTGCGAATGTTTCTCATTACGAGGTGACTGATGTTTATGCTTATGGATCGTCTGCGAATTGATATATCGGTGTCTTAGCAATAACTGATTAACGCGTCTAATATAACAAAGATGTTCTGAACGGTCTTATCGCGATATTTGAGCGCGTATATTCGTCCAAGAATGTTTACGAATGATTCGGTGGCTAATACCCTAGATCATACATAAAACAGATTGATCAAGCTTATATTAAATTTAGACGCAACTGGAAAATAACGGACGCTATGCGTCGCTAGTGTCGAGAAATGAGCTTGCAATAACAAACACTAGATGGCAGAGTACCTGAACAGTACATAGAGTAATACGACTGTGGGATGACTTTTTTTACGTCATGCCACCTCCAAATTTCTTTCTCATTGTAATGTGAGGTTATGTTACAATAAGACTTTGATGTGTCGCTAAATTGTAGTATACAGAAGCTTGTTTTATCCAAATTCATCAACACACATAGATGACATTTTGGTACATGGCTGATATAATGTTGTTTGCGTTCAATATATAATCTGTCATCATTTGATGTACGAAATCTAATTGTTTTTAATTTTCAGTATACAATACCTCCCTAGCAACAATTATCACAAAATACTAAAAAGATCAGATTTGTCTGCGTTTGTTGAATGCACATCATGATGCTCACGAAAAGGCACTAATTTATTTTGTGTGAACAAGATTACAATTTTTGAATATGAAGGAAAAGCAGGTATCCCTCTTCTGAAATATTTTACAGGTGTATTATATGATGCGATATGGAAACAGATAAATAAGAACTGTACGTTTCTCGTCCACATTAAATTCAACGTGTTCATAACGTAGACCTGATATATTGCTTCATGTAGGCTACACAGCTGGCAGTGTTCTTTTTACGAATAAGCGGTCGTACTAATCATTTTCTTTTCATCTGAACTATTGCTAGAATATGCGTTTGTGTTTTTATTTGCTCTGTATGTTGTTAAATAACTACTGAACATCGTCTTTGGTTAACAAATTGTTCTAGTATTCGTTTTATATCAGTCTTACGGTACTGAATTATGTCCATAACGTGGGCGAGATATTATCAGGCTGGAGAATTCGCTCTGAATGCATTTTTTTACACAATTTTCTAATTTTCAGCAGATTTACGATACCCTGTGCGGTTTCTCTGCCAATGCAGAGTTAATTGCAATATACGGTAATTCTGTTATTTTCCTGACACTTTTATATCCGTTCTCAAACGTACTGATTTAGATTCTTTACCCTACTGTAGGTATTTTGCTCTCTACAAATCATCGTTAGTCAAATGAAATAGCCTATAATAGTTGTTTGCAACGAATTAGTAGACAACCTCAATCCCTCCTGACCGCCTCCCTTACGAATTTCTTTCTCACTTTAATTAAATTTACTTTATACTGGTCCTTAAATTACTGAAACTAGTGCCGAGGTAGTTACGGTGATTTCTGAAGTGAAAATCGTTCAATTTATAAGGGTGAAATCAAAAATAACTTTTGTAGCCTTTCCTTGTCCTTAATTGGAAATTTGAGTAACTTCATATGACGACAATATTTCTTCCTTCTTCTACAGTTAACATAATCGCAAATGAGCATTTCTAAATGAAGTTTGTTACACAGAAACCTTTGAGACAATATTGACACTTGAAGTTCTTTATGTAGTTCATCTATAAGAGTTAAATTAGCGCTGAGATAGTTTCCTTCATACTCAGCTTATTCACCTTACATACATGAGTCTGTAACAGGTTAGGTTTGGTCAGTGCTGTCATGGTAATTTTTTTCTTGGCCATACACCCCCACCCCTTGTTTTCTCCCTTGAAATATATTTTACTCTCCTCTCTCTATTTCTCCAATTGTCATTTAATTATTTTTTTTAATACTAAAGAAGAAGTAAAGAAATTGTTTTGCTTTACAATTTAATTGTACAAGTTTGATTTAAAGAATACACCATGTAGCACCACCATAGATGCACACTTGTCTCGATGAATCTTGGAGTGTATATTTGCAGCACTTCTTGTTTTTCAACCATTATTTTATATAATTCTGGATTCCAGTGCTGAAGAGGTGGATAATTTTTGTTTATGAACATCAAACAAAATAGGCGGTAGGTACAGTAGGAACAGGAAGAGATGATCTAAGATCTGTATAGATCTCCACGTACAAAACTTAGGCACCCATATGCCGTATGGCTCCTTACAGACAAAATTTTCATTTCCCCATACGATTAATTAAAAAAAAATTGTAGGTTCCATACGATATATAGCCTCGTGTGGCCTCCATGACAGCACTGGGGTCAGTTAGTTTAGGCATGTACACCTTGCATGTACAATCAAATGCATCTCCACAAAAAAATTCCTTATAAATTGAACGGTTTTCACTTCAGAAATCACAGGAACCGCTTCACCCAGGTAAGTAGTTAGCAGTTAATCATTTCAAAGCTCTTGTTATATTATGAAATAGCATCACACAATGCTGCCAAAATAAATGTTCCCAGTGTTAAAATTACAGAGTGTAAATTTCGCTTAGGACAGTTTTTGCTCTGGAAAATTAAAGGAAACAAACAGTATATCAAACCAGCAGCTGAGACACAAAGCACCTGAAATTCGAAAGTGGTTAAAAATTTTTATATTTCGTTCTTTCTTATTTACCAGCAACAGAAGTACCGATATCAGATTTTTTGCAGAGCTAATATCAGAGGCCCCTCCTATTAGAGAATGTTTTGAATATTATTATATTCTGGAAAACTACATTGACACATCAACCTTCCCTCCCCCCGCCTGAATTCTGGGCTGAAGCACGAATATTTCGAAATGTACAAACTACAGATGCGGCAGAATATTACCACAATGGTCTTCAGCAAGAATTTTGTAAGACATATCCAACTATCTTCATGGTCATTATATGTATTACAATAAAACATATACTACATGTGAAGTACCTACTAAAAATGAGAGAAATAGAAATGGGAAGGACAATAAAAAAAGTGGAATGGACAAACACTAAGAAACTATTCATCTTGGATCAGTATGAACAATAGGACACTTTTTTTTGGTGTTAGTGGTATAGAATATGAAATTAAGTTGCATCAATAAGTTTTTCGAGTTTAGCATTACTTTAAGTATTTATTGTCCCCCTGTTGGAAAGATGGAATTACTTTGTTTGAAACTTGATGAAATTTTATTGTACCTTAACTCAATTTATTAAGGTACAATAAAATTCAAAATAATAACTGCAGGCCATTTTAGAATAAATCTGTTGGATGTAAATTATTTCTTAATTTATTAGGACCATAAAGGTATTGTTACAAGCGATAGATTGAATCATTTTTATCTTAATAATTTAATGTAGGATGATTATTTCGGGAATTGTTATGCTCTAAATTGTGAGGATATTTTAATACTTTTTTAAAATATAAATTTGGAATATGTTTCCAGTTAGTAAAGAGTAATTCAGAGAGACAGAGGTCTCAAGCATATTTATTGACACATGCCAGAATTATTAAATATGAAAAAAAGAATTCTTGCACTAACATACTGTTTATAAAGTAACCAAATCTTAAGAAATACAGTATATGTACTGGTATTCTATATAAAGGCATAGGAGTGAATATAAATCTGTTTTAAGGAATTCCTATTTAATATTCCTGCTATAGGAACATGACAAAATAAATACAACGCAGCATGGAAGCTAATTCAACTCTTATCGAGTATTGTTGATGAGATGTGTTATGAAGGTAGACCGAATCATTCAATATAAATGTATAAATAGGACGAATAATAATAGATTAATTTCAGTGTATGTAGTATCAAAACTGAAAGCGGTAACTAGTCTATGAATGATGTCTTAACAAGTATAAATAAAATGGACTCTTGACAAGAGACACACATTTGGCTTCAGTAATAACTAGGACTTCAAGGAATTTATGGTAGCTCACCTGTCAGGCAAAACTCTGAATAGTCAGCATTGTCGAACTATAGAAGCACGATTAAAAAGTATTTTTTTCCCCACCCATTACATATGATTGCTTTTTTCAAGTCCCAGTAATAACATTATTAAATTAATTATCCCACATATTTGGGTGGTGCCTTTCTTTGTTTCTGACATAATTTATGAGAGTTTCTCTTTTACACTTCAATAGAGAAATACAACTTTCAGTGGACAATGAACGTGTAACTCTAATGGAACTCTAAGAACCACAGCATTAATGTTTTCTTCTTTTCTTTCATGCCCTTTAGTTTTTGTTGCAGATAATATCATGCTATTGGATAATTATACATGCACCTTTCTAATAAAATTGGCATATATTTCACTGGTCTCAGAAGTAAAATTAAATGTATAATAGCTTCTTGGTGCAAAATATTTACTGAAAATTATTGTAGGATTTGACTAGAAATGTCACTTCTCAGGCAAGGTTATTCGTGGATGACTGTATAATATACAGAAAAAATTAGTGATAAATCTTATATCATCGCCTTGCAAAACTAGCTTGACGTTATTGAAAACTGGACTACAACAAATAAAATTAAAATCAATGTGAGCAAAAGTAAATCAATATGTATCCTTCTGTAAAACACAAAATTAAATTCGTCTCATATACCAATTAAATGGATCACCAGTGTCACAAGTAAACACTTAGGTACTGTATATATTTTAGTAACAAACTGGTTGAAATAAGTCACTAATATTATAAGGATAGCCTGGAAAACACTACATTTCTTTATGCGTATTCTTAAGAAAGCTAACCGAAAGTCAAAAGAATTAATGTACATAACCCATGTTCGGTCCACTGCTGTGGAGTAATGGTAGGCACATCTGACCGTGAAATGAGTGGGCCCGGGTTCAAATCCTGATTGGGGCAAGTTACCTGGTTGAGGTTTTTCCGAGGTTTTCCCCAATTGTAAGGCGAATGTCATGTAATCTATGGCGAATCCTCAACCTCATCTCGCCAAATATCATTTCACTATCATCAATTCCATCGAGGCTAAATAACCTAGTAGTTGATACAACATCGTTAAATAAACAATTTAAAAAAAGACGTCAGATAAGCAGAGGAAGTTACAAAAGCTTGTAGTGGCGAAGAATTTAAAGCGTCTGTGTTGTTAAAAAAAAAGGGAAGTACTACAAATGGCAGAAAAAGTGGATAGCTTATATTGATGTATTTGTTACGTGACATTACACAGGAGATAGCACCACATATAGTTGTAAACAACCGTGGATATTTTAAATCTGAAAGTGTACTTTAGTGTAATTTTTTTTTTATTGGGTTATTTTAAGACGCTGTATCAACATCTAAATTATTTAGCATCTGAATGATATGAAGGTGAAATGAGTCCGGGGTCCAGCACCGAAAGTTATCCAGCATTTGCTCGTATTGGGTTGAGGGAAAACCCCGGAAAAAACCTCAACCAGGTAACTTGCCCCGACCGGGATTCGAACCCGGGCCACCTGGTTTCGCAGTCAGACGCGCTGACCGTTACTCCACAGGTGTGTAATCAAGTGTTGCTTTGTATAATAAGAACTGTAGACACAGTGTATACGGTAAATCTCTATATGCATTTGAAAAGATTAGTAATCAACTTGACAGAAATGTTCGTGTGTCACAATATAATTTGTAATATTTTATTTGTTAATGGCACTGTTATTTTTATTAAAGTATGCGATTTAGCAGTTACATGTACTTCACAAATGTCTCAATTGTTTAAAAAACAATTAAATGCATTTATGACATTTGGCACAATAATATGAACATTTTCCATTTTGGTAATAAATTAAGTGGCAAGAAAATGTTCATGTGTCACACCATATAATATTTAATATTTTTTACATTATTAATTATTCCTTTTCATTATGATTTTCTGTTTATATTTTGGAATGCTTACGTTAAAAAACAGTGATGTGTCTTTCATGAACTCCTAAGTATTTGATTAAGTATCCTGTGAAGATCATAGTTCGAAAATGTTACGTGTGTGGCTATGGAATGACCCATCAGTATTGTTAGTATTGTTACAAATTACAAAACCTGAAACTGTTAGAACGGGATCAGGAGTAGTGACAAAAAATGTAATGTTGTAGGCCTACATCAACATGACTATTTTAATCCAGTTTCTAATAGTTTTTAAGGTTTGAAGGCCTTTTGAGGTAAACAGTATTGAACATGTGAGGGAAGGGCTATTTCTTGGTAATGGATTAGGCCTGTATATTTTATAATATTATTAACTATATATTGTTAAAGTACCTAGTAAATATCGTAATATGTATATTATATAATACTGTAAACGAGACAATATCACAGGCTGCAAACTAGATTATTCTTGTTTTTGTATAATTATACGAACAAGTCTGAAATAAACAAGACTACATTGGTTAGGTTAGGATAGGATTACTTATATATTGTAATCAGGCTATATGCACAAATTTTCCAATATACTACTATCGTAACTAAATAGGTAATGTTAACATTAATTTTCATAAGTTTTTGTGGTGCAAATTAAAATAATTCAAAGTAAAGTATAACTTAACTCCGACAACATTATAATTATGAACGTCAAATTCTCTTTTTTTATTTATTTTTCAGTGTTTAGTCCCTTATTTCCCATTGTTCTTTGGATTTATCATTAGTGAAATATCAATTAACGGATAAATTATGTTATACACTCAGTTGATAATATAAATAATATTCACGACAAATATATAAAAACAGAAGAGATAACGAATCATAATTTAGCCCACCGATAACTTTATAACATGGTCTAAAAATTCTAGGTAGATTGGCTTTGCACGAGACTCTGCATTGTATTCTATTCAATACAAAGGCGTACTTTATCTTATCTCTCCGCTTCGCCCACGTGACAACTATAATTAGAACTCCCTCATTCCGAACTTGCCTAGGTCATATAGGCCAATAATATTTATCCATGGTCATCAATTGTCGACAGTACATACCGTTGCTTACGAGAATATCTCGTAAGCAAGAAATAATCGATTTAGACCGACCAGACCGGTTCAGAGTTCGTGTCTCGTGATGGTGTTGGTCATTGTGCCATCTGTTGACGATTATTGAACTACATCAAGCCGGCCTCGACTGCAAACCCTAAAGCCTATATAAAAGAGCTATCTGTTAGTATATATGATCTAGGCTAATACCTAATCATTCGTGGATGAGTATAGCGAGTGCATTCGACAATGTGTGGACGTAGCTTCGAATATCAAAGAGTTGCCAACGTTAACCTGTCGAGTGGGATGATAATTAATTATACCCCAGTTATGTTGTCTTTCAAGTTGTTACGAATCTTCTGACTTGCAGTTGTCTGGTGGTGTCACATATATAGCCGACGCGTCCAATTAATACCAAGACGAAAGACTTTGTGTGGGATATATCTTTTACGCACGCATGAATACGTACAACGTCAAGCGGTGTTGTGGGTGTTGTCACATTTTCGTTCCAAAGTTAATTCCTGGTTACAATTATTTTATACAGACATCAATAAATTTCTACCATCACATCCACAGTGAATAGCTACATGTTAAGGGGACACATGTGAGTTTTAAATCTTTTACAATTTTCATCCAAAATTTATGAATTTTAAACTACATAAACATGCCTACAATACTATCATCTGTACAAAATTTGGTGCCAATAGGGCTAATAGCTTTGAAATGATATTTTTAAGTATATTTTATATTGACGTCACTAAAAAGGCTCCTTGCATCACAATTTGCACAATTTTTAGTTCATATTAGCTCAAAAGCTTCCAAATAATCATGGGAACATACATTAATTAGCTTTTTGAGCTCGGTCTAAATAGAAAGTCACAATAAATTTTTAAGTGGATTTTCTTAACTTTTCACCATTATTTCACATAGTGTCCCCTTAAGCTATAAGATTAGTTTTAATTAAAATTACTAATCTTTTTTTGTCGTCAGCAATAAACTCCAGATACGACAACATTGGGTTATATTCGACGTGGAGTAGATAGATATGAGAACGTCAATTACAATTGCTAACGCATCATTGGTACGCATATATTATCGCTTCTTGTGATTGTTGCGGCATCTGAGAAAGCCTAAACAATAAACTAACTTTTATCTTATCTCTTCAAAAGAAAGCGTCCTCTTTGACACCGACTGGGTATTAATTGGATGCGGATGCTATACGTACAGCTCGACTCAACGATATTGGCCCTTGTTCTTGCTTGTTTGACTATTGAGCGAGCTGTGTGTTACGTCATAAGGAAGAAATTTAATCACAAACGTACTTAGGAGGGGAAGAGGGAAGAGAAAGAATTAAAATATCTATGCTCATAGCTGAGGAACACTCCATGTCGAGAAAATATAAGTCATCAGGTCATTGTTTAGTCAACACACGTAGTGGTTAGTGACGGGACGTGTGCAAGAATATTGTGTTTTTAAGATTGAGTGTACCGCGACATGATAAGAAGGCAGTGTTAGGTGTTATCATTGTGCGGCCTGACCTGTGCGACCCAGCCTTCCCGTAGTGATGACGATGAGTAACTCGCTCTTAGTCTAAGGGCAAGGGCCAAAATCCCTGAATCAAGCTGTACAGTAGTGGCAAAAAATCCGGACCCTTGTAGCTGATTTCATGGCCTTGTTCACTCCAGAGCATGATAGACTGGGAACTAAGACTTTCGTGGTTCGAATCCTGCCTGGGAAGGAAACTTTTTTTTTGTTCCTTATTCAAATTTATTCCCAATACTTTTCGATTGCAGCGATATTTTACTACTTAATTAACCTATTATTTCCAGAAAATGAATTTTACCAGCAATAGTTACTAATCTTATAAATTGTGCTCTGGAGCGAACAAGGCTCTGAAATCAGCTACAAGGGTCGGTCCTGTTTTTTTGCCACTGCTGTACATCATTATGAGTCGCATATCGTTTGGAGCTGGCGATTATTTTATTTTATTTTATTGGGTTATTTTACGACGCTGTATCAACATCTAGGTTATTTAGCGTCTGAATGAAATGAAGGTGATAATGCCGGTGAAATGAGTCCGGGGTCCAGCACCGAAAGTTACCCAGCATTTGCTCGTATTGGGTTGAGGAAAAACCCCGGAAGAAACCTCAACCAGGTAACTTGCCCCGACCGGGATTCAAACCCGGGCCACCTGGTTTCGCAGCCAGACGCTCTGACCGTTACTCCACCTGTGTTTACTTGGCGATTCTCGGAGCTGTGATTTTCGAACTACAGTCACAGTCGGAACCACCGACAAACCTAGCACAGTGAGAAAATCACAGGGTCTTCGAATCACATCCCATCACTAGTTTGTGTGCGGTAAGAATGATAGAAAAATAGGAAATAAATAGAAATGTTAGCGACTGGAAAATAATTAAAACATCAGAGAAACCATACCGAAAACTACTTTTTCAACCAAACATTATACAAAATATGCCAATGTTCGAACGAAAGAGATTTCATATGAGCATTCACCTAAAGAATTTATGCATTAACATTTTTCATCAGAAGGACCGTAATTCCATAATGTCGTTCGCCTCTATATGCACCCCCACACACACCCACACATACATCCGGCTGAACCACTGCTCCTATGGATCGTATGAAGTTATGCAAATCCGCTCTTTTACAGATAATTCCGTAAAAAATACACCATTGCATCGTCAGTATTTAGACATATTATGCCATTTTGTTCTGCTCTACCAGCGTTTCTTAGCATCACAGTTATTATGGGTATATACTGGACCTTGCCCCGAAACCCGCGGGTTCAAACCCCGTCACCGGAAGATATTGTTTTTTATTTCATTTTTCATTTTCATTTCATTTCATTTATTATATTCCATAGATCTTACATTAGCAATGAAGCTTTGAGATGTGGAACAAATCAAAATTTTACAATATTACAATTACAATTTTTACAAATTTTTACAGTATTTTACCATTTTTACAATTTTACAATTTTGTAATTTTCTACAATTTTTTTACATTATTTTGGCTAGATATAGTGAGATGAGGTGATGTCCGAGGATTCGCAAAAAGATTACCTGGCATTTGCCTTATGGTTGGGAAAAACTTCCTAGATTGAAGACATTTGCGAATCGCAATTATCTACGTCCGAAATATAGCAAACAGAAAATGTTTGCCCTTAATAGGCGATCCTCACTTCCTTCTCGTCATTTCACAACCATGTATTCTAGACTCGCTGCTATTATACTGGGAATACTGTCACTCTGTGGCCTCAGACCACGCAGCAACAGAACATGAAACCGATTACGTCATCAACCATCCTCACGTTAGTACGAGACTTCAATATCAGTCATTTTTCGGCAAGTACTGTCTTAACCAAGTGCAACTACATCAGGAGATGTGTGAACCAAATCGTGGACGGCGATTGGCTTTTCATTTGGGCTCTGCGACAAGCAGAATAAGATTTCCGCTTCTTGGCCACTGTACTATTCACAGACAAATCTCAATTCATCTCCCGTGGAAGTCTCGCGTGAGAAGCGACATAAATGCCACCTTCCTGAAACGGTGGATCGGACGCAAAGGACTTGCTGTTAGAGAGATGGTATTTGAAGCGATGAGTCCAGGTTTTGCCATATATTACGTGAAATTCACATTACAGTTGGAGAAAACCTTGAAAAATACTCAACAAAATAATCTGACCAAGCGGAATTCGAACCCATTCCCAAGCGCAGCCTCGGATTAGTAGGCAACTGTCCTATTCGTTCAAGAGAAATTGGATACATTATATATAAGGAATGGATGAAAACATAATTTTTCTATATATATTGAATTACCGAGCCTGATGAAAAAGAAAACTAGGAAGATCGTTGAAACATCTAACTATAAATCTTATTATGAGTGCCGGAACAGACAATTATTATTATTGTTATTATTATTATTATTATTATTATTATTATACCTGGATGCGAATTAATGGGATGCGCTACTGAAAAATGAAGTTTTGAAGAAATTTCATGTTTTTTTTATTTTAATCTAAAAATATTTTACATACAATCATGCAAATATAATATATGTGAAATAAATCAAATTCTGATTTTTGAGTTCCAAAAAACGAAATTTTGAGCATTACCCTTGCTTCATATACTAAATTCCAATGCTCCATTACCACAACCTGCGTTTCAGCTATAATATGCACTATTAAAAACATAGAAAACTCTTGTTTTAGATTCCAGAAAACGGTTTCCAAAAATAAACGTGTTATTTTCAAATTTTATTTTTTTTAAGAGTTATTTCTTGACTTAGATCATTCAAATTTTCCTGATTAATGCATAATCATGATCATAATATGCTGTTAAAATTTCAATACATTATCTCTTAAAAAGTAGAAATTAGAAAATTCAGTAGCTCATCCCCTTAAGATTTCTGATGGGGGGGGGATATAATTCTAGATAGAGATTACCATACATAATAGTAATATGCGTTACAAGAGCGGTATGTTGAAGTTTTCATGTTCGAGGAAAAGTTTGAAAAAGCGAAACGTAGTTGAGCTTTTTTAATTTCCGAGAATTGAAAGAAAACATACCGCTCGTGTATCGTACATTATTTTGTGCGAAGATCGTTTATTACATACCTGAAAGAGGAATTTATAATTAGTTGCAATGAAATCTCTATCTTGGTTTCTGTTCAATGACGGCAAATTTGCAAAACAAAAATATCTATCTTCAACATTGTTGCTTTAAAATGTTTTCTGTGTTTACTCTACTCCAGCAGGCCGTGGTATACGTCTGTCTTTTTCTTCGTTCAAAGTAGCCGCCATGATGAGTCTGGAATCTTGTTTATTTTTTCACGGCTTCCTTAATGTTACTTGAATCACAAATGCAGTAACTTTAGTGGAGTTGTAGAGTTTACTTAATTTTTGCAAATATTTAAAAACAATAATTAACAGTGCAATTTAGGTGAAATTGCAGTGGTAAGTTTCCAGTTTATAATTATTACTATATTGAACGTCTCTACAAATAATATGTTAAAAGCCTAAAGCAGTAAAATGAATATGTCACTTAAGCGGTAAGAAGAGGGAAATTGTTATGTGTGTTAGGTTGGGAATACTGAATGTGGAATTTTAGACTTTCCGCGGATTGGTTTTGTGCGGAAACCAAGTAAATACGCACGATCTCGCACAAAATTATTATTATTCTCATTCGATACGGCTCAACACTTGGTCACACCGAGTTGTTTGTCTTGCATCTTGATCATAATACTAAATTATATCGACAGCTTAAGATATGACTCGGTTAAGAGAGAAGTGTTATATGATATTCTTTTTGAATTTGGTATTCCCAAGAAAATAGTTCGATTAATTAAAATGTGTCTCAATGAAACGTACAGCAGAGGCCGCATAGGCCAGTTTCTATCTGATGCTTTTCCAATTCACTGCGGGCCAAAGCAAGAAGATGAACTATCACCTTTACTTTTTAACTTCGCTCTAGAATATGCCATTAGGAAAGTTCAGGATAACAGGCAGGGTTTGGAATTGAACGGGTTACATCAGCTTCTTGTCTATGCGGATGACGTGAATATGTTAGGAGAAAATCCACAAACGATTATGGAAAACACGGAAATTTTACTTGAAGCAAGTAAAGCGATAGGTTTGGAAGTAAATCCCGAAAAGACAAAGTATATGATTATGTCTCGTGACCAGAATATTGTACGAAATGGAAATAATAAAAATTGGAGATTTATCCTTCGAAGAGGTGGAAAAATTCAAATATCTTGGAGCAACAGTAACAAATATAAATGACACTCGGGAGGAAATTAAACACAGAATAAATATGGGAAATGTGTGTTATTATTCGGTTGACAAGCTTTTGTCATCTAGTCTGTTGTCAAAAAATCTGGAAGTTAGAATTTATGAAACAGTTATATTACCGGTTGTTCTGTATGGTTGTGAAACTTGGACTCTCACTTTGAGAGAGGAACAGAGATTAAGGGTGTTTGAGAATAAGGTTTTTAGGGAAATATTTGGGGCTAAGAGGGATGAAGTTACAGGAGAATGTAGAAAGTTACAAAACACAGAACTCCACTCATTGTGTTCTTCACCTGACATAATTATGAATATTAAATCCAGACGTTTGAGATGGGCAAGGCAAGTAGCACGTAATGCATATAGTGTTAGTTGGGAGACCGGAGGGAAAAAGACCTTTGGGGAGGCCGAAATGTAGATGGGAGGATAATGATAAAATGGATTTGAGGGAGGTGGGATAAGATTATAGAGACTGGATTAATCTTGCATAGGTTAGGGACCGATGGCGGGCTTATGTGAGGGTGGCAATGAACCTTCGGGTTCCTTAAAAGCCATTAGTAAGTATGAGCAGGCTTATGATAATATGTGCAATTCCTAAGTTATTTATTGTTGTCAGCTTACTGGTGATGATAATACATCAATATTATTTTCTTTGCTTACTTTTACCATACTTTATATAGTATACTCGTATTAAAACACTTGTATTCTGTGAGGAGGGATAGAAGTTATCCCTGGCAGGGATGTTAACATGAATTTATGAGCGGGGGATAACTTTCCAACAGGGGGAAATCACCCCATCCTCCCCGGTTAATTCGCACCATGGATTATACATTAACGCACATTTGATTATTCTTAGACTAGGCTTATATTGAATCTTGCAATTGCATATTCGTGTCTTATTATGCGAATTCATCCTGTCACATCTGATCTACCTAGGTATATTTTGTCAATCAGAGTATGTAAACCAAATAGGGCCTGTTATCATTCACTTACACAATTTTTTTATGGTTATTCTCCCATACTGATGTCGAAGCCCTGAGTTTCCTCACTGTCCATATTTTCATTTACACTAATGACTTTGTTGTGTAGGAAAGCTATCAATATGACAACTGGCACTGTATTTTTAATCTAAGTCCATGTGGTAAGAAAGATAAATTCTCTCTCTTGATATCTGAGTATAATATCAATGCAATTCTTGTCTTTATGTTGGTCTAATTGTATCTGTTCTCATTGTCATTTGTAGTATTTTGTAATGGCGTTAATAGGTGTGTGTTTCATGGCGAATTTAATGAGAATTAGACTTCTGAATAGTCGAATGATTATGTAAAAAGTAGATATGGTTTTCAAGGACACCCACTTTTCCTGGCAAAATAATCTGCTTCTGAATTCATTTTGCGGAAAAAGATACGATTCAAGAATTGTCAAACACGGTGCTGTCAAGACACAGACCATACCATCTAGCATCAACGTCCCGAACTCATAGTTTTCGATCACATATGCATTGCACACTTACTGAAAAGTAGGATTTTATGAACATGTACAATTCTGCAGTATCACCTATATATTAAAGTGGGGAACATCTATACAGCGTAATCATTTGTTTTAAGTCTGAAATGAGAAATTCACCAACAACGGCTTGGGCTTTATTTCTTGTGTAATTTAAATGTATTCATTAGTAATACCAGTAATTAAATATGAAATTCACCTAGTAATGCAACATATTATCTTAGGAATTCTTTGTGGTTCATACAAATTAAAATTTTGCAACTCACCGTAGCATGGAACTTGAAGCAGGTTAATAGTTGATTCATGGGCGAGAATGGAGAGGAACTATTTTTACATGTGGGGATTATGTTATGCCTAAATCTGTCTAAAACATTGAAAACTATGTTTCGCCAATCGATACTTCAAAAGCAATCAATCTCAGAATAAATGTCGAAGTGATTACTTCTCAAAGAAAAAATTGACAAGATGTCTGTTACTGACGTGCAGCCTTCCGTATTACAACCGTTCCTCCATTCATGTCGGTTAACTTTCCAAGAAAACATTTTACTTACAATAAACACAGAGTTTAATTAACTTTTCAAAGTTTTCTTCCTGTCAAAATTAAGTCGCTATTGCTTTGTTCAGACGCTAATTAAAACGTAACACAAATTTTAACGATAATGAAGCATGAAAGCCAGAATAACGAAAAGAAAAAAAACAGGCTATTTCTTATCCATCTCGAAATGCTCTCTGTTTCGCAATTCTGCGAAGTATTGTTTCACCTGAAGAAGATTAACTATTAGCCACTAATGTGAATCGAAACCATTTCGTTTACTTGGTACTGCAATTAATATCGTGCATTATAGGCGCTATGTTCGGTTCAAGTTTGTCGAGTATGATGAAGTTCGATATTCGCCAATGTTCGCTCTACAGTAGGAGTCTATAGTATTTGTTCAACCTTGTTATAAAAATAGTCGCTGTCCTCCACTCCCACCCCTTCATGTTTTAACAGCTTAAGAATTGTAGCACAGATCTTGCCATTAGTTTTTCATATGAAATACGACGAACTTTGTAATGTCTTACTTATCTCTCTCATGATCGAACACTGCAGGACACTAAAGCCATGGTTTTTCTGAACTGACGCATGCGACGTGCGAGGCCCCCTCGCAAAAATCCGGACTAGACGAGAGATAGTGAGTGGTTCGGATTTGTGCGAAGGGGCCTCGCACCTCGCACGTCGCATGTGTCAATTCAGAAAAACCAAGGCTTTACTCAAATACACAACAGCCGAAACCAACACAACCAACCAACCAACCAACCAACCAACCAACATAAGCTCTTAGCCGTTTTATATCCGGCATGTTGGTCTGTTGGTATTATTTTTAGTAGGTTACTTTACGACGCTATATCAACATCTCAAGTTATTTAGCGTCTGAATGAGATGGTGACAATGTCGGTGAAATGAGTCCGGGGTCCAGCACCGAAAGTTACCCAGCATTTGCTCATATTGGGTTGAGGGAAAACCCCGGAAAACCTCAACCAGGTAACTTGCCCCGATCAGGATTCGAACCCGGGCTATTGGTCTATTTACCGGTAAATAATTATCTAACCATGCAATTGATTTGCCATGGGAAAATGTTCTACTCTATTTCGCATATTCATTGAAAGTATTAATAGTAGGAGCGTAGGAGACACCTACCATTAAAGAACTAAAGAATTAGTATTGCTCAGTCCATTCCAGCAGTACATTTGTTCACATGCTTAACTGCGATGTACTGTACGCGAGTATGTCAACATTTGTATTTCCTTGTAATTCGTGTGACGTGACGCAACTTCTGCAATAAGGCCACTGGGCGATAAGGACAAAAGTACAGTTGTATACTGATAACAAAATCACTGTTTCTCCAAGTAGAAATGTATTCGTAAACAGTCGAGTGAATTGTAGTTCCTTTAGACTTCGAAAAACTGTTGTATAGCGATGCCCTTCTCAATGTCAATATGTGTGCAGAAATAGAATCGAAATACTTGTAAACTTTCTTCTCTGAGTCCTCAGCAGAACTGAGGTAAGGTAACTTTGCGTTGGATGTTGCTAGTTCTGGCCATATTTATTTGCTCTATAATGTTACAAGGTCCTTACTGTAACAAACGTACAATATTACCACGTTCATCTTCTCATTTTCCATCAAGTACAGTTTTGCTACGATATTAGGGTTTATAAACCAATGCTAAATATTCAACTTGGTCTGCCTATGTTCACTGGTAGCGATGCTTGACACTAAATCCGAAGTTCAAAAGTTCAAATTCGGCCGTGAGTGATTGATTTTTAAAGGACGATAAATAATTTTAATTATTTAGCAAGGACTCTTCTTTTAGTAGAGAAGTAAAGACGACGAGGGACCGATGTAGTAGGTTTATGCCCTGCAGGAATATTGTCTTCTAATTTCAAAAGGATAGGGTGACCAGACGTCCTCTTTTGTCTGGACATGTCCTCCTTTTTAAGTCTTTGTCCGGGGTCTGGGCTGATTTTTGAAAAAAATCAAGATATGTCCTCCTTTTCGTAACTTGTATGCCTGATATTTGGAAATTATCTGATTTGACGCCTTTTTCAAGTAATAAGTCTGTAGTTGGCAGCAGCAACGACGGAAAATACTCTTTGCCAATGATCACAACTCTCTTTGATCCTATTTATCATAGTAGTTGCTTTCATATGTAGGTAACTATAAAATAATTTTACACTATTAAGTTGTACTATAAGTATGCTGCAATAAAATAGATATTGACATTATTTTAAGTATAATATAGACCTAAGTCTAAATAAATATTTTCTATCCTCTTTAATATGATAGTTCCCTTGGCTTTCATATTGTAACTAACTGTAAAATTATTATTATTATTATCATTATTATTATTATTATTACTATTATTATTAAGTTTTATCATAATTATTTTGTAATAAAATAGATATTGACGTAATTTAAAGTATAATATAGACCTAAACCTAAATGTGAATATATATTTTGTCTTTTTTTTCCGAACAATGTCTTCCTTTTTTAAGGTTTATGTCCTTTTTTTTATCGATGTGAATCTGGTCATCCTACTAAAGGATAAAAAAATTTTCAGACAGTTAATATATCCGTAAATTCTCAGTTCCCAGCGAATGTACAAACCACATTTCTTAAAAGCACCCACCCCTCTATCGGATGTCGGATTAAGCAAGGCAAATTTAGATACCATTACAACACTCGTCACTAAGTGTGCTATTCATAGACATTTCGCTAGCCCGTACTACGAGCGTGCTAAACTAGCCCCGGCTATCGACTGGTTACTTGTATAGGATTCATATCATATCGCTAACACTGGTTTATGAATACGAAACACGTTAGTTCTCTGATCATCCACCAGAAGCCCGCGCTAAGAATGTCTATGAATACGGCCCCTAAGTGACTAATCCCTTACTTCGGTCGGATGTTTCCAGCTGTCACAATAAAGGTCATCGTGGAAACAGTAATGCGTAACATAACCACAGTTACGTTTCAAGCTTGTATGGAATTTCGTACAAATAAACCTCTGTTTAAATCAGATCTCAACATTGTTGGAAAGGTCCTAAATGATTTCTACAAGGTCATTAAAAGTTGCGAAAACTTATGAAATTATATAAGAATGTTGTTTAGTCAACTGTCCGAAGACAGGTTTGAACCTCAAAAGTGACACCAGTAAAGCATCGCTCATGAGGAAACTAAGTCAGGAGATATTGGGGTAGGATGGCCAGTTTCTTTCCCCCTCCATCGCATACATCGCTGACTAGTAACATATTACACTACTCAGGCTCCAGATGTACGAGTATACAAACAATAATTGTTCTTCCTCTGACACACAACGTCTAGTGAAAAGTAGCGTACTGTCTGATAATAGATGTGCATAATACAAATGTTAAATACAGTATCAGGAATATTTTAAAAGCTGCGACATTGGCGTACATAGATATTACATCTCACTCCTAATTTACTGAGAATTTAATCTGAATCCGAATTGAATAGTGGATAGCGGTAGTAAGATTTCTGCTGCACAACAGCTATTTTAACATCTTCATTGTCTCATTCATGCTCGTCGTACGAACGGTCAAAAGAAGAATTACAAATTACCAGACATGGCGGATATCTGTGATCAGTGCCTTATTTGTCTATAAAGTCCTGCGTTTGGATACCTAGAGTCGTCCAAGCAATTCCGCAATAGTGTAGGTATGTATGGAGTAGGCCTACCTATAGAATATGGACATCCAACGCCACCTACGCAGTTCAGGTCTATTTTTCTGTGGGTAAGGTAGTGAATATGCCAAGGACGGGGAACTCGTATTGTAAACAGAGCAGTTATTTTGAGTACCTGCATATAACAGCAGGAGAAGCTTAGCTCTCTGAGAAAGGCTGTTCCCCGTCGCTAGAATATGCCAAAACAAAACAGGATCATCGGTGACTGAAGAAGGAAAAGTGAAGATCTGCTAAGTATTGAGGAATATGACTGATTATTCTGTGATGTGTGATATATGGAGTGTATTACTGGGACACAAAACACATGAGTTGTAGCAACACGGCTACCTCAGACGTGTCACATTTCAAGTTTGCGCCCATTGCATCGTGTACGGTAGAAACAAGTTTTTCTTTGTACTATACAAAAATGTTTTATCAGAAAGAAGCGGGAGTTTGTCATTTGAAACCACTTAAAATGTATATAGTCGTTCATAGTTATGTGTAGAAAAACGTGTAAAATACAAAGTCAGATGCTGGGTAACTTTTGGTGCTGGATCCCGGATTCATTTCTTCGGCATTATCACCTTCATCTCATTCAGACGCTAAATAACCTAAGCTGTTGACAAAGCGTCGTAAAATAACCTACAAAAATAAAAAAATACAAAGTCAGTAATATACTGCTTTGTTTTATTTTACTTTTTTTGCAGAGGTTTATGTTTTTTTAAATAGTTATTAATTCAAACCTGTAATTAGATCTATGGTATTGAAGTGCGTTTTACTTATAGTAAAGATAATATCTTGCTTCATATAAGCTGCTTTTAAGTAAACACTTTATTCTTATTCTTATTCTTATTGTTATTGTTATTATTATTATTATTATTATTATTATTATTATTCATCCACTTCTACGGCAGGGATATGAATGCCCTTATAACTAGAAGAGAATCGAAGCTACTCTACACCGTTCCCAACAGTTTGAAAAGTTTTCTGGATATGGAGGTTATAGTGTGTGTTGGGAATAACCTCTGCACGATAATTGGATAGTTGTAAATTAAAAAGCCCTGTAAAAGAAAATCGACACGGGATAACTCAGAACTAGATACAACTGTCTTTTATTCTGAGTTTCTCTGCTGTACACAGTCCGCGAAATGTAACGTTTTAATAATATTGGAAATGAAAATAACAGTGACATTAACAATGAGTATACAAAGAGGGGAAATAACTTAAAATGTATGCGAACGCGCATCTTTGCAAGGGGATGTGAGGGATTGCTAGTTATAAATTATGTAAGCTCGAAACCGGTAGACCAGTTGTCTCAATCCATGTGTGGCATTTCACTTAAGGAAATTAAAAAAGTTCTGGAGGGAAAAAAAGGTGAAAGATGGACGTAAATATTTTAAGTATGACTGGAGGAAATGTCACAGAGCACTACCCGATAATCTACCAGCACGACAGTAGGGTTGCCTAATATGTTAGGCGTGGCAGAGGTCATCGCTGCAAAACTCACTATTTATATTTAATTCAGTGTTTAGTTAACGTTAGTTCAAGTTACATTAAATTTAGTTTAGATCGTATCCGCCGCTGCACCTCTGTGGGTATCGTAAGTGCTTTGCAACACAGCGGTTCGTGTTTCGATTACTAATGTGAATAGACATTTATTCCCATTGTATTGTAATGTTTGCCTTTTGACTTCTGATTGTCCCGTGATGTCTCAGCGGCGATCCTGCGTCGTATTGATCCCACGGTCGGGGACGTCCGCAAATGTGGCGTCTAGTGTTGATTAAATGAAATCATTCTTATTAGATGCAGATCTTAGGAGGCAAAACAGAGGAGCTAAAACGGAAAGAGAAGAACGAAAGACAAAAATAAAGTCTATATTGTTCAGTTTGAAGTGTTCTGCTCTCCTACTGCACTGTACGTTGTTTTTAATACTTTATTTAGTTACTGAGGGTGCTAGTCATAGACATTTCGCTAGCCCGCCTTACGAGCGTGCTAAACTAGGCCCGGCTATAGACTGGTTACTTGTACAGGATTCATATCATTTCATATTGCTAACACTGGTTTATGAATACGAAAAATATTAGTTCGCTTATCATCCACCGGAAGCCCGCGCTAAGAATGTCTATTAATACGGCCCTTGAAGGCTAAGTTAATTATTGTCGATGAAAATGGTGATAGCGAGATGGTATTTGGAAAGATAGGCCGAAGATGCATCATATTTATTTATGTGACAAACATGTGCGAGACAAAGGATAATAAAAGACAAAATTTGTTCGTTATGACTTATGGAAGATGACTTTTTCTTTCAAGTTTGGTACAAAAATGTTAATTTCTTTTCTACCGATAAATTTATTTAACAACTTTTATTTTCTTCATCAGTATACAACCGTTGCTGTTATTTATTGGTGTACTCCGTCCATATTTCATTGTAGTACGGGAAGATGAGAACCACTGGTTAGGGCTGAGTAGTGGTAGTAGTAATAGCAGCAGCAGTATTAGCAGCAGTGTTATTATTAGGTAGTAGCAGCAGCAACAGCAGTATTAGTAGTCTAATTTTCTTCAAAATTTTATCCGTTCTGAGTAACCTCTTATTATTTTCCCATGTAAATTAAACATAATAAAATGTCAGATTTTCATAAACTGTTTTCACGCTTCGATCGATTGGTATTACAATATACTGAAATTTACATAACATTAGGGGAGAGTCGGGTAGTATCGGACATCGGGTAATATCGGACAGTGAGTTTCTTTCATCTACCACACGATGATAGTACCTGATTGACATGGTTACGTTTCTGTGATGTCGCATAGAGAAACGTAACCATGTCATTCAGGTACTACCATATGGTGGTAGGTGAAAGAAACGCACTGTCCGATATTACCCGATGTCCGATACTACCCGACTCTCCCCTAATCAGCTCCATAGCTGCTTCTTCCACTCAAATGCTCATGCTGATGATTCCACGAACGTAATTCTGCCTTAGATTATGGGTTAATAAGCTATTTTCATTGATGTTTTGAAACGTTGAAATGTTCTGACAACTCTCCTGGGAACATCTCTTAAAAATGTATTAAGTCATAAGTGTTAGCAGGAACTAATTCTGAGGACATTAGTGAAAGTAAGTTATCAATTACCCCTGCGGTGGCTGAGTGGTGAGACTCTGGCTTGTCACGTAGATGGCCGGGGTACGAGTCCCGATCAGGTCTGGGATTTTTCATTGGAAAATCCATAGTGACACTTGTGGTGCACAAGGTCGCAGTTGGGACTTTTCTCGGGGATCTCCCGTTTTCCCCATATTAGGCATCTACATCATTCCGCCACCATTTCTCCATTTCGTCATTCCATAGTAGAGTCCTGCATAACCGGTTAAGAAAGATGGAAAAGACAGATTACTACTGAACGCCTGGCGCTATAGACAGTATGCGAAGCTCTTCCGACACGCGGAATAGTCCAATGTTCGGTTTAACAAATGTCCGACTCTCACTCGGTTGGACGGCTCTGGATCATGAAAGGCAGATTATATTGAGCCATCCAGGAGTTCCAAGAACCGTTGCAAGGACGCGATTATTATCGTGTACCTTTCAAATGATATTTCCTCCTCTCTCCTCATTGATTGAAGCACGCATCATGAAATTACAATCATTAGACTTGAGAGTGCTTTTATTTTTGTTAATAACTTATCTCCCTAAAACGATTCATTAGAGAAATAATAATACATCCACTTAGGATAATTAAAAGAGAATATGCTGTATTAACAACACTCTTTCAGAGTTGTCCTAAGTATTTTGAGTTTAAAGTATGAACGTTACAATAGTAAGTGTGCACATATTTGCTCTTCTCTTTTGTAAGTAATTGTAATTTATTTTATTCTTTTATTTATTTACATGTCAGATTTCATCTATGCATTACTTTATTTCCTTTGTTGTCAGCGGTGTCCATTAGTTGATTCATATATTAGTTTTCAAGATAAATGTACCAAAGTGTCCAATCAATTATAACCCTATTTGAAGCTAACTTACTTACTTATGGCTTTTAAGGAACCCGCGGGTTCATTGCTGCCCTCACGTAAGTCCGCCATCGGTCCCTAACCTGTGCAAGATTAATCCAGTCTCTATCATCATATCCCACTTCCCCCAAATCCATTCTAATATTATCCTCCCATATACGTCTCGGCCTATTCATGTCTTTTTCCCTCCGGCCTCCCAACTAACACTCCATATGCATTTCTGGATTCCCCCATACGTACTACATGCCCTGCCCATCTCAAACGTCTGGATTTAATGTTCCTAATTATGTCAGGTGAAGAATACAATGCGTGCATCTGCGTTGTGTAACTTTCTCCATTCTCCTGTAACTTCATCCCCCTTAGCCCCAAATATTTTCCTAAGAATTACAAGCTAACCTTTTTTTCTTAATTAGGAAAAGTACATTTCCTTCAATTACTCCGTTTGTGTAGTTACAAAATGTCATCAGAATTCCTGTATTGGTATTCTGTCCTCTATATCTGTGGTTCTTCTAGACAGGCGCAACCGCTTCAAGGCCGGATATTCGAACGAATGTCCAACCTCGCCGGTTGATCTGCAACCGGTGTAATATAAACCGGTTGTAAGCGCTGTTCTGCAGCACTCTGTTCCATAGCATTCCCCGATCGTCGGCTGGCGCCGCACGGAGGGGGCTGGCCTAGGGACGAGGGAGTTGCCTGCTCGAAACCTGTGTACGCAGCGAACCTGAGTGTAGTCAGCCGATTTGGATTTGGGAATGTGCCTAGCTTGAGGGTTAGCGCGATAGATCGTAACAGGTCGCAGTGCTGGGCCATAGTGCCCTCCTTCCGTAAATACCATTCGAAGTTATAACTTCTACAATATGTGTTCGGCTCCAACAATAGTCTGATGAGACCAACACTACCTACCGAAGGTTCTTCTGCACTAGGCTACCTGGCAGAGCCTGGCGGGTAAGTTTGGGCCGAAGTGAAGAAACCTAGAGTTTAGTTAATGGTCTCCCGGTAAAACTGCAGCACACATCAGAAATGTTCACAAATTCGGTTTTCGAATCCTTATCACTTGGAAACAAGGTGCACAAGCTGATCATTTATCATCGCTAATGGATATTAAAATCTAATACTTATTTTAGTAAGTCAGTGTATAATATGGAATTTTATACCAGTTTCAGAATTCCAATAATATAATTATAAAATACTGAAAAATACTAGTTAAACTGTCAAACGTATGTATGCGGACAAACTCCCGTGTTTCAGTGACGTGAATTCCTTTGCGGGAACGAAACTGATTTATTTTATGACATTCTTAAATTACAGATAATGTTAACACAGGTGATATGATAACGTGACGATTTTTGAGAATACAACGTGAGTGGCTTTCGTTGAGATCTGTTCCTTTTATCCGATTAACAAAGCTTTACTAAATTGCATTGTTGTCAAGGTCTGTTTATCTGGTGGTAGGAAGATGGTTTATGATGAGATTTAGGATTCGCCTGGGAATTACATGACTTTCGCCTTACAGTTGGAAGAAAGTCCAAGACGAGCGCATTCTCGGAACACAAACCCCGTTCCCTATCCCAGACTATAATGCTGGATTTGAGCAGTGCTCAAATATTGTAATATTTTATTCATCTTTTCTTTGAAACTCAAAGATTGGTCAGAGAATATTATTTATTTTAAGCGACAGTGTGGCAACATCTATTCTTTTTGTTCTTTAGTCAACTGTCCGAAGACAAGATCTGAACCCAGAAGTGATACCAACGAGACACCACTTGTGACGCAAATAGGCCAGGAGATAATGGAGTAGGTGGCCACTTCCTATTCCCCTCCATTGCATGCATCGCCGAATAGCGATGTATACAAACAATTATTCCTCTGGCATGTCGTTAAGGGAAATGGAAGCCTGATAATACATGTACAGTCTTAGACAAAAAAATGACTGCCATACACAATGTTCCCTTCGGGCGACCTCGGTTGATTCCGTGAGAGCTTAGGCTTACACGTAAAGGAATTTCTTATTCACGACTCCGCTCTGTTTTTCCTTTGTTTAGTTTGTTTGTTGCTTTTTTATCTGTTTATAGGTCAAGTGTTATGAATAATCTATAAGAAGATATATTCAAGGAGTAAATTAGGTGCAAAACAAACATCCTTTCCCTAGTCGTGTGAACCAGGCGTTGCCCGAAGTGGACTTACACTAATTCACGCCACAGGAGGTCTGTCATTTTTTGCGTCTAAGGCTGTATATATCAGCCAGAACCACAATCAGAAGTAGGCAAAATCTATATGAAAGTGCAAATAGAAACCGAAGCACTGGGAAGAACCTTGCCTACACAACAGACTTCCCATTTGCAATAGATAGAACTTCGCTCCATTAGAGACATGTTTTCATCTCACTGAACTGTGGTTGGGTTGATTGAACAGTTGCCCAACTGATCTATGGATCAGAAAAGCACATGAATGACGTTCCAGTTAAAATATTTTCTCTTACCCCCTTATTACCTTCCGCATGACATTTCAAAATATTTCTATGTTAGGGTAGAAGTTGCTAACGCTCACCTAAAATTGCAAATCAATAACTTCATTCTTCCGTCGATCGGGATACGCGAAACAAAATGTTCAAACCGTACGCTTAAATAGAAAGAAATATATTAGTGCACTGTTTCCGACATGGTATTGCTGTTGTCACTGTTATTACTGACCGAATTGTTTTTTCAACCGTTGTATAATTATCAGCATGTTGACCCACGTAAATTATCTCCGGGCTATGTCGTGATAAAAGCCGGTCTTGTCGTCTGCAACTAACACAAACTCGACTTTTATGGACTTCGCGTAAGAATGACGCAGGTTACAATTGAGGGCGTTACCCACGCAATGATGTCCATACTCAGCGACTGCGAAGCTTTCCTACACTCGGTGCCATATGTATGTCGTACAGTGTAGGCCGCAATTTGTCACAAAAAGCGTTACGTTGTTTGCACATTTAATTATGAGCATACACAGGCTAATAAAATTCTTACTAACCACAAACATTCTCAATAATAATAATAATAATAATAATAATAAATTATTATTATTATTATTATTATTATTATTATTATAGTTCGCCAAGTTAACTCTATGGTAGCGCGTCTGCCTCCAGACTAGCCTGCCCGAGTTCGATTCCCTGCAGTTTTCGTGTAAAATTTCTATCTCGGTACTAGGAGAGGTGACTGTGCAACTTCTAATCACTAGATTGTACACCAATATGCATGGGTTAAATCCAAAATCTCTCCACAGTGCATTTGAAGAGAAGGCGTATGTCGCTGTTAATTGTGATTCGTCCGCCTGGCGGCTCCCTTAGTCCTATTCCACAGGAGTAGGCTACATGCCGGCACTGGATTTCCCTTCTCCTCATCCTCATCTTCATCACCATCCTCACTCATTCTCTGCACTACACTTACACGAAAACTTACATATAGTCCTACACTTACCCTAGTACACGACATAACTCTCCACACAGATACACATCATGCATAGCGTGGCCCGCCGAAATGGTGAGCAACTTCAAAATGGTTCACAGTCTTGTCAACTATCCGCAATATGCGGAACCTGAATCACGCAAGTGGAGTGGATAGACATTAGATACACACAATGTATATTATTATTATTATTTTTTATTTTTATTATTATTATTACTATTATTATTATTATTATTATTATTATTATTATTATTATTAAAAAGTAACAGTTCCACATACATGTGGTGATGAATTTATTCCTGGCGCTTTCCTGATATATAATGCAAAATCTAGCGCGGAGCATTATCATAATGAAAATAATTTAGAGAATTTCACAAAATAGGTAAATATACAGGTAATTGCAGGACTACACCCAGAAAGTACTGTTGCGTTAGGCAATGCTCTTTGCCGTAATAAACACGAAAATAAGTCCCCCCCCCCCTGCTACCAAAATTTTAAAAGGTGAATACAAAATGACGAAATTTTTGATTCGAAATTTAGAAGGCGCAACTTATTAGAACGAGTATAGTAAGTCCCAAGAAAGTAAATCTTGCTAGTAATAAGACGCTACACACTAACGAATTCACATTAGTAAGACTTCCTCCCTGTCATCCAGATTAAAACCATATAGATATTTTTTGAGTAAAGTAAAAAGGAAACCCACAGAACAAAATAAGGCACTTTATCAGTAATCCAGTTAAAGACAATGATACTAGAAGCCTTTGCCACAAATTCATAGCAAAATTGGATAAAAGCTTTTGAACGTGTTTACAAAATTGAGGAAGAATATTGCACTAAGAAGGAACACTTCGAACAAGAATTTGAACGTCTCATTATTTGTGTGGGTATGGATGATGAAGGCACAGCATCTAGTACAGTAAGAGACTCATCTGGCACGGAATCAGCAGAGGAAGATGCATGTGGATGGAGTAGTGCAACGGACACAGCAAGCTAAACGGAAAAATTTTAAATTAAATTATATTTTATTTAACACGTTCGCAACTGCCGAGGTTATATCAGCGTCGCCGGTGTGCCGGAATTTTGTCCCGCAGGAGTTCTTTACATGCCAGTAAATCTACTGACATGAAGCTGTCGCAATCGACCTGGGCCGGGATCGAACCCGCAACCTCGGACACAGAAGGTCAGCACTATAACGACTGCGCCACCTAGGCCGACGCGAAACGGAAAAGGAGCGCGGTTTGGAAGAAATACATTCTCTATAAATAAGTTGATTAATCTCTTAGCACAAAAGAGTTGTGATTTTATTGTTATTAAAATAATTTAATGTATCAACAAACCATATATACTTGAACTGATGAAAATGATAACGATTGTGATTTCAATAACATTGTATTTCGTACACTGTGTTTCATTTTGAACATGAAACTGACTGTACCGCTTTCCCGCGCTAAGTCTTTAAACACGCATATCAGCCCTCCACTTTCCCGTCCTATTATAAGCTTGGTCGACTAGTACGTATTGAACATTTATTTACTACCTGGCACCGCACTGTTCAAATTCTGACTTGCCGCAGAGACACAGAGCAACTCTTCATACGCTGCCTAATCATCCTGCGTTAGGTTGAGTTTGCATAATTTTACCTAGTAATAAGTGGAAATCATTTGACAGAAAAGAAAATACACCGGGAATATTTGCTACAAATAACATATACCATGCAATAATTATTCAATAAAATATACCCTTTCCCTTCTTTAGATCTTTCAGAAATGTCAAATTTTTATTATTGGGGTTGGCCTCGGTAGCGTACTTGGTATAGCGCTGGCCTTCTGTACTCGAGGTTGCGGGTTCGATCCCCGCCCAGCTCGATGGCATTTAAGTGTGCTTAAATGCGACAGATTCATATCAGTAGATTTATTGGCGTGTAAAAGAACTCCTGCGGGACAAAATTCTGTCATATCGGCGACGCTGATATTACCTCTGCAGTTGCGAGCGTCGTTAAATAAATTATAATTATTATTATTATTATAATTATTATTATTATTATTATTATTATTATTATTATTATTATTATTATTATTATTATTGGGACTTTGGTTTAATAAATTAACAGATGATAACTTGAGAAATATTTAACAGAGGACTGAGGTTTTCACTGGCATATTTATTCACTTTGTGACTACTATAATTTGTCGATCTAGACATTCTGTATATCCTGCAAATAGATATATAATACATTACAAGTTGTGGCTGCGGTAATATAGAAATGTGATCGTAATGGTGACTGCAATAGCAGTAGTAGCCTATTACTATTAGTACTAGTATTTGCGGCAGTATAAGGAGGAGATGGCATTTGCGGCGATGTTAGTAATACCTGCGGTGGCGGTAATAGTATTAGGAGCAGTGGCGGCGCACAGTGGTCCGAATATTAAAAAACATGGTCGAAAATATCTCCCTACTTACAATCTACATTATGCCATGCTCAATCAACAAATAATTGTTTAAGATAAGAAATATAATGAATTTCAGCGACTTACTGTACATCTATACTGGACCCCTCCTCCATTACTCGTCTTCAGAATCAGAATCTCCCGACCCCTCGCTGTTGGGCCCTTCAGGTGTAGAGAGTAACTGGAGCACTTGCAATGGGAACTGTGTTCTCTTCTTCTTGGGGAGTTCTCTTAGGTTGGAAATTAAAGAGTCTGATGCAAGAAACAGTCTATGGAATAAGTCAGAGTTGGTAGTAATTCTTGACGTCTCTCTGGTGTGATATTGTCGAAATCTTTGAACAGTTTTGTTTAATGATTGCATTGCTTCCTCGGATAGTTCTCCTATTGGTAAT
Source organism: Periplaneta americana (assembly GCF_040183065.1). Taxonomy (NCBI): domain Eukaryota; kingdom Metazoa; phylum Arthropoda; class Insecta; order Blattodea; family Blattidae; genus Periplaneta; species Periplaneta americana. The sequence continues at coordinate 80,652,833 of NC_091126.1, forward strand.
AAAGCTCATTTTGCAATAGATGCCCCATGAATAAGAATTTTGTGCACAGTTGGTGGCATATAATACCATGGGCATAATTTGACGAACAGCTCTGCGGTCTTTCTGCAGTATATATTGAATCGCGATTCACTTATATTTTTAAAACATGAAATTGTAGTAAGAATCACACTGAATCGTGAAATTAAATCACAATCAACTCCAGTTATTTTAGATGCTTCTTTAGCATTTTCGAAGAATCTTCTTGTCGTGTTCCCATCATTTGTGGTTCCATATCCAGGATTCGGTGTATCTATAATAAGCCCTAATCTATTTCGAAATGCATCTTGAATAGTTTTCTTTCTTTTCTTAATAATTTCTCGACTTCCATTTCGTACATTTGCCTTCCATTTTTTGAATTCAAACCGGTAAGATATATGTAGTATGCATTCAAAACACCTTATATATATATATATATATATATATATATATATATATACATGTAGAATTGATAATCCAAAGACAAAATTGGAGGTATCTGCAGACTGTTGTAATAATTCAAGATTATTCATTTGTGAAATTTTTGCGCCACAGATGTAGGTAGCACTTCATACTGGATGACTTGGCTAATGCATTGCATATTTTCCCGTCTATCATAGTTAAAAGTAGTGAAAACTGAACTGTGGTGTTACCTAATGTAAATAGTTGCAAGTCCTGTATCTGGTTTTCTAACTATTCTCTTTCTGCTCGGGTTATTTCTGTAGTCTCGTGTACCCACTGAAGGCGAATAGGTCTGCAGAATCGAGTTGATGAAGGACGGGGATTCTTCCATGCAACATCTCCACTTTCAGTATCAACCAAGCGCAGGGGAACCAATGACGTAAGAAATAAACTTTCATCATTTTTCTCTTTTTGATTCAATATCTGTTTATATTGCGAATGAACAGAGCTGCCGTCAAAACCCCATTCACAATGCAATATGTAGTTTTTATCCGTGTTACTTACAGGTGAAATATTCAAGATTCTGTAGGCTGTATGATGTAACAGAAACTGTAATCTGACCTCAAATTCATTTTCGGTCACTTGTATGCCTTTGGGGTAAGTTTCTTTTTTAGCTTCTAAAACGGAGTGATAACTGGGGTAGAGATCATAGTTATGTGTAACTGCCATTTTTCTGATTGCTTCATACTGATGTCTGGACAGATTTGAATCTATTATTAATGAAAGAGCTTCTTCATTTGTGAGTCTAGTAGGCCTACTTTCCTTTTTTGTTTTCTTTCCTCCAAGAATCACGAATTCTTTTGCCTCTGCTTGGTGTTGTGGTTGTTACTTCTTTTAACAATTTGGCTGCTGCTTCATCATCTTCTGTCCTTAAACTCATTACTGTAGCATAAGAGAGCTCTTCAGAAGACACATTTTCTTTCTTTTCTTCTGCTTTTCTTCGTTTACTTCTTTCATTCAATTCCCCAAATACTTTTGTAGGACGACCGCGACCCGCTTTCCCGATGTGCTTGGAATGTCGGTATGCTTTTTCGGCGTTGATACACATGAAATATTTTCAGTAGGCAATGTTATGTCATGATCTAATCAACGAGAATATGTTTGAAAAATTTGTTTCACTATAACCTCACTTCACCCATCGCTGATAATACGGAAGAAAGAAATGTAGTCTAACGACATTGTATATCTTTTTTTTTTGTAGCACTAGAATAAGTATTAATTTCAAATTTATTATTATGACGTGATATAAATTTCTTGTTGCTTACGCGATTCGTTTGTCTAATTTTATGGTAAAGTTCACGGCGACTCACAGAAAAATTCATTTTGCACTTGCACAAAAAACTCACCCTGAACCACGAATGTATCAAGATGAATGAATACAGTTAATGTATTCAGTCAGCTTGGAAAGAACCCCCTCTTAAATGGTAAGTAAACAGAACGCGAGTTATGACTATAAGTTGTCACAGTTATGGCATATGAGAATTAAGGAAACAGCCCGCAGGGGTAGTCTTGGGCTTGTAGAGGTTACCCTTGGATAACCTTGGTAAAGAAACCTTCAACATTCCCTAAACGAAGGCTTCCCTTAACAGCTGTGTAAGTTTCACAGTGTACATATTTATACATTTTTTAAACTTTCTATATATTTAAGTACCTTTTTAAAAATAATACTTTACTTCAAAAAATTGTAATTAGTACTAAAACATATTATTAATTTTAGGTGTTAGTGTGTATAATGTAAAAGACATATAGAATTATATAATAAAAATATTTACTGTTATTTTTTTGCATTTTAAAACTTGATCAGGGCTCTTTTAAAATCATATCACTAAGGTAAAACTACACAAGTTAGATTTATGTAACATTTGAACAAATATATCGTGAAACTTGTATGCTATTATTAATAAATGACCTGTAGTTTTTTTAAGGTCAAGTATTGAAGACTTATTGAAATGTGATTTAAAGATTATGTATAGAAGTTAAAAAAATGATTTTTGACCAGCTTTTAAGCGATCCGTACCACAGTGCGGCGGTGGTATCGCAAACAGTAGTGGCGGTGATGGTATCGCTAACAGTAGTGGCGACGGTGGTGTCGCTAACAGTAGTGGCGACGGTGGTATCGCAAAGAGTAGTGGCGGCAGTGGTATCGCTAATAGTAGTGGCGGCGGTGGTATCGCTAACAGTAGTGGCGGCGGTGGTATCGCTAACAGTAGTGGCGGGGGTGGTATCGCCAACAGTAGTGGCGGCAGTGGTATCGCTAACAATAGTGGCAGTGGTATCGCTAACAGTAGTGGCGGCGATGGTATCGCCAACAGTAGTGGCGGCAGTGGTATCGCCAACAGTAGTGGCGGCGGTGGTGTCGCTAACAGTAGTGGCGGGGGTGGTGTCGCTAACAGTAGTGGCGGCGGTGGTATCGCCAACAGTAGTGGCGGCGGTGGTATCGCCAACAGTAGTGGCGGCAGTGGTATCGCCAACAGTAGTGGCGGCGGTGGTGTCGCTAACAGTAGTGGCGGGGGTGGTGTCGCTAACAGTAGTGGCGGCGGTGGTATCGCCAACAGTAGTGGCGGCGGTGGTATCGCCAACAGTAGTGGCGGCAGTGGTATCGCTAACAGTAGTGGCGGCGGTGGTATCGCTAACAGTAGTGGCGGCGGTGGTATCGCCAACAGTAGTGGCGGCGGTGGTAACGCTAACAGTAGTGGCGGCAGTGGTATCGCTAACAGTAGTGGCGGCGGTGGTTTCGCTAACAGTAGTGCCGGCGGTGGTATCGGCTAATTTTTTGGCGGCGTTTGTATCGGTAACAGTTGTGGCGGCGGTGGTATTATTGACTTATTTCGGCGATTGTATTATTAACAGTAGTAGCAGTGGTATCATTAATAGCACTGGCAATGGTATCAATAATAATGGCCTATGAATAGTAGTCGCGGTGGTAGTTAATGGTAGTGGCTCTGGTAGTATTAATAGTGTAGTGACGGTGATAATATTAGTTGTGTAATGGCAGTAGTAGTGTCTTTAGTGTATGTGGCAGTTTTGTATTTGGTAGTGCTAATTTTGCCTATGGTGGTAGTAGAAAATTAATAGTGTTTTGCAATGTTCGAACATGAGAAGGGATATCAAGACTTTACAAACTTGGCCCTGCTCCATAAGCATTCAACAATACTTAGAAGAGAACTCTGTAAACTAAAATAACCGAATTCGCTAAAACACGGCAAGAGTCCTTATGTTCGGTTCATATTTGCAGAGTTTCTGTAAAGTCCGAGTCAGCTTACTTCATACCCTAAGGGTGAAACCTAACCATTTTCCCCCCATTACTACATATGCTAGTGGATTGTGGTGATTTTCAAGTTTGCAGGTTGAATTTTCTTATGCCAATTTCGTTTCGAATTTCAGTACTGACAAATACTACAAATGGTAGTGATTTTGTAACTGATATGTTGGCAGCTGAGACAAATATAGACAATATTTGTCGGTACTGGAGTTCCATGAAATTAAAATTGTACTAGATTTCTGAGCCAGTTACTGGAAGCTAGTGAAATTTGAACGTACTAATAATCAATATCAGTATTAATATTAACACATAATAGTTATTTTATCCGTTGCGTTGTGGTTATAATTCAAGACTATAGTCAGGTAAGTTTTCGGAGTTAGTACTAATAATTTCATGTGGTGAAACAAATTACATTTTTAGGTTAGGTCTCGTGAGACAATTGTTTAGTCAAACCAATGAATTTCGTATTGCCGGGCAAAATACTTAACATGTTGATCCATTTCTCGTATAGTTTGCCTACGAAAATATGTTACAAATTATTTAATTATTTAGAATTACCTTCCAACATAAAGTACGGTAAGTAAATAAGTCATTTAGTATGCAGGATCGTGTGATATCTGGTAATAGTTGGCAACACTGACAAGACGGCAATATTTGCTGTTTAGGAACTGTTCTTATGTGATCCTCACTATAGAACCTATCCTCCTCCTTATGCTCGCTTTCTCCTTATTACGTCTGCCTGGGTGGCGCACTTCGTATAGCGCTAGCCTTCTGTGCCCGAGGTTACGGGTTCGATCCCGGCTCAGATCGATGGCATTTAAGTGCGCTTAAATGTGACAGACTCATGTGAGTCAGTAGATTTACTAACTCTTGCGGGACAATTCCGGCACACCGGCGACGCTTATATAACCTCGGCAGTTGCGAGCGTCGATAAATAAAACATAATATTCTCCTTATTTCTTTCCTCGTGCCCCTTTATGCTTTAGTTGCACAAGGATGTTAGGCACAGTAGTGCGTAGTTACGCATAGTAATGAGTAGATGCAATTTTTGCTCTTATTAATTGAGTAAACATTCACAAAATATATGCGTATAAGCAAATTAAAATATATTTTTAAATTTGCATATGTTCCTTGTACCGACTGCTAGGTATCGTGCAATGTCCGAAAATGAGAGAGGAAACCAAGACATTACATACTTCGTCTTATTCCGTACTAAAAACTAATCGTATGACACTACTCCGTCGATTTAGTAGAATGCGTTTGAGTGTAAAGAAAGCAGAAATACAATAAGTACAACGTGGTCTGTTGTGACGGGAATTCAGGCTCCCGCAAACCGGTAAGGTATCGTGTCACAACACTTTGAAGTCTAATGCCCACGTGCATCAATGTCGGTTAGTGTAACCACCGGTTAAAATTGTCACCTAACCCCTGGTTAAGTAATTTTACAGTGGATCGACCTCAGTTAAACTTAAATAGGAGGTTAACCACAGTAATCTCTAACTGGCCATATTCGAGCGGTTAAAAGAGATAATCAGTGATTAGTAGAGCAAGTAAATCAAAATGGCGGCCAGGCCACAGATGTTTATTTCGAAGACGATTATTGTACAGTACTTGAATTACTTGGATAGAGCGTGAGCGTGAAGTTTCTTTAGTGGAAAGAGAGAATTCTTACGAGGAATTAGGTGACAGAAAATTTCAGGAGGGATTTCGTTTATCAAAATCTACAAATGGATCACTTGAAATAACACAAAAAGTCATATTTCTCCTATGGATCGAGTGCATATATATATATATATATATATATATATATATATATATATTATGTAACTGTTATTTTCTGTATTTTAAGAGGGAATACTCGAATATCTCTTTCTCTATGTCACTGACTGAACAAAGAGAGGTTATGGATGGATCGTTGGATAATAAACAGTTCCCTCGTGTAAATTTGGTCCTGGATCGTATACACATTCCTACTTACCTTCTGCATCCTTTTTCTTTATAGACATTCCAGCTTTTTATATAATATATTTAAATGTAGTAATTAAGTCTATCGATACTTCAACCACACATTGGGATATAACCATTTTTGCATTCAATTTTCTATTTTGTACGATTTTAACCTAACAGCACTGAAAAGCAAAGAAATGCAGCTCGCAAGTATAACAGCGCCCAAAGGCAAACAAATGCAAAGCAAAAATGTAGAACGGAGTGAGCGCAGTCGTTTTTAGACGTTGACTATTATCTTTGCAGCGGTATGGATGCTTTCCTTTAGTCATTTTGTAGAAACAGTGTACCATTGTAGACTTTACTTTGGTGAAATGAGGTGTCAGCTAGCCATGTTTAAGTAATCGGTGATTATGAATGGTGCACACAAATTACATTTTAACCACTGGTACTGTTTAATCGTCGTTTCGTAATCTATGATTACTGCGTTTTTAACTGATGTTGATGCACTTCGCCATAAGTATTTCTGACAAAGTAAATATTATTTATAGCCTTGAAAACGGCACAATTGTTAAGGATATTACTGTAGAGAGTAAGATAATATTTATTTATTTATGTCTTTATTTATTTATTTATTTAACTGTATATTGATTTATTTCTTTATGTATTCCTTCTTTCATTCATCCCTTCTTTCATTATATAAACAGTACTACCACATGTATGTAATGTATGTATGTATGTATGTATGTATGTATTAACACTACAATTGGGTATACACCCGGTGGCAGTGATATATAATATACAAGAATTTCAATTACATGAAATAAAATAAAATAAACCTAAAAGAAATAAAATAAAATAAACGTAAATCTATAAATAGTAGATGCAATAAACCTAGGACTATAATTAAAAACTATTCTATAATAACGCCTACGATAACTCGCATATTAATTTTCAGTAGCATGCTTTTAACGATCAGTGTAATTGATTCTCATTTGTCGATGTAGAGTCATTAAGCTCGTTCATTGGCTGGGAAAGGTTGGCTTGGGATTATCATGGTAATTTCTTTTTTGTTTACACACGGCTGATTTTTGTCGGATTGACATACAATACTAAAAGTTGTATCACTCGATGAGCTTTGATGCAGCACTAACGGCCGAATTTACTGCTCTGTGTTCCTGTTACAAACTACCAAATTCCAACCAGTTATCCATATCAGATGCGAACAGTTTTTTACTCGAACGAATCTGACACGCAACTGAAGTGCCCATCAGAAGCAGGCAAGCAGAAGTACTGTTGAAAATATAAAATCTTATTGTGATTATCTTGGACTTTACATAAAATTATTTTGATTTAGAAATGTGTGATTAATTCATTAAACATTTTTTATGCGGAACTCAACTATTCTCTTGAGGAAGTTTAGAAATGAATGAGAAAAATATTTCCTGTAAACTCCAATTCTAAAGGCAATTTTCAGAAAGATTTACGACAACTGTACGTTGTACACTAAGCGAACAGAGGTTCAGATATGTCTGCAAACCTTTTAACTCAAGAATGTCAAGCGTTGAGCGTCTTGTACCCTCTGACAAGGGGTCTAGATACCTTCCGCTTACAGAATTGTATGGAGGCTTACGCTTAAAAGAGATTCTGCGTTATTCTTACACATTGTTTAAAGGCTAGAAATCCCTGCGCTTGTGATGCCTATTTAAAAGGTCCAAAATACATAAAAAATAATATTAACAATGATGCATTATTGCACATAAGTATAGGCCTACCCCGTGCATGTTCGTTATTGGAATTAGTAATCGCTGAGTATGAGTCTGAATTCTGTGACAAAAGTTGATGATGATGATGATGATGATGATGATAATAATAATAATAACAATAATAATAATCACACCTGTGAAGTAACGGCTAGCTGGCCCGGGTTCGATTCCCGGTCGGGGCAAGTTACCTGGTTGAAGTTTTTTTCGGGGTTTTCCCTCAGCCCAATATGAGCAAATGATGGGTAACTATCTGTGTTGGACCCCGAACTCATTTCACCGGTATTATCACCTTCATCTCATTCAGACGCTAAATAACCTAAAATGTTGATAAAGCGTCGAAAATAACCTTAAAAATAAAATAATAATAATAATAATAATAATAATAATAATAATAATAATAATAATAATAATAATTGGTGTGCGTGTGTTTAAACTACGAAGGAATGTACTAGTGCATGAAGAAGAGGGTAAATTTTTCTCTGCAATAATGCATCATGCCACGGACATACACAGTAAGTAGATCTTCACGCATTGTTAGTCCTGGCACGAAATTGAGGTGAGTTAACATCGAGAAACCGGCCAGACGCGGCAGCACATTTTCGTTGAACTACATTGAAATATAAAACTTAAAATTAACAGTTACTTTCAACAATTGCCCTTTAAGGTAAAATTCCTTTTGATCTGGTGTAATTAATTTCTCCCAATTCGTTGCTAATTATCATTCCCTGTGATAATTGTAATTAATACACTGTAAAAAATACGCATTCTGTATAAATTTCTTATATTTTGTCTTTGGGAAATTGTAGTTAGGTCATGACATTATCTTTTACATAACATTTTCGTTATCTTCACCAGTGTCTCCAGGTGAAGAGTGCTGTATCTTCAAATACGCTATGATCACTTTCTTTCCTATGTGCAAGGGTAAGAGAGGAACCTGCCGTTTTAGCCTCTTAGTCGTATCATATTTGAGGAATACTGAGAAATATCACAGTAGTGCGCTTTGATCGCAGTAAACAACGATATTCTGGAGTAATATTCAGAAGTAGGCTTATATATTTGCAGTAATAGCAACAGAAATTATGCGGAAGCTCAGAAATCGTACTAGATACATAGGTCTACAGTAGAACTTCACTAATTCCGACTAAATGGTAGAGAATTCAGTGTGAATTAATGAAAGTTCGAATTGTAGAGAATTTACTGGAAAAGTATTATTTTGACAATTGAGAAAATATTATAAATTTGTTTAATATTACTAACTTTGTTTAATTATTATAGTTTACAAACATATGGAACACAAAACATTAACTTAAAAAAGAATGTGTTTGAAATAGACCTCTGAATTCTCATGAAAACGACCGACCGAAGCTCACTAGTCAGTTTTCGGTTGTACAGAAGGCAGCCGAGCTATGATTCGCTCGAGCGCATGGAGTCGAGTTTTTATAATCGATCAGTTGAAGCGTTTACTCGGTCGGTCGCAAGCGTTCGAAGTTGTTGCAGTACAATTACATCACTTTTTAATGCTTGATTGACAAAACAATCTACCTAGGGAAGTTACGACTTTGTTTTTATTCCACATGACACAAAAAGCAGGAAGTTTTTGGATATTTAAATAAGGAAACAATATTTAAATAACTAATTTAGTTAAATGAAATAGTGCTCTATGTTATCAACAATGTTAGTCAACATCCTTCTCGTCAAACTATTTGTAAGTAATGGAAATGTTTAATGTGGCTTAGTAAATATGTGATTGCATAAAAAGAACAGAGATTTTGTTTTTAGTTTTGTCCTTTAAATGTGCAGAAACTTGATTCCAGCAAATGTAACTTAGTTTTGTAAAGGAATTTCACAATGTTCGGATCAAATTTGTGCACATTTAAAGGACAAAACTATAATTCTTTTAATAATTTATCATCATACTGCACTGCTCTCTTAAATTTACTGAACATATTGGGAATTAAATCAATGGCTTTCCCAAAACACGCTATGAAATGTTCCACATAAACCTATTTTCATCTCGAAAATGAAGCAAAAACGAGCGAAATTGTATTGTACATTTTTGTATGAAATATATCAAAGAATAGCCCCCTGAAATTACTGAAAATAGAGAGTTTTTGCACCTTCGTCGTACGCTATGTTGAAGTCAGTAATAACGTATTTGGTGACTTATGTTAACATTCGTAAAACTTCGGAAATAATCATTATACGATATTCCCGCTCCTTCAACATTTATCATGTCCTAGCTTCTATGATAGTCAATCGCGCTGTATTTTTTTAATTGATAACTCAGTGTCTAAGGAAGTAATAGAAACAAATTCGAAATGAAAACCTTTTTTGGAACGTAAGAAAACAAATATTAACTTCAATATAATCTGTTCAGAATAGACATTTACACCTTCAAAAGTTGATAAGCAGTAATCGTTTTTTTTTCGCGTTAGGTAGGGAGTCAAAGCGACATAAATGTTAGAAAGAATGGAAATTACTTTCAAAAATGGTCGCTACCGAAAATCTTGATTAATTCCGAGTTACAGAGAGTTAAAAAAAGGAGCGTTTTCGATTGCGGAGTACTCACGAATCAACCTTTTATCTGTTGGAATCTCAACGAAAAATTATTCCCTGAACCTTCTTGTACTTCGGCTTGAATAAGTTATGCATCTTGAACTGTTCTAAGTAGATAAATATTATCCACAATGGTAAATTTGAAACGAGATACCATGTTTTAACACCGAATTAGGCCTACGGAAAACTTTATTCACGTCCACGTTATCCGGCTAGAGATAGCGAGTTCCACTATTGAAATACCGTGAGGTGAATGGCTCTGATTGGCTTTTTCATCAGTGACATCCTAGATCAATAATACCCCAGCTAGATCGGCCTTATAGGCTTTGACGTTAACAACTTTTGTCAGGTTTACTACGCTGCCATCTAGTTGTTACATAAGGAGTCACGTTATGATTCCCATTTGAATTGCATTAGCGACTGTATTGCCATCTCGTGTTCGTTTACGGCGGACGGTTGGCGATCCTGGCGATTGTTCTCTTCAAAGTGCTGCCGACTTTAACATAGCGATGGCTTATCTGTTACATACAATAGGGCCTATATGATCTAGGGTGACATCAACGTAACGTAACCTTTAGCGTACGGCGAGGGTTCAAGAACTCCCTATTACTTACGGTTCACTCTATATACATAAATGCATTTTACACGTTGAGAAAATCGATAAAGGAAATAATACTATTTTTTTCAACATAATGGCATCACGGATTGTCAATTTACTATCGTACTAGCGTACTTTTGATAGAACTCCAAATTAGGAAATTCTTAGTCGTCGGCTTATAAAAGCTATTTAACACATCGGTTAAATTTATATGCTACATGTCATATAATAAAATTGCTGTTCCTGCCCTAATTGTACCTTTTACCACAATATTAGCATCAAACGAAGTCCAGTTCGAGTAGCCATGTAGAATTGTCTTGTGTTCCGCAAGTGATCATGATTCCTGTCTCAAAAAAAAAAATTAAAGTGACAAGTTTTTGTAGACAAGTTCGTACTTCGTTTCTTATTTCTCGACTAAGCGTCATTATCACGCCGTCTGATACCGTAGCATTCCACGACAGCCGGCTAGCGACGCGCGGAAGATGCAGATATAGGGACGAGCGGTGTTGCCCGCTTCGGAACCCAACTGATGTGGGAGGGGGAAGAAACTAGCCAAACTATCTCCTGGCTTAGTCGCCTCATAAACGGTGCCTTGTTGGTACCACTTGTGAGGTCCAGACCTGTCTTCGGACAGTTGACTAACAACTGGTGTGGATTGAGAATACTCTTAACTTGGGAATAGCACAGAAGCTCTTCAAAGTTGCAGTGCTAGGTCGTAGGGATCCCCTCCAGTGGTAAAAGAGTTCTCTCACGCTATCTGACACAGACCGCGTTTGTGGCTACAATGCTAGCGCGCTGGCTTTCCACACAAACGGCCCGGGTTCGGTCCCCGGTTAGATCTGGGTAAAATTTGTGGTGGGCAAAACATACGCTGTAGTGGGGTTTTCTCGGGGTACCCCCGTTTTTATCTTTCATCTCAGCGACACACTCCACTTTCCCCTCATTTCACATTTGTAATAGTAAAAATAGGCTGGAGTGATATTTTGGGGGAGTAAGGGTTTCCGATATTGATATTGGTTGTAAGGGCTTGGGACTCCGTGCTCGGGCTCGTCAGTAGACGATGGGATCTTACGTGCAGAACCCAGGGAGGATGGCCCCCCGTCAGCGTCGTATTCACGAAAGCCACTCGGGCCATCTGTCGGACTTTGACAATCATCACATATAGGGCCTAAACGAAACGGCCCAAGTGCAACGATGTCCACCGCTGTGAAGTAAAGGTTAGCACGTCTGGCTGTGAAACGAGCGGGCACCTGTTCAAATCCTGGTTGGTACAAGTTATCAGGTTACGTTGTTTTCCCTCAACCAATTGAAGCAGAATTTCTGAGTAATTTTGGACGTTGGTAGTACAGTAGTAGTAATAGATTATTTTACGACGCTTTATCAACATCTTAGGTTATTTAGCGTCTGAATGAGATGAAGTTGATAATGCCGGTGAAATGAGTCTGGAGTCCAGCACCGAAAGTTACCAAGCATTTGCTCATATTGTGTTGAAGGAAAACCCTGGATAAAACCTCAACCAGGTAACTTACCCCGACCTGGAATCTAACCCGGGCCACCTGGTGTCGCAGCCAGTCGCGCTAGCCGTTACTCCACAGGTGTGGACTCGACGTTGGCTTCGGACTCATTTCGCCATTATTAATTCAGATATCACCATCATCCATACTATAGCCCGGGTTAAGTTCACTATGTGATGTGCTATACTTGTACAAGAACGCTACCGTTGTGGTAAGCACAATAAGCCTCAGGCTGCAGTGTGAGCCTTCGGTTCCCTCCTCCGTAAAAGAGAGAAAAAATTGCAAGGATCCATCTCTAATGCAGCTCTCGTGAAATCAATGCGAGCTGTGGTTTGTGTCGGTAGCTGCACTTGCCACCGTTCATCCCCTAGCAGACTGAATTTTGGATTGATGTTCTCTGTACCTTATAATTACACTGCTTCCCTTGAAATGGCACAAGGTATTTTAAATATTTCCAGTTCAATTTGTGACTTTCGAGCTTTCGGGTTTCAGTTTGCGGAATTGGTACTACCCGGCAAAGCAAACTTCAGACACGGGAAATATGTGCAACAACACGCTGTGACGTTATCGTATCGTAACATAAAGTCACCTGGTCGACTGCAGCGCTCTGATCTACAAGGCTAAGTCGGAAGTTCGTTTTGCCGGGTAATACACTAAGGGCCATATTCATAGTCATTCTTAGCGCGGGTTTCCGGTGGATGATCTGCGAACTAACGTTTTTCGTATTCATAAAGTAGTGTTAGCGACATGATATGATATGAATACTGTACAAGTAATCAGTCGATAGCCGGGACTAGTTTAGCACCCTCGTAGCGCGGACTAGCGAAATGTCTATGCATAGGACCCTAAAAAATTAAGTGCCGTGAGACTGACATCTGAAACAAAATATTTAAGAAATATCTGCAAACTTGAAACTGTAGACGTTTAGAACTACAATGAAAGTATTTAGAAAGATGTCTTCTATGATGGAGCTTAATCGGGAGAGGACAAATTCCAAGAAAAGCATATTAATAATTATTTTCAATATAGAAAATCCGAAAGCAGCTTAACTTCTTTGGTTCAGATACTAAGGTGTACTTGTGGAGGATACCAAATCAAGAACGACAAGATAGCTATTCATGCAACAAGTTACGAAATGTGTTTTACGAACGAGAAGTGAAAATTGTCCACCAACACGAGCGAACATGTCTCATAATACGCAGTTTTCACGCCATGATTTTTCAGAGTCGTTTTGAAATAGTTACTTTCGTAAAGAAAACCCAATTTATTTTTGTCACATAATAGTGACCACTTATTATATTGGTTGCTATTAAAATTAATTATCCATTTGACACCATTTGTATAAAACGTGTTATTGAAACTGAAACATGTAAAAGAATAACTGCGAAGATTCCCTTGAGAAGTGGATGATTGGGAAAACTCTGATATTGAAAATGCTGCAGAAGCTGTCCTGTCCACGGTAATCCCACAAAACTCCAAGAAACAACACGAAAGAACTCAGCGAAAGTTTCGAAGTTGGTGTAAATGGGAAAAAAAAGTACCAACTATTGCAGAAAAAAATGGTCTTGGCGTATTTTTCGGAGGCTTCTACTATGCAGTACCCGACGATTCGAATAACTATTTATCCAAATAAAATAAAAAGTGGATATTAATAAATGTACAATGCCATTGCATTCTTGAAAAGAAAATGCGATCGATATATTATAGGCTACCAGAAAAATGTACAGTATTTTCGAAGAGAGAAGTACAAAAATTCATACAGACAGCAGATGATGAAAGGTATTTATTAATGAAAATAGTGTTGATTGTTGGTGTATCTCGAGCCTGCAAGAGGGCGAAACTAGCCTGTTTGCGCGTGGATAATATTGAAGACATTTTTGCTTTCATTAAAATTCACTCCATTAAATCAAAAACCATTGTACCAAGATTATTTACAATAACGGCATTAGATATAACGGGGGTGAATTTTTGGAAACCCTTCGCATATACTATATGCAAACCCACATCCTTCTAACATTGGTTATCGTCGGGTTTCATTATGTATAGAAATTCTGAATGCTGCGTGTTGCTTATGGGTAGCCCGTATACAACAGTGTGGTGGCGAACCATAGCCAGTAAGCGTGATGCATGAATAAATATGAATATGAAATTTGAATGCTGCTTGCAACCTGTAGACATAAATGCGATTGGTTGTGTATCTATCGGAAGGTTCTTCTGTCTTCCAGTGTTAGTGAGTTTACAGGTCACTGCTTTCGATGGTTATGTGCTACATTCTTAGCTGATGCAGGAGTTGATATATTAACACTCAAGGTAGATGGAGGTTGTCGTTCATCTTACGCTGCTTAATGATACATAGGGATTCCATGGAAAGGAAGGATACTGCAAGCATGATTCTAGGGAAAAAGGAAATACACACAGAAATTAAAATTCTACAGGAACAATAACACGCTGGAATTAATATGATCTGCAACTTAATATTAATAAGTCCAACAAGAGGAAAAATTGTATTGTCATATCCAGATGTTTAATTTTAGAATCTGAATAATTGTATTGTAAATATCTCTAATAAATATTGTCGTTGTTCCTGCAATAACTTCTATGTGGCATTTATCGATTTTCAGACTTTTGCTCTATTAAATAACTTAAATAGTGATACAGCAAATAATAAAATCTCCTATATGTAATTATATTTCTTTGTTTCGAAAATGTAAGAATTCACACTCTCCTATGTACGGCTGCCATAGGACGAATAAATGTGTTTTTTCTCCCGACTGAAAAATTGTATATTTTGGACATAGGAGTTACTGCAGGAACGCGACGACATGAAATAGTTGAAAAGTCCGTTTCTTGAACACTTACTTTACACGCGTGTGATTGAGAACGTTACTTTTAAGCACGTGTGCATGAAATGTTATTTCGAAACTAAAATGAGAATAAAAAATTCAGTAGTTTAGTATATGGCTGTATCAAAACATTTGCGTCCTAATGTTAAGCACAATGGAGGAGAGCTGTGCTATTTTGGGGTGCAGGTCAGCAAATGATATTGGGAACTTGCAATTAAAAGATGAGATTTGGATCAGGATATGTATGTGACCACAATGAAAATAAGAAATCTGATGCATAACATTTCTGAAAATTAGCGACAGATTTAAATTATATCTAGACAGTGATCGTGTGTGTGTGTGTGTGTGTGTGTGTGTGTGTGTGTGTGTGTGTGTGTGTGCGCGCGCGTGCGTGCGTGTGAGAGAGAGAGAGAGAGAGAGAGAGAAGTGAAATTAGATAGACTACATTGCTGTGTAACTCTCAAAATGCACGAAACACCACACTAGTCCCAAAATAATTTATTTTTTTTTTTAGAAAAAGTATAGGATGACCTTAAAACGAGACTTCATGAACGCAACTTATAGAATAAGCAGTGCTTGAAGGTACAGTAGCGGGCAGAAGTTTAGAGCACCCACTTTTAAAATTGAATAATTTGTTGCTACTTCAACAGATTTTCCTGGAGTTAATTGCTACTTCTATATTTATCAAATACTACTAAAATTATGACTTAGATGCAATTTTGAACTTATTGTTAGCTTTTGTTTAGGAAATATGTTTATTTTTATGTTTTTTGAAATTTCGCAATTTTTAATATATCCTCTGCCATTTAACCCACAAAAAATTTTTCTAGATATGGACACATGGGTTTTTAGACGACTGACACATGAATTTATATAGAAAAAATACTAAAATTAGCATATTTCGCGAAATATTCAAGCCAGACACAAAAAACAATGAATTCAGGGCTGAAAAAACACACATTTATTAAAAAACTAAAGATCTAGCTCACATTTTACAAAACACAGGTCACTTTAGTACTTTGTAGCACCACCTTTGGCTTTGTAACACTCTCGCACCCTGTTAGGCATTGATTGCACAAGTCTTTCACAATAATCTGATTCTCCAAGTTGTCTCCATGCAGCTGCCAGTTCCAGCTTGAGGTTTTGTAGGCTTGGCATGTTATTACTTTGCAGAATCCTTTCCATTTCATTCCAGGCGTTTTCTATTGCATTCAAGTCCGGAGATCTAGCAGGCCAGGGCAACAGCGGTATATTCTTCTCCGAAAACCAGGACATACAATATCTGGACTTGTGACAAGGGGCATTGTCTTGTTGAAACAGCCAGATCTTTCGCCGTCCGAAAAGCTTTTTCTTTGATGGAAGCATGTAGTTTTCCAAAATGTGAATGTATTTTTGAGAATTCACTGTCCCTTCCACGAAGCACAATTATCCTGTGCCTTTTGCACTCATGCATCCCCATACCATTACAGAGCCACCCCCTTTTTGCACCTTGGGGACAAGACATGCTGGACTATATTTTTCATGGCTCTGCCGACGAACTCTTTGAGGACTGTTGGAGAAGAGTTGAAATGATGATTCGTCGGAAAACATGACCGCCCTCCATTTCTCTACTGTCCAATTCAGCCTTTCTTACACCATTGGTAACGTGCTCGACGATTTGCAACAGTCAGCAATGGTTTGGAAACCGCAACTGCTGATTTCATCCCCTGGCTTCGAAGTCGCCGCCCAATAGTGTATGTAGAGCAGCTGACTCCGACTTCTTGTTGGATGTCTTTTAGAGAAGCAGAGCGCCTCTTTTTCGCAGCACAAAGAATTGCACGGTCAGTCTGGGGAGTGGTTGTACGGGGTCGACCACTACGAGGTTTATCCTCCACTGTTTTATTTGCATTGTAATTTGCAATTGTAGTTTGAACACAATGTCTACTCACCCCCAATTTTTTCGCAATTTGCACTTGGCTTTTTTTGTCCTTATATAACGCTACTATTTGCCATTTAATTGCAACACTCACTGATGTTCTTCCCATTTCGTAAAGAGTAGTCTCGCAGTCCTCACACTTCAATGGTTTACAACTTACTATTTCTAAAGCAGGTACCGCGGCAACTTCCGTCCCATCCCAAAAGGGGTGGAGGCGGGGGGTGAATGATGGAATTTTGTTCGACAGGCCACATTCTTTCACACTAACTATTATGTCTGCATTTCCAGATTCTTGCAACATGGGAAAGAGAAGAAAAAAGAACACAGTGGGCGAAAACTGTAAATAAAAACTTTTTTCCACCCTAAAAAAAATCATTTTCAATTGATGGCTTGCACATTTTTGATCTAATAAAGTTTTGAATATTTTTTTTATTAAAATGTGTTTATTGGTGCACCTTGAAACCAATAAACGAACATTAAGACACACATTTTAATCTCTTGAAAAATCGGAATCGCATTAAAAATGTAGAAATGCAAAGAAACATAAAATTGTCATAACTCCTCAAGAAAAAAAGCTAACAAGTCCCAAGAACTCTTAAAATGCTTGTATGGCTATCCTCTACAACTACACAATCTCACAATTGCCCATAAAAAATTGTGTTGCAATTATGTTAAATAATACCTTTTTAAACAGGGGTGCTCTAAACTTTTGCCCGCTACTGTAACTCCGGAGACAGACTGATCAAGTATTTCAAAGTCTGACGACGAAAATCTGGTAAAATCTAAGCCTAGCAAATTGAAACATTTTGAATTCGAGAGGGCTCACCACAGAATGTTATTTTTTAAGTAAAAGTAGACCTATACGATTTTATTTACGAGATTTTTTTAAACGTGTGACAACTGTTAATTCTGTTATTTCAAGATTAACGAAAGTAAAATTATTGATTGTAGTGAATTATTTGACCACGTGATGTGACGAAAGCTTTTTTTTATATTTAATGTGATGTTAACCCATTTGTGCCCATAACTTTTTCTTGTTGAATATTTTCATAATTTTCGCACCGTCACATGAAACTGAAATGGAAGTTAATTATTGTGCTGCAGGCTCCTTTGATTCTTCTAGTATACACAACAATGATATAAAAGTTAATTTTGTAATTCATTCTTTTGCATTTTTGCAGAAAAATAGTTAATGCAGATTGTTGCGAAAGCGCAACACTAGGCAGATATGGGTTAACTAATGTGTACCCGCATTCTTTCTTGGAAACGCGCTGTACGAGTTTGAGTCACTCTGTAATATGGAAGCAAGTATCAGCTTCACGACACCAATTTGGATCCTCAGTGTTCAGGGATATTAAATTTAACTGTTATCATAATTCCGATATATCAATTCAGGCTGCTAAGACGGGCCGAAACAGCTGACAGTCTCCCCACTACAACGTATCGTGATGCGAGTGAGTACACGCAACGTACAAAGAAGTAAGCTGCATCACTTGAGTCACCTTTGCTCCGCAAGGAGCGCAGGCGTATGTGGATGCCATTGCCATCTACTGACGAAGAAACGAAACACTTGAACTACAGTGGCGGAGCACGTTCACACTTCCATTACTCCGTCCCGTATCATATAACAAACAAGAATGATCGACAATTTGCTACACAAAACAGACGTCGTCTTAGGTGCCCGTAACCAATGGCATCATAAAATAACCCTATAGAGACAAACCGAGGTTATAAATCATGGTAACTACTGTTGTGAGATTTCGAGATGCGTGCGAAACCTAGATGTTAATTGCGGACGTTGATGTGCATGCGGTGCTTTCAAAGGGATTTAGTTATTACTGCCAACCGATCTGTGAAAACTTTGATTTTCGGATGGTGGACCCGGCCGTATCGGATCCTTGTACTTAGGCTTGCGCCCTATTTATGTGATGGTTGTACAAGTCCGAAACGAGGCCCAGATTTGTATTCGTGAATCCGATGATGACAGACGGGCGTTTTAGCTCCATCCCTGTTTAGAGTTGCGGATTTATGGTATAATTACTGTTCCGGTAGTTTTTGTAGAACACGAAAATAGAGTATTCTGCGGTAGAAATGGTAGTAGAATTCGTAGTATTGTTTAGAAAATAAACTTTAATCCATGTATAAGAATCGAAGTATTCTTTAATTAGGAGTTACAAAATCATATATTTGTAGGACATCCATTTGTAGGCTGGTTATAAGTGTTATAATGTGAGTGGTAATTTGGACGTATGTGTGATATATAAAATATATATTTAATTAGATTTGTGTTACTTCTCTGAAATAATAAACTCATCTTTTACTATCAATAATATTAGTGTTCCTTTATAGGAATTTAATTTCCTGGAATACGATGTTCCTGGAATTCGTATAGATTCAGAAGTTACCGCAGTAATCATATATTAAGAGTTTCTGTGAAAAAAAAAATCATATTATAGCTTAAATTAGTTTATATGAATTAGTCTTCAGTTTCATTGATTTAGAAATGAGATTATGTTAAAGATTTAAATTGTTAGAAATTAACTTACGCTTTGAGTAGTCAAGAAAGTGTTTGATTATACAATTTTCGTTGTTAGAGTTGAATTTATTTTCAGTCTCAGCTAGATAATTTGATTTAGTATTCAGATATTATAATTTTGAATACTGTATTTTATAATCCAGTTCATTTATTTAGATTTGCTTTTAAATAATGACTTAAGTGTTCAGTTACCACTGTATTATGGTAATCAATACGCAATATTTGCATTTGGCTTACTTTTTGTTGATGATTTGTATACCATACAATTTCAACATTTTAGACCTAGCACGCATTCTAAGAATTTTACTTGAACACTGAAAAGCTCCTGCCTACAGAAATCCTTTACATGTGTACAGATATTTAGCTTCAATTTTTTTGAGTGGAAATATTAAATAGTCTCGTTAACGACAAATTTTCATGCTTAGGGGGAGAATCGAACCCGGGGTCTCAAGATTTATATTTACGAATGTTACGATTGCTGAACACTAGACCACGAAGCTACGGTGTAGATAGAATCTATTTAAATATCGTCATTTTTAATAGCATTGATAGATAATATCGTCATTTGTTTATGCAACAAGCAGAGCCTTGCATAATAATAATAATAATAATAATAATAATAATAATAATAATAATAATAATAATAATAATAATAATAATAATCATCGTGGCGCTACAGACCTTTAAGAGTCCATACCGACAAGCCGGCTACCGGCCTCACGTCCACATACCGAAGTAGAGGTGCACGATCATCCAACAAGAATGGAGATATCGTATGGTTAGCACAATGATCCTCCAGCCGTTATAACTGGCTTTCGTAACCCGATTTCGCAACCTATCGCAGTTTCCGAAGTGCATCACGATGCTGGTTGGGCATCGGTCCCTACACTGGCCGAAATGTCATGAGAAAATTTCTTCCCTCACCAGCGCGCATTCCGTAACGCGAGTCCTAGGCAGGATCGTGATGGGAATATAATGGTGAAGCAGTGCGCAGTCTCGCCAGATCTCGTACTACGTGATGACGTCACGCGGGAAGCATTGCGAACTCTCTCGCAGCTTGCTAGCTTAGCTCAGCTCAACTCCGTAAGGTTTTGGAAGTGGAGTAGGTTAATTGATTATGAATACCAAGAAATCAGAACCAAATATGGCATTTTATATTACTTGTTATTAATTAAATATGCTAAATTTTATTAATTCTGTATGTTTAAAACATAAAACAATTTTAAGCACAAGAGGTGGATACAGTCACCCCATTCGGAATTTAAAATAACAACACGCGTCGAAAAAAAATCTGAATCTAAATTTAAAAAATAATAAACAAGTTCACCAAAATTCAGATGTAACAATTCTTCAGTTCGTCTACAATAGACCTACATATTATAATTATTTAACAGTAAATAATTGAATTATTGAAACAGCAGTATAATTTGTGAGCTAAAAATAACTATAAAGCTACCTACTAAAATTAAATTTACATTACACATTCAGTTTATGACAAATGGGCCGGTTTCACCAACTTCCTCACTAAGGTTTTAATGATTTTTTTATTTATTTACTGGTTCATTAAATCATTTTTATATCTCACCAACCATCTTTAGCCTAAACGAACCAATAAAACTATCATTAAATTTAGTGATAGAATTTCCGAATTTTAAATTTTTAATGGTTCATTAATTGCAATATAAAATGGCGGAACGTTTCGACGCAGAATTGTTAGGCCTATATCGGGAACTGCTCGAAAATTAAGAGTCAGATGAAAATAATGTTAACCATTTAAGTAACGATCATTTTGAAAATTTGAATGACACAAAAATTCACGAAGATCGTGGTACTCAAAATTTTAGAAGAAATTGATCATAGGTTAGAACAGGCCTGCAGAACTGTAGCTCTTGAGAGCGACTGCTATACTCCCCTTTCTTACCGTCCCACCTTTTCTACCAGCGCGGTCATGACGTTCTAGTTACGCTCGGCTGCATTAACATTCATTCGCGGCGGCAGGTATACAATACACTATCAAGAATTACAAATGAACAGGTAATAAAATTTTTAGAAACATACCTTTAGAAAATAAGAGAAAAATGAATGAGGGAAATAAGTAAATTAAAAGACATGTAAAATAAATGTTAAAATGTATGTATGCATATAATGTAAAAAGATCTCCCTGTGTATAGCTTATATCGTCCTATTATTAGTAAAGCCGATTAAATCCACTTTTTGTGTAAAATAAGTTAAGTACAGTCCCCGACATGTCTTTCCGTGCTCTGTATTTTGCTAAAATGAAATAAGTCCGAAATGCTGCTTGCAGGTAACAAACCAATTACTTTATTTGAAGAATTTATTATGATTTTTCGTGCATTAATAAAGTTTTAATTCCTGTTTTTACAAAACTTGTATTACTGGTCTTAACTGGTTTTACTAGTAATATGACGATAAATAAATTGTACGTTGGTAAGTGAGTGATAGCTATATGACCGGATTTCAATGCTGTCATTGAACATTGTAACGCACTCTAGCCAAATAAATAAATAAATAAATAAATGAATGAATGAATGAATGAATGAATGAATGAATGAATGAATGAATGAATGAATGAATGAATGAATGAATGAATGAATGAATGAATGAATGAATGAATAAATAGACAGATAGATAGATAGATAAAACAGTACATACATAAGTAAATAAGTAGGCCTAAATAAGTAAGAAAATAAGTAAACAAATAATACGCGTACTGCAGTTTAAAGAGAACTGCAACATGGCAAAATCTAAACCCGTGAAGGAATACTACTTCCAAAGGAAATGGGAATATGATTAGTTTGTTGTTGAAGACGAAAGAATTGCTTGTTTACTGTGTCCCATCCAATTTATTTCCACTCGTCATTTCCATATTAAACTACATTTCAACAAAGTCCATATTAAGAATTATAGAATGCACAAACTTTCGGGTAAGTTCATTATTACGAACTGTATATTGATTATTTATTTATATACTGTAAAATTAAGGACGTCACTCGTTGTGTTCATTTTGAATTGAAATTAATAGTGACTTTCAAGGTTCATTACTTAAAAGCTATAAATTTATGGTTCCGTCGGTGATGCTAGGAGGAGAGTTTTCGAAAATCTAAAACAGGTTAGGTGCAAAGAAATCTCAAAGAAACTACCAACAGGAAATCTAGCATAATTGTAAACCTTGAAACGAGATAACGCATTATAAAAACAATGAATTTATTACAATCCTTTTTGAAAATTACATGCCGCCACTGATGGACCTTTGACGACAAGAGAAGGTAAATAACCCTACGGGGAAATCGATCATCCCCAATAGAAGTGGAGTGAGGCTGTCGCCATATGTCCCCTCCTTACGAGTTCTGCAGGCCTGGGTTAGAATGTCATAAAAACAGCTGAAACAAAGCTGAAACTAGTCAACTCAGTAACATACAAATGAGTTTTATTTTAACACATGAAAGTGGTTATTATAACTATACCTAAGAAATATTAGTAAATTAATACATAATATGAATTCAAACATAACAAAACTTAATTGGTATATTAACTTTCATTTATTAGAATTGTATTATAGCTAGCTATCAGATATGTTTGCACTGGCTTTAAAACAGAAGCAAAAGAACTGGATTCATGGAATTTATATATAATTTTCTTTCCAAAGGAAATTTCATTTCCAGCAGGATAACCACCCCGCGCACACCGCCATAAATGTTCAAAGACGGTTCACGCAAAGGCATGAAAAAGAGGAGGATTGACAAATATCGAGACAACCCACCTCAAAATCCAGATCAGTTGTAGGATCAGGTTCTGGCTACCTGGGAAGATTTCGCTGAGGACCAGAACTATTTCCGCGATCTGATGGACTCAATGTCCCGAAGATGCCAGGCAGTGATAGACGCCAGTGGCATGTGGACAAAGTATAAGATTCACATGTGTATTTTTTTATTTTTCTTTAATTTGTTTGTTTATTTTTGTTGTATTTCGGGAAGAAAATTGATCTCCCAAGAGTTTTCTTAATTCTCCTAGTGGAGCCAGAGTTGCGAAATAATTCGTTTCACTACAGAAAAAAATAGAAAATGAAGAAAGATAGCATGTATAAAAATTAGTTACGTTAATAAAAAAAAGATTCTCACCGAGAGTCGAACTCGGGTCCCACGGTTGGCAAGCCAGCATACTAATGACTGCTCCACCAAAGAGCCGAGACGTAATAAGCGTTACGAGGCATATAATAGGTGCTCGGCTTGAAATCTAGGGAGACAGCGCATATAAACGTACTCATGTAAATCGCGGCCAAAATTTCAACATTTCCACTACCAAGAGACATAACAAAACTGTTTTCTAATACTGTACACGATATGCAATATAGTAGACTGTGGTTTCGTATAAAGAGTTCTGATATAGTTATGAAAAATTCATAGATCGCATTTATTTATCCTTAATGAGCCATTATTTACTGTTCATTAAAAGTTAAGAAAATTTGGTTGGTGAGCAGCTCGCATTTTAGTGAATCGTTAAATATTTTAATGTTCAGTAGTTAATGTTTCATTTGAACTGATTTACTGAAGGTTGGTGAAACCGGCCCATAGACGTAGTTTCGCTAAATATACTGTGGTAATGCTCAAATGTCACTGTGTGATGTGCGTTATTCCAAGTACCTCATCGATTTAAAAATGTGTCACATTAATAGCATTACTGATACAAGAATAGCATTCAATATAATGTATATAAACAAAGAATTAACCCCGTGCACGTACACAACAGCTGTTTGTTTTGTTCCTCGAGGACTGCGGTGCGAATTAGCGCGCCGCTGCTGCTTCCCAAGTGACGACATGCGCAGTAGGAAACGAGTTTGAGTCAACCGTCTGCTACACCATTATATTCCCACCACGGGCAGGATGCCTTAGAGCCTATTCAATCCTTTTCTGCTAGCGTACCCCCAAAATATATTTGTACCCCCAAACTGCATTGCAATTATATTTCATATTTAATATCATCATACGGCTTTCAGGTAGTGGTTTCCCTCACATTTCTGCATACGGTCCACCACTACACTTGATTACATTCAATCACATATTCTAATATATTTCTACTATGATCTATATCTTCTCTTTTATCTTCCAATTACCTGAAGTTAAAGCCTTATTTCAGTTTATTTTCTTCCTCTATCCTTTCTGATATACAGTATTTTCAAGCTTTCATTTTCTTTATCTTCCCTCAATCCCCCCCCCCCTTTCCGAATACTATGCAATACTGTCAACCTTACTCTTGTTTACAAACATTCTCGGCTGCAGTCTACACATCCATCTCTACTATCATTGTCATCTTTCATTACTGTTATCCCTAATTTTCTGTTTATCTCGAAACCTTTTTATCTCTGACTAGTATTCACTAATTTTTCTTTTTTCTCATCTACATTACTGTATTTATTATTTGTCTCATTTATTGTTCCAGTGTTCAAATATTTGTAATACATCCTTGCTATTACTTGTTCAATTCTCGTATCACTTTGTTACTTTATTGGATAACTTTTATGGTTCACTCTCACTACTTGCACTCACTTTCTACCTCCTCCACGTCCCATGTTCTTCCTCTCTCAATTATATGACACCTTAAATATTTTATTGCAATTATATAAGAATTGACAAAAGATTAGATTGATGTCGTACTAAAAATAAATTATTTTATTATTACCGGCATTATTATTATTATTATTATTATTATTATTATTATTATTATACAGTAGTTATTGATGCAATAATAATAATAATAATAATAATAATAATAATAATACAAAATGAAAATAATTATGATGATTACGTAGATTAAGTAAAATGTTATAGAAGCTAGGAAAAACAAGAGTTAATTCTTCAAAAGAAACTATAATATAATGCAATAATTATCAACAAGTAAAATAAAACAAATATGTCAGCATTTTTACATACATAATCAGTGGGATGCGTACACCTTGAGACAACCCCGGGTACCAGTTGAATACCACTGCCTTAGAACACGGCGTCACGGCGCGAGAAGTATTCTACAAGTGCTACTAGGAAAAGCACCGTATTCTACACTGCCATTTTGTATTCTATAGTAGTCTACCGCAGCTTTACAACTCTAGCCCTTATAAAACTAGGTCTCACCTCAGCTCTACTGCCGGAGTCCTAAGCCCCTAGATTAGCACAGGAACCCCGTACTATCTGGAGGACTTCAGCCAGCATATTGTGGCGCCATGTTGGAAGATCTGGTTGCCTCGGAAGTTGCGCACGCATCTAGTGCGAGGGAAGGCGCGGGGAGACGAAACTCGAGCTTCGGAAGGCGCTGTAGCGCGGGGTGGAGCGACGCGGACAGAAGGAACAGGGGGAAAATCTAGAAACGTATCCCTCTGGAAAGTTCGCGAAGCCACGCGAACCGAAGATTTGAGAACGTGTGATTTAATGAGTAAAAGGGCGAGTGAACTTGAGTGAGTCCGTAACTGTGGCAGCGTCCAGGCTAGTGCGGCGTATCCGGAAGTCTTGGGTTCAAAGTGCAGTAAACTGTATCTGGAAGTCTTGGGTTCGAAGTGCAGTGAACTATATCTGGAAGAAAAATAATATGGTTTCAATATTTCTGTCTCTGACTTATTTATTATAATGTGAACCAAAAAAATATATTTTGTTAACACATTTCAATTATATTGTGAACGTTTTCGCCCTGTATAAGGCATCTTCAGACAGTTGTATAGATGTCTGTGCATAGTGTACAAATCAATATTGCATAATATAAGAATGCGACTAATTATATAAACTTTGAAATTTTGAAACCTGTTAAAACACTTTTAAAAACAATCTAACTCAAGGTGAACATGATTAAATGACAAAGAATTACATTTTATGAGAAATATGCATATTTAACAGCATATTGTAATTGTCTATGACAGATGAAGAGTTTGCGAAGATGCTATTATTATGTGGAGTCATTAAAATGTATTTCTGTAGTGAAAAATATGTAAAGGCTCGTGGGTGGGCACTTGTTTGGAAAAGGGAAGCACAATTAAATATGCATATTTGCACAGGATGTACAGGAACAATTTACAAAAAATCAATAAATATGTATGGGGTCAGAGATGAATGGTATAATTCTGGATTGGTGTAAACGTGGATAGAAAAATGCATTGTGGAATAACAAGGAGAAACTAGGAAAAACAGGAAGAATAGAAATGGTAATGTACAAATGTAAATGAAAAACATTTTGATCACCTATTAACAATTATTTTGTATAAATAAAATAAAATAGTGATTGAAAAAAATATCAAATATTAATATAATGGGTTAATGTTACATTATGTGGTGTTCTATAAAGAATGAACATCCTAGTATTATAATATATGATGTGATATCCCAATTATTACAGTAAATAATGCCACTATTCCTTACCATTCCGTCGTCAGAAACCTCGGCATTTTCTTGGGACGAAAATTTAAATGGGGAATGCCAAATACAGGAAATGTCCAAGAGAGTGTGCTATACCATGCATTCTCTTAACCCATTCAGAAACTTTCTCCCGCCAGAATTAAAACAGACTTTAGTGCAAACCCTCGTACTACCACTGTTTGACTATTGCGACGTAATACTTACAGTCTTGACAACTGAACTTTCGAACAAGCTGCAGCGTGTGCACAATATGTGCGTCAGATTCATCAGCAATGCTCACAAATTTGACCATATTACACCCTCGTTCAAATCTTTATCCTGGCTGCAACTCAATAACCACAGAACACTTCATTCGCTGTCTCTTCTGTTTCGAGTTCTCCACACTTCTATTTCAAATTATCTTCGTTCTCGGTTTAACTACTTATCTTCCAATCACAATCTAAACACCAGGTCAGAGCAGAGCCAAATGCTAGCAATTCCTGCCCATAGAACATCCCACTATTCATCCTCTTTTACTGTCTCAGTCCCTCGTGAATGGAATTCTCTACCTCAGAAGATTAGGGGCTGCCAGACAATAACCACTTTCAAGAAAATGCTAAACGATTTCTTACGGGCGCAGTCAAATTGAAGTTATAAATTGTGATCGAGTTTAATAATTTAATTCAATTTAGGTATTATTATTATTATTATTATTATTATTATTATTATTATTATTATTACATAATTATTTTATTGGAGTTTTGAAGATAAAAAGAATTGTCATTGTATTGTATTGTATTGTAGTACGGTATTGCTTTGTATTGTATTGTATTAATTATGTTATAGGCTATTCATAGCAATGTAGTAATTTTCTATCATACTGGTTGAGTGGAAGAGAAGGCCGAATGGCCTTAACTCTGCCAGTTAAAATAAACCATTATTATTATTATCATTATTATTATTATTATTATTATTATTTCTCATAAAATGTCATTCAATCATGTTCACCTTTAGTTAGATTGTTTTAAAAGTGTTTTAACAGGTTTCAAAATTTCAAAGTTTGTATAATTAGTCGCATTCTTATATTATGTAATATTGATTTGTACACTATGCACAGATATACAATTGTCTGAAGATGCCCTATACAGGGTGAAAACTTTCACAATATAATTGAAATGTGTTAACAAAATATTTTTTTTGATTCACATTATGGATAAGTCAGAGACAGAAATATTGAAACCATATTACTGTATTTTTCATTATCATATGACTTATTGGAAACCCCTACAAAAATGAATTTAAAATTCAAATTGTATCTGGAAGGCTTGGGTTCGAAGTACAATGAAACTTATTGAGTGAGCTAGAAGAACTAGCCAAGGCGAACGAACTGTGAACTGAGAACTGACAGTTTTGTTTTGTACATAATGCTTTGTGAACATTAGTTGAAATTAGGAGGCGCATATTGACGTGTAGTCATTTGCGTCTCTGCCTACTTTTGGCGATTATGATGAAAAATCCTGTTCTGAGGTTGGGGCACCCATTAGGTCGAATTCTGTTATCTCCTTATGATTGGACAACATACGAATATGTAAGTAGGCACGTTGAGTGAAGATGGTGATAATGACACCGAAAGAAACTCAGGGTCCGGCGCCGAAATAACCCAGCATTTGTTCTTAATTGGTTGAGAGCAATAAACCTCAACCAGACAACTTACCCAAATCAGGATTCGATCCCGAGCCCGCTAGTTTCGCAGTCAGACACGCTGACCACTACTTCAAAGTGGTGATCCTATTTTAAACTATGAGTGAAATGAAGGTGATAATGCCGGTGAAATGAATCCGGGGTCCAGCACCGAAAGTTACCCAGCATTTGCTCGTATTGGGTTGAGGGAAAACCCCGGAAAAAACCTCAACCAGGTAACTTGCCCCGACCGGGATTCGAACCCGGGCCACCTGG
Organism: Periplaneta americana; assembly: GCF_040183065.1. Taxonomy (NCBI): domain Eukaryota; kingdom Metazoa; phylum Arthropoda; class Insecta; order Blattodea; family Blattidae; genus Periplaneta; species Periplaneta americana. Next base: position 80,681,594 of record NC_091126.1, read on the forward strand.
TTTCGCGGCCAGACGCGCTGACCGTTACTCCACAGGTGTGGACGGAGAAGTAGAAGTATGTTGGTGGAATTATAGAGGGAAACTGGAGTACCCCGCGAAAACCCTCTGCGACGTCTTTGTACACCACAAATTTTATCACGACCTGGCCGGGGATCGAACCGGACAGCCTGGATAAAGAAGAGAACATATTTCATATTTTACTTTGTTTGAAGATTCCAAGTTGAAGATATGAAACCATTTGAAAATGTTTTAAACATTTCATTGAAATGTGATGTGTTTATTATTTTGTTGGTTTGTTTCAGAATGCCGGCCCGGCGCCCAGTCCGTTGGGTCAAATGCCGCCAAACGATGGCCTGCCCGGTGGGCCTATGCCACCCGGATTCTTTCCTGTAAGTACAAACTTGTCTTCCTTCATATTTACGAGGGATCATTAGTGTTTGCATTAAGGGCGCACGTGTACGCATTTGTACCAATAGGGTCAAACTGAAAGACTGAATTTCGGTCATTGATATTTTTTCCTCTTGTGGATTAATGCGGGGGCAGAAGGTTGACTGTAAAAAGGAAATATAAAGTGATTTGCGAGGATGAGCTTGAGGTTGCCTGTCCTAGTAACCTGTTGACTAAAACTGCCAGGTGTACAAATTATCTGTCGTGCAACACCATACTTTTGCATGAAGGCGTTTCCTGTGGAATACAATATAGAAATGTTCTCAATATTCACAAGTGCGGGACTTTGGACATCGAAAATCCATGTAAGCCCCTACCTCCTTCCTACACAGGAAAGCGAAGCATATTTCGCCATGAGTTCCGAGTTGCCGACTGTCTGCAAAGGTGAGAGCCTGCTATCTGTTATTCCCCCTTTAGATGGAGGGCACGGACTGCGACTATTCCCGCACCCAGGCCGCTCAGGTTGGCCCATTGTACTACCCGGAATGGAATGTTGTGCATTTCCTATTGCCTCCCGCGCTACAGATCCACTTGCGCGCCATCTCCGAACTCCCCTACTGACTACATGATCAGATGACGTTACCTTTCCGCGTAGGCCTCACCACGGTCCCTCAACCCCGGTTCCACGAGCTACCATGAATCCAGTGGAGAGCCAGCTCGGCGGCGGCTCGCAGCAGACTACATTGTCGGAGCAAGCACGAAACCCAGGAAAGAAACGGAGATGATGATCAGAGAGGGTAAGTGTAATTATGATGGCAAAATGAATCCGAGGTCCAACGCCGAAAGTTACCCAGCAATTTTGCTTCCATTGATTGAGAGGAAAAATTTGGAAAAACCTCAACTCTATCACTTGCCCCAACCAAGATTTGAACCCGTGCTAACTGTTACTTCACAGCGGTGTAGGGTAGAAGCCTTAACGTTCCACTCTCTTGTGGGCCTTCATAACCTGTTAGAGGCATACATTATACACTTATTGCAATGCGAATCGTCTCAGACGTCTGATAAATACAAGGGTATGGGGTAGACCAGGGTATTTGTAAACAGGGGGTAATTGGAAACAAATGCTGTGAGAAATACAAAACTGTCAATATAAAAATTTTAATTCGGGGAATATTTAAATTAACATGTTGGCTAACCTACAAAGCAGTTTGACGCCAAATAGGAGTGAGTAACTGTTTAGTTGTGAACGAATGTTTTGTAAGAATCTACAAAAGAAAGTTGAGAAAGAATTTTTCTTCACCTTCATTTTTGGCATTGTAATTAAACGTACAGTGCTATTTTTTAAAGAATATGTTGTTTTTATGAGTAATGTATAGTAGTTAACATTTATTACAGTAGTTTTGAGATCTCCCATAACCTCAGTTCATTAAATTATGACGTGTTTACATTTGCCCCATAGTTGAATTGCTTGGGGTAATTGTAAACATGTTTCACTAGGTCACATTTCGTACTTTTCAGTAATAATGCCAAGAAATTATATTAGAGACCCCTACTACACTGTACAGGATTTAGAGAGGGTTGTCACAGATGTGAAAAACAGTAACTACAGTTATCGTGAAGCTCAGGAGAGGTATTAAGTTCCTATATCCGTCATATGTCATAGGTTGAAGGGACGAAATGTACCAGTAACCAAAATTGGAGTTGGAAGGAGTACAGCTCTTTCTTCTGAAACAACAAAAAATGTCCAGTGTCTGATAGCCCGTGCAAAAGTTGGTGTTTACAATTACCCCCCTTTCAAAGGGGTAAATGCAAACAGGTGGGGTAAATGTAAACTAGCAGTTAGAAGATGAAAAAGGACAACCTTATTATTTTAAACCCATTTTCAGGGAAAAGAAAGATCTAAAATATAACACAATGTTTCTTTGTCATGCTTACCGTCACTGAGAGTTGTGTAATGTTGAAATATATTTGAAATCAGTGAAAAGTGTTTACAATTAGCCTGGTCTACCATACAGCAAAATATTGTCACTTCAAGTGAATGTGACAGGGATCTCAAAATCCTTTCAGAATTTTATAGAAACTCGGATATGTATTTGTATTAATTGATTAATATATCGTTGGTGTTGGGTAACGGGAGATAAGTCATAAAAATGAGTTTTGAAAGAAATGGAAATTTAACTTCGGATCCTTCCAAAAATAATTTTCTACGCAAATAAAACACACCAAATATGCTAGTATTATTTTTTTGCACACCCGCTTGTGGAATTTTAAATGTCTATTTACCTGGGGAACAAAACTACATTTGCACAAAAAATGACTTAACCTTCTTTACCCGAACACCATCGATATACTCTAGACAAGTGATATAGACATGTATTGGCATAATGAAATCAGCGTTGTGAAATAATTTCTTGTACCTCGTTCTACAGACAATAGGCCTATAGTCTATAATACAAGCTCGCGCAAGGAACGATTACCGAAACACAGTGGTGGCATTACTGTCTGTTTTGACGTATCTAGGGACGCCGAGGAAGCGAGAGGTACGGGCCGATGGAAATACTGCCTCTCCCAAGAACATTATGTTTACGAATAAAATATTGATACTCTACGAGGGGAACGCTCCATCACTACACAATAAAATAAACGCCCTTGGAACAAGAATTCACATGCAGTGGAACTGAAACTAAAACCGTAATGTAACTATCTCAATGCAAGACTGATTTTATCGATGTCGTTTCTCTTCCGACTGTACTCTTGATAATCATTCAAGTTATCACGTCACCTTTCCTGTCGCCCGCTCTTCCTTGCCGAATTGTTTCTTTCGCATTCCTATCGTCGGTAATGCCAGTTTGCGAGACCTATACATACAGCGTGTCTGACTCAAGCCGTTTATAAATTGTTCTGGGCATCACGCACAACACGACTAGGAATGGACGATTTTCGCCGTTGAAATTCTCTAATTCGCAGCGCTTGTATTTTAGTCTTAAAGATTGAAAACAGCTAAAATAATAAACAAACTTAGGCGGGTGGACTGGTTAACATATTGACTCATACGATGCGTTTGAAGAAAGAAACCTTTATTTCTAATACGCGGATCTATCATGGTAATTCACGGCTCTCAGTTAGAGTAATGGGTTCTACTCGTATGAATATTTCGAGTGCATGTGAGGGTTCGATACCCGGTTCTTCTTTTCGTACTATTCAATTTCGAATCCGATTCCAGGTGATTCTAGAACATTCTAGTTAAAATTACTTTAAAGCGGAAAAATGTAATCAATGAAAACATCACATGAACCAGAATATTTTACAGAAGTACCACAGTACAGTATATACAGTCACGAAGCTGAATACGTAGGGAATATGAATCCATAGATAGTTGCAAACCACTAGGATCGCTAATATCACCTCATCACAGACAATGCAGTCTATTGTTCCTAATACCCTCAACAACTCAAGCTTCGTGACCCTATATACTAGACTGTGGAAGTACCTAGAACAGCTCGAATACTGCCTTCGGTAATCACTCACGTTTCGAATCTCTGAAACTCGTGAGTGCAAAAGTGAAAGATAGCGAGAGAAGAATAAAATATTGCTACATGTTCCAGCAAGCAGAATATATTCCTATGGTCCAACTCCATGCGGGTTGTCGTCGATATGGTATGTCGTAGACCATATGGTCTGCCATAATCTGAATCTAACGTCTTTCTTGGTTTAGTCAGGTTATGACGTTCTCATGGTAGTGTCGCTAGGAGTTAAATACTGAAAATAGGCCTATCTTTGAACGAATTAGTAAATTGTGTTAAAACTCTACGCTGTCGATATTTGGAGGTCCTTTTTTGTTATGTCCATTTGTTATTCCGAATGAAAAAAACAAATTTAATCTGAGGGACTAGATATAACTTAAGCATTAAAAAGAAGAAGAGCAAATGACTCAATAAAACACTTTCCAATGTTAAACGCGACTATAAGAAACGTTGAAAACCCGAAGGAAAATAAATAATTAAAGATTGACTGAACATGTCTAACATAACATTATCATACGAAGACATTAACATGGACGTTAATACCCACCCCTGATTCCGGCTGCGAAACCATTAAATACCTCCCACATGCCGGGACTGATATTTGGGCTGCCTAAACAAAAATGAATGGCTGACATCATACATTCTGTATATATGAAAATTATGTAAATAGGTGAATGTGACAGTAGGCCTATATAAAATTAGGAATTCTGAGAGCTCCAGTATCTTCAGCCTTCGAATGATGTGTAAATGGCATAAAATTCTGTAAAATTTGAAAGTGAAGTAGTTCTCAAACAGTGGCACGTCTATCCAGGACTGAAGGGCGAAATGTTCAATAAGAACGTTCGAAAGAAACTTTGTTATATAATACAAATATATTAAGATGTTAATGTTAGTGAAGCTGACTATTAGGTGTATACGGTATAGTGACGAAAACTTAGCTTTACCCTCCACAGGAGGTTACAGTAAAGTATTGGTATGCAGGATTCAGCATAGATTTTTTTTCCGTTACAGTGTGATGTTTTGCATTGTCTCAGATGGAGAACCACCACTGTTCTGACCTCAACGCCATGGATATACCGACATTTGTTTAGTGAATAAGTCCAAAATTTGTCTGACGGACAAAAGACGAAACCCGATAATATAGTGCTTAAGAATTGAATTGTCAGTGTATACAGTTTGTCATTCGCAAAAACAACCGTTATGCACAGTATTAACGCTCTTGTAAATTAATTAAAAAATTAATTTGAGGTTATGGTTTAATATTTCACTTTCGGGATGTACTGAATTAATTCAACATCGTCTATATACTGTACATAAACAGTAATTACAATTCAGGTCGTTTTATGTGCTGAGTTGCTTCAAACGGTAACTCGAGGTTAAACGTCATAAGCGAATATTTATGGCTAGTCAATACACATTTAAGACTTCTCGGCAGTAGTTTGTCTACAGCTATATTTACATTGAAGGGGTGCGATACGTTAATAGGTACCAAGAGGGGTTTCGTGAAAGGTTTGAGAAACACCGCCGTAATGCAGTGTTCACACTGTAGACCAATATCTAAGCAATGAGGAGTTAATAGCTCTGTGGGTTATATTAATTTTCAAATTACATATCACGATACGAAGTTTTATACTATCACGATGATTGTGCTGGAAAGTCTCGACACACTTCGGAATACCGAAATCTTCTTCCGTACATGGAATTATTTCAGTAATAATAGTAATATTTAAGTATTGGATCTTTCGGTCCGCTCTGATATTTTATTATTAGGTTTGTGATTTTTTGCTATAAACGAAATACACGAAATGTGAGAAAACAATTTTATTCGCAAAAAACACAAATCTCACGAAGATAGTCTACACTCTAGAAAGTGAATGAAATTTAATTGAAACAAAATAGCATCATATCACGAAATTAGTACTGGAGAACTTGTTTCCTTTACAAAAATATATTCGCGAAACAAACAGATATTCCTTTCAAATAAAATAAAAAATTGAACTTTATAATCTTCTGAAGCTTTACCTCGCTTGTAAACAGCAATGTTATAACATCTTTGCAGAGACCGAAGAATTTGCATACTTGTTCTAATTTACAAGCTCTTTAAATCAGACGAAAATTCAAACACCGACAGTGAGAGAAGATTTTCGACATATAAATGAAGATTTCGGGAATAAATAATGATAACCCACATATATACAAATTGCATACATTTTAATTTTTACTGCAAACACAAGAGGATTTTCATATTTTTCAAGCAGCATAATGCAATCATTTGTTAACTATTACATAATTATTTAACCAAATCAAAAGTAATGTGGCTTATAGGCTGTTAACAACCAGAAAACTGTCAATCTCAATTTTGAGGGTTATCACTATTTACCCCCGAGATCTTGAAATATATTTTAGCTGATCGACAAGTTCGTTTGTCATGTTCCTACGTTGAAACTATTCTTACCCTTTATATTCAAAAGCAGAATGGTTAAATGCTATAAACCGGTGCACAGTGGGGTATTTGCATAAAAAAGTTGGCCAAAATTATTATTGTGTTCCAATCACAATTAATTGGTATAATATATTAAAGTATGATGTAATAAGGGGATTATGGCACTTGTAGAGAAGTACAAAGTGTATTTTATACTATTTATTGATTTATCCAAATTCTTTATTTATTACTTAAGTCGCAGAAACTTCGAAGTTATATTGCGACTAATGTGATTCCCTATACAAACAGATCACAATCACAAAAAGAGTAACACAATGTGGTAATGTCAGGCGATCTCGGTGGCTAATAAATGACTACCGCGACCGATCCAACGTCCAGGATACGTTCCATTGATACTACTGCAATCTAATGTCGTTTTGGTTGGGTTCGCATATGAGTGCTGATGAAGGAATGAGACTGACGCCCGTGATTTTCAAACAGCTGTATGCCAAATTATATTAAGAACAGGGCATTTGATCTCAAAACTTTTTTGTTCAGAATCACCAATATCATCCCTTACCCATATACTTTTCCTCCTGACTCACTCTGTATAATTAATATGCTAATATAATTTGCAAATAAGTTAACACTGATTATATAATGTATTTATTATACAAGTATTTAAGATATTTATATAAAATACGTAGGTGGTTTTAATCCCATGAATATATATTTTAAACTTATTTTTGTAGCTAAGAATTTAGCTCACTTTCACTTTATCATATACTTTACTAATGATATTATTCTCATGATTTCTCATCAGAAGGCTCTTCAGCTTCACTTGCAGTTACTTCTTCATTTTGATCAGCAGAAATCATAGAGAATGTAGTAGCATTTCTGTGGTTTATTTTAAAATGATTCCGTTCTCTTCCTCGGGGTTAGTATCATACTTGTGAGCAGAGAATCTGAGCTAAGTAGCAGCCTGTTAATTATATCTAGGTTACATGATTCTCTAGAAAACTTCCTGGCATAATATTCTGGTGGTATGAACGGAAGTGCTTATTCCTTGCTTCAGCTGCTACTTCCTCTGACAGTTGCCCAATTCTTAAAAGAGCACTTTCAATTACGGTTAGGCCTTGAATTAAAATCTTATGAATTGTGAGAGTCACTGGATATCACGAATACGCCTACAGCTAAATATATAGCCTAGTTTTGTTGTATCCATGGTGTAAGCAGCGAATTTCTCAATATCTACTTTATGCCAACTTCATACAACTTCTAAAATTACAGTTAATGTGTATTATTTAATAATATAACAGATAATGAAGGAACAATAAGGCACATAAATAGCAGGTGACAAAGTAAATTACCAGCTTCCACAAACATAGAACGAACTTGTGGAGATGACAACTGCCCTCTTTTTTCTTGTGAAATGCTGGAGTACGCCTTCCTGTATTTTGTGGCTCACTTAGGAGATTTAGTAATTTCCTTAACGTTTGGTTCGTGGGGTTTTCCAAAGGCTCGCAACAACATCTGGGTGGCAAAAATTAATTTCTCGGTGTCTACTATTTCTCTAAGTCCTTGTGTCTTCCTTCTTTTACTTCGTTCACTAGAGTCGCTGAAAGATTTTTGTGGCGTCGTAGCCGTTGTCTTGCTTTTGGTAGGCCTAACTCCAAGGTCCCTTGAAGTCTTTCATTATTTTTTCTGAATAAATAATCTTTCCTGTGTGCATTCAACCATCTCCTTTTTTAACTCTGCTTTCATATACGAAAATACACGTTTAAAAGCGTTAACTTGTTCCTCTGAACAATTCTCTTCCATTAATACATTTTTTCCAGATATTCCAATTTTTCCTTGATATCACAGTCTTTTTCAAACTTGCATGATATCACATAACTGTTTTCTCAACAAAATTTTGATTGTAGATGGCCCTAGTAAAAGAAAAAAAAAATATTTGTAGCATATTAAAAATTGAAAATTAATGTTTATAACAAAAATGTATAATAATAAATAATTCGTAGGATATCGCAGCCAATTTCTTTTCTATTACATACCCAGAGATCTAGTATTTGTAATAACACAAGAAGAAACACCGGGACACACCCTGAAGTGCACTAAATCTTTAAACGAAAACTTAATTCGTAAAAAAAAAAAAAAAAAAAAGATACTGAATTATAGATGGTTTTCTAACCGCAATAACTTCTTAAAGATACTTTATATAAGCATAAAAATCGCTCAAAGGTGAAGTACATACCTTGCTGAGAAGAATCCATCTTATAACAGGATATACTGTGTCTTTAAAACGTAGAAAAACAATAATGAACTTGTGAACTTGCGCAGAGCGCCAAGACTATACATGTATAGTATCACAAACATTCAACTTTGGACTGAGCTGACGGCCACATGATCAAGTAGATGAAACACAAACTATTATTTTATTGCTCCCCCACTATTTACTTTTTTCAGGCAGCAAGATTTTCAGGAGTAGGACAACACTTACAATATCGACTTTTGGCCAACTTTTTGATGCAAATACCCCACTGTGCGGTGTATGATTTGCTGCAAGGGATTAGATGGAACTCGCCCCAGATTGTAGGATTGGTCAGAGTACTTTTGGATTCTTTTTATATATGTGTGTGAACTGAGTGATGTAAAGCAATAACTGGAACTAGGTCTTCTTTTCAAGAAAAAATAAATAATTTATACCGTATATTTGAATGTTTATAATATTGAAAATACAACGAAATTTGTAACAAAATTAATAACTGAATTTCTACATGTTATACACAATACTAATTTTGTATGCCGTATCCTAGCATGTTTTAAAGAAATCCTAGCCAAAACCTTCATATTTCAACGAAATATTCACTGAAGTCTTGATAAAACAAGCACCGAAATTGAGGTAAAATAATCACCACAAAGTCGCATTCCTACTTATCACTGGAGAATTCAGTTGCAGTAAAACCTCGATAAGACGCTGCTCAAGGGACCGCGTGTAAACCGCGTATTAGGCGGGTATACTAATTTTGACTTATATAAAGTATCTATTGGCATTTTTCTTTATTGAAATACATGATTCATGAAAGGTAATACAGTATTACTCCATTATGTAATTACTAATTACTGTACGTCAAAGACATTTTACTGTACTTAATTATTTCGGAAAAGAGTCATTTATAGTTGTTTGCCGTGTGCGTGTTCTCCAAGTCCTCATGTTTACCACATTTCACTTTCCTGCGCTTACATCCTCCCGACGTCGCAGCTGCAATGATTGACTCGCGATCTTTTATTATCGTCCTTAATATCGATGATGGGATTCCTAATTAATCAGAGTTGTTTCTGATTAAGAGTACTGTTTTCATCGTACCTTCGTAAGATTTCCAACTTTTCCGACACAGAAAGCGTTTTTCGTTTAACACTCATTGTAATCACACTCACAGACACTTCAGTACACTAAAGGACAACAAACTGACCAGCAAAAATTTCCAGAATTTTATTACGGCCGAGTGAGGAATATTGTTTCAGAGAGGGGGTTAGCAAGAGGGTGGGGTATTGTAACTGTACTAAATTATATGTAATATGTAGGCTTTAAGCGCGCAGGTAAAGAGTCGAATGAGAGAGCGTAACAAGAGTGTGGGGTTTTTTAAAATATGAAGGTTTAAGTGTGCAGGTAAAGGGTCGAATACTAGTACGTTTCTGGTTAATGGCACCAGTGACTTCAATGCCAAAATGTTTCATTGCTGTTACAGTACATTGCTGAAAATTACATCGAAAATATTCCACAAAAATAGCGTATTATGCGGGACTTGAGCGCAAGAAACAAGGTTTTCTTTATAAGGGCGTTACATATGAAATTTGCAGGGACCGGACAAAAAGCGCGTACTACATGGGCTATCGTAGTAAGCTGGTGCGTCTTACAGAGGTTTTACTGTATATTAAGATAATAAAATTTACTAGTCTGTTCGCAGTCACTCTTGCTAGTGGAACATAAAAGTATAGTAGAAGGAATAATTGGAACAGAGTGTGCAATTTTCTAACCAGGAATATCCACTGAAAAGTAGGGGGGCACACTAGCCATGTTGCATATATAAATTCTGAGGAAGGAAAATATGTTTTTTTTTTTTTCCCGACGAAACAGGGACGAGGACGGAATGGAGAAGTGAATTGTATTTGAGCTCGAGTCTTTAATAAGAATTTTGGGAAAGTGGGCAAGAACATGTGAGTTCCAGTTACGTATTCGGCACTTAGCTCACTCCTTGGAGGCGAAATTGAGCGTGGCATTCCTCCCTAGTATCAGGTATCGAACCGGTGCCGAATGAGGACTTCAGTATGCTGGGAGCTGAACTGTAGTAACAACTTCCGCTTTTTAAAAGTTAAGTGTTGGTTTTCGCTTACCATCATACAGAGCTCAAGGGAAAACCAACCCATAACATTTCGAAAAAAAAGTCGTAAATTGTTTAATGGAAGGCTGTATATGTCCGTGGACCATTTCTTTTACTGCACCTCCCGAAAAAGGCGGGTAATCTTACACTACCTTTCGGGAATTTTAACATATCTAACACTCCTAATTTATGAAGTTAGATAGCAATAATTATCATTTATCTGATTTCGAAAATTCATGTGTGTTTAATAACAAAGTGAGATCTTTTTAAGACTTCCTGGACAAAGATTACTTTTAATTTCCAGGAAGAAGAATACTTTTTCAGGAATCTGTGGTTTCCATTTCCAGAGGAGTTTAATATTTGAAAAAAAAAAAAAATGTCCTAGTTACAAGAAGTGAATTACCTTCCGGGAATTTTAACATATCTAACACTTCTAATTTATGAAGTTAGATAGCAATAATTACCATTTATCTGGTTTCGAAAATTCATATCTGTTTAATAACAAAGTGAGATCTTTTTAAGACTTCCTGGACAAAGATTACTTTTAATTTCCAGGAAGAAGAATACTTTTTCAGGAATCTGTTGTTTCCATTTCCAGAGGAGTTTAATATTTGAAAAAAAAAAAAAAAAGTCCTAGTTACAAGAAGTGAATTACCTTCCGGGAATTTTAACATATCTAACACTTCTAATTTATGAAGTTAGATAGCAATAATTATCATTTATCTGGTTTCGAAAATTCATATCTGTTTAATAACAAAGTGAGATCTTTTTAAGACTTCCTGGACAAAGATTGCTTTTAATTTCCAGGAAGAAGAATACTTTTTCAGGAATCAGTGGTTTCCATTTCCAGAGGAGTTTAATATTTGAAAAAAAAAAAAGTGTCCTAGTTACAAGAAGTGAATTACCTTCCGGGAATTTTAACATATCTAACACTTCTAATTTATGAAGTTAGATAGCAATAATTATCATTTATCTGGTTTCGAAAATTCATATCTGTTTAATAACAAAGTGAGATCTTTTTAAGACTTCCTGGACAAAGAATGCTTTTAATTTCCAGGAAGAAGAATGCCTTTTCAGGAATCTGTGATTTCCATTTCCGGAGAAGTTTAATATTTGAAAAAAAAAAATGTCCTAGTTACAAGTGGTGAATTACTTTCCTGGAATTTAACACATATAACACTTCTAATTTATGAAATTAGATAGCAATAATTATCATTTCTTTGTATCCCCTGAATACGAAATATTTTTTTCAAAATAATATCCTTAATAGAATTAAAACTCATCGCTTTCCACGCCTCCTTATATTCTGATTTTTTTTTTCCATAACTATCCTTGCCACTCTCATACACTTATCATAATCATGCATTCGAAAATTCATTTGTGTTTAACAACAAAGTGAGATCTTTTTTAAGACCTCCTAGACAAATATTACTTTTAATTTCCAGGAAGAAGAATACTTTTTCAGGAATCTGTGGTTTCCATTTCCGGAGGAGTTTAATATTTGGAAAAAAAAAGTCTAGTTACAAGTAAAGAATTACCTTCCAGGAATTTAACATATCTAACACTTCTAATTTATGAAGTTAGATAGCAATAATTATCATTTATGTGATTTCGAAAATTCATTTATGTTTAATAAAAAAAGTGAGATCTTTTTAAGACTTCCAAGGCAAAGATTACTTTTAATTTCTAGGAAAAAGAATACGTTTTCAGGAATATGTGGTTTCCATTTCCGAAGGAATTTAATATTTGGAAAAAAAAATCCTAGTTACAAGTAGTGAATTACCTTCCGGGAATTTAACATATCCAACACTTCTAATTTATAAAGTTACATAGCAATAATTATAATTTATGTGATTTCGAAAATTCATTTGTGTTTAATAACAAAGTGAGATCTTTTTAAGACTTCCTCGACAGAGATTACTTTTAATTTCCAAGAAGAAGAATACGTTTTCAGGAATCTGTGGTTTCCATTTCCAGAGGAGTTTAATATAAAAAATGCCCTAATTACAAGTAGTGAATTATCTTCCGGGAATTTAACATATCTAACATTTATAATTGATGAAGTTAGATAGAAATAATTATCATTTATCTGGTTTCGAAAATTCATTTGTGTTTAATAATAAAGTCAGATTTTTTAAGACTTCCTAGACAAAGATTACTTTTAATTTCCAGGAAGAATACATTTTCAGGAATCTGTGGTTTCCATTTCCGGAGGAGTTTAATATTTGAAAAAAAAAAAAAAAAGTTCTAGTTACAAGTAGCAAATTCTGTAGCTGGTTCGGCATCAGATAAGATGATCGGGACGTTATCATCCACAATTTCCTTACTAGTGATGCACTTTGGTGATAAGTATTAAAGTGATATGCTTTCTGTCGGTGCTGATCTGTTGTAAAATTTGTCTTGCGTGTAGGAATTTGTAATGCAGACAGTGCAGTACAATTCGTGGGTGCGCGTCACAAAAGGAAATAAGTCAAATTTGGCAAACATGAGTTATTATGTTGGCGTTATTAAGCAAAACATACTCTTATAATTATGGGTCATTCACATTTGTTAATCACTATTGCCATACCAAATCTGTCTCCGATTAAAGTAAACGACACCGAAATTCCGTAGAGACTGCAATGTGTTCATAATATGTGTGTCAGTTTCGTCTGCAATATTCGCCGGGCTGATCACGTAACACAACCCTCGAAATATTGTCCTGACTCCGTCTAGAAGATCGTATGAAAATCCACTGTCTTTCCCTTCTCTTTCACATACTGTATTGCATTTCTCCACTCCTGTCTATATTGCGTCTCCTTTTCAAAATTTATCCACCCACCATAATTTACGCACACGATCACAACACTCCTCACTATTATCCATTCCCTCCCACCGAACATACTCATATTCATATTCATTCACTGTGGCTGTTCCTCGACTTTGGAATTCCCTGCCGAGTTATGTCAGAGACTGTCAGACATCAAACAAATTTAAGAATAGACTAAGGAAATATTATTCAAACAATTCTCACTAACAAATATAGCTGTTTCAAGTTTCTAAATGTTTAATCAGTATATACAAGGTGTTTCCGGGCTGGTGTTACAAACTTTCAGGGATGATGGCGAAGGACACATGTATCAATTTGAGATAAGGAACCATGGTCCGGAAAGTTATAAGCAAAAATAGTTGTGTGGAAATGGAATTGTAATTTGGCACCACGTGCCCTCCTTCCCTTAATCTTTGGAACAGTCGTGGAAAGATGGTATGGGCCGGATGTCTCCTACGTGGGTACTGTTTCCGATACAATCTGTGAGCTTGTCTACTGTTCCCATTGGCTCATCCGTATTCGAAAATCACGTCTGCATATTCCGCTCTCGTGTACTCCTCCATTTCACTAGGGCTGATCGACTGGACACTGCAACTTGTACAAATATACTGCTGTCTACAGACGAGCATATCAGGACCGACCATGTCCGTTACACATTATGCTATCTGCATTGCTTTAGTTTAGTTTCCTGTCCCCACCCCTCAAGACAACGCACTGAATGGAATACTGTAGCTAAGTGGACAACGTGAACAACGTCAGATAAATACATTAGTATGTGTGAGATGTCCAGATAAATACACATAAATCAGGTGTAAAGAGGAATAAAATTATTTCATTTCCACACAACTATTTTTGCTTGGTAGTCCACATCTGTGGAGTAACGGTCAGCGCATCTGGCCGCGAAACTAGGTGGCCCGGGTTCGAATCCCGGTCGGAGCAAGTTACCTGGTTGAGGTTTTGTCTGGGATTTTCCCTCAACCCAATACGAGCAAATGCTGGGTAAATTTCGGTGCTGGACCCCGGACTCATTTCACCGGCATTATCACCTTCATTTCATTCAGGCGCTAAATAACCTGAGATCTTGACACAGCGTCGTAAAATAACCCAATAAAATAAAATACAATTTTTGCTTGTAACTTTCGAGTCTGTCATTTCCGGACCAGGGTTAATTTTCTAATTCTTTTATCCAATTAGACTTAGTTTTCGTCGTTTGTAGAAATCTTAAACATCTTTTCATGACATAATTTTTTCCTTTTTCTACAACATATAAAAAAAAATCCTCTTCTACCCACCAACCCCATTTTCAATCTGGCTGCTATATTTGAGGCATTCCAAATATTGAAGTACTAGTGTCTTTGCTATTTTGAATGTCCATCTAATGGACGAATTGTAGGGTGATAAGGCGGTATTTCAGGTATAATTTCATCTACAAATTGGGCGCGAAAAGCAGTGAGATATTTCACCATCGAGCACATATCTTACGCTGTGTAAATGACACCACGGAGATTTTTTGATAAAATACCTTTTGTGGTACTGGTAACGGATGGAGTCTGGAGTTAGGAAATTTGAGAATGAATTTAATTTCGCTTTGCTCGGTGTACGTTAGTACGACTCTGAAATTGCAGGACCATTTTATCATGCGGATGTTTTGTTCTGCATTCACTTCAAAAAAAAAAAAAATGTAAAAACCCCTCCTCTTCTTTCGTGTGACTAAACTGAAGGGATATGTGTTGAGAACGTAACAGGACTCCGTAGCTTTACCAATAAAGCATGCTGTATTTTTACAACTCCTAAGAGTCATAAAAGATTTGAAAAGGTACTCATCAACCGCGTGGTGCTTATGGGAAAGCAATTAAAAAAATTTATATGGTTCAGAACAGGGGACAGAGCAGTTATTTTAAAAAGGAACTAACTAAGCATACCTACACAGTGCCGTCGCTGTACAGTCTACCCCATTTAATTGTAGCCTTTGTTTTAAAATCATTATATATGACATTTATATTTATCGACAATTTTGTATTATCCTAGCAGTTGAAATGATATTTCAATACACAAGAATTTCTCTTTTCACTTCTGATTGACGTTCTGGCTGCTACGTACATTTATTATCACGCAGTACATCTGCAAAAAAAAAAAAAAAGCGGCCACTCTCTAGAAGCTAAGTTTCGTTCCCTTCGGGTATCTTCGCTACAATTCGGAGACAGGCGATGTAACATGTTGTTGTACCACGTGACCTGATATCTAAAGTTATAATTGAAGTGAGGCGCTTAGAATCAAAACCCGCCAAGTCCATCGAAGAAAAAAAATGAGATAAAGTTGTTTTTCTGTGTATCTTCGCATGGCCAATCCGATGCTCGCATTATTTTTCTGCAATATCTGCTGGATTCCTCTGAAAATGTCTTACGGTTGGGGAAAACTAAGATACTGTCTCAGGATATTACAAATTCATAGGCAACCAACAATACGTACGTATAAGTGAAGCATGTGAACTAATATACGAGCTACTTAAAAATTTCTAAGAGGCCTTAAGTTCGGTTCATATTTTCCGAGTAGGCTATCTGTAGAACCTTTCCCTTTTCATATGTACGGTGCCTTTCTTCTTAGTTCCTCCCTCCCTGCCGTTTATGCTTTATGCTTTAGCTGCATACTGAATAGAGATGAACAACAATCGAGAAAACGAGACTAACAGCGCCCGCAAAGCCGAAAACCCGCACGACAATATTGTATTACGTCGCGTCCTTGACGTAGAGACTGGTTGAGAGTGTTTCGAGTCTCTATATTGATCATCTCCCGAAGTTCCGAAGTTGTTTATACCTGACTGAACTTTTATCTAATTTGGCAACTGTTATATTTTTTATTTTATTGGGTTATTTTACGACGCTGTATCAACATCTAGGTTATTTAGCGTCTGAATGAAATGAAGGTGATAATGCCAGTGAAATGAATCCGGAGTCCAGCACCGAAAGTTACCCAGCATTTGCTCCTATTGGGTTGAGGGAAAACCCCGGAAAAAACCTCAACCAGGTAACTTGCCCCGACCGGGATTCGAACCCGGGCCACCTGGTTTCGCGGCCAGTCGTGCTGACCGCAACTGTTATATGTGTATAAAAAGTAAAGTAGCCTATTTGAAACATCTCTACCTGTCAGTGTATAATAATCCGTTCCCAAGTCTTTATTTAATTACTAGGCCCTTATTAAAAGGCTAGAAGTTTTCGTTTCATTTGTTTAAGATCAAGTGTGCAATTTCAAGTAAAAATATATTAATGTCATGTTTTATGTTTCTTAGAAATGCAAATTTATTTGAGAATTTTTCTTTTATTTAAATAACCATAGGTAATATCATAGACTATAATAGAACCAGAACATTTTGATAACTGAGATACTGTTCTGTTTTGTCTTTTTGTCTCATTTAAACATTTATGTTATTTACTTAAATGATGTATGTTATTCAAATTTACGAAATCTTTCCACGCCGACCAAATGCTATTTCGAGAATGACGAACGAGACTCGAAGCGCACGAGAATGACGAGCCGAGACTCGAAAGACAACCACGTAAATAGCCCAAGCGGGAATCGAACCCGTGCCCGAGCGCAACTCCGGATCGGCAGGCAAGCGCCTTAACCGACTGAGTTACGCCGGTGGCTTTGTTAGGATATTCAGACCAATTAAACATAGCTTGAGACGATGCAAAGGAGCTAAATGACAGTTGTGAGCAGTCAGGGATGAAAATAAATGCAAACAAGACGACTAAGCAGTAACCTGAGTTGATACATATAAGTCAAAAGGAAAGCAATTGCAAAAGAAGCTTTTAATAGAAAAAAGAGCATCTGCGAGACCCTAGAAAAGAACTAGTGAAGAGACTAGTGAAGTGCTTACGTGGCGTGTGGCATTATATGGGGCAGAAATTACGACGAAATGAAAAGAAATGATTAGCAGTATTTTTTTAAATGCCGACATGGAGAACATTGGAGAGAGTGAAATGGACAGAATAAGAAAAGAAGCTGTACTAAAAAAAAGTGAATGAAGAAAGAATAATGCTGAAGCTAATCAGGGAGAGAAATGGGAATTGGCTTGGTCATTGGCTATGAACAAATTGCCTACCGAAAAATGCTCTGGAAGGAATGGTGAACGGAAGAAAAGTTTGGGGCAGAAGAGGACATCAGATGATAAACTACGTACATGAGTCATATGCGGAGACTAATAGGAAGACAGAAATTAGGAAAGATTGGAGAATGCTGGGTATGCAGTGGGTAGAACACTATGAATGAATTAATGAAACATAGCTTCTATTTGTTAGCGTTGTAACAAGCAGCTCTGGTAAGAGACATTTCTTCCAGCTTGACTAAGCGACACACTTTCATGTAATCTTGATATTATAGTGCCCCACACATTCTTCATTGTTGTGACACTTTTAGTGAAATATACCATTACCGTGGTTTCCGTTAAGAAATTGAATATTAAAAGTGCATGTTACGGGCACGGTTTTGATTCCAGCATGCTACAGGTACATATAACACTGAATATGCGTTCCTCCTGTCCGGGATGTTACACAACTCACATGTCACAAATGTCAGAGAAGTTGCCGAAGCTTCATTCTTTATCTGTGAGCAGAATTTCAAAATTTTGTAATAACTTCATAATATGTACACATGTTGTATTTAAAAGCCTGTATAGTTTTGTGTGCAGCGTTTGGAATTGAACGGGTTACATCAGCTTCTTGTCTATGCGGATGACGTGAATATGTTAGGAGAAAATCCACAAACGATTAGGGAAAACACGGAAATTTTACTTGAAGCAAGTAAAGAGATAGGTTTGGAAGTAAATCCGAAAAAGACAAAGTATACGATTATGTCTCGTGACCAGAATATTGTACGAAATCGAAATATAAAAATTGGAGGTTTATCTTTCGAAGAGGTGGAGAAATTCAGATATCTTGGAGCAACAGTAACAGATATAAATGACACTCGGGATGAAATTAAACGCAGAATAAATATGAGAAATGCCTGTTTTTATTCGGTTGAGAAGCTTTTGTCATCTAGTCTGCTGTCAAAAAACTGAAAGTTAGAATTTATAAAACAGTTATATTACCGGTTGTTCTGTATGATTGTGAAACTTGGACTCTCACTTTGAGAGAGGAACAGAGATTAAGGGTATTTGAGAATAAGGTTCTTAGTAAAATATTTGGGGCTAAAGGGGATGAAGTTACAGAAGAATGGAGAAAGTTACACAACGCAGAACTGCACGCATTGTATTCTTCACCTGACATAATTATGAATATTAAATCCAGACGTTTGAGAGGGGCAGGGCATGTAGCACGTATGGGCTAATCCAGAAATACATATAGAGTGTTAGTTGGGGGACCGTAGGGAAAAATACCTTTGGGGAGGCCGAGACGTAGATGGAAGGATAATATTGAGATGGATTTGAGGGAGGTGGGATATGATGATAGAGACTGGATTAATTTTACACAGGATAGGGACCGATGGCGGGCTTATGTGAGGGCGGCAATTAACCTGCGGGTTCTTTAAAAGCTATTTGTAAGTAAGTAAGTAAGTAAGTGTAATTTTGTGTTCTAGAATAGGGGCTGTGGGAACGGAAGCGAGCGTTTATAATGGAGGAATAGTATAGTTGTCACCAAGATTCAAGCTGTGTGTTGCTTATCAATATGAGGGTACACACAATATAAACAAAATGTCATGTACTAATAACTAGGTGCTTTCAGCAAAGCTACGTTGTCGACTCCCCATTGTTCATGTCTTAATTAAATATATACAAGATAAAAATAAGCAATACGTGGCAACACAGCCTTGTGCAATAGAGAGATAACCCCTACCTGTGATCCGTGTTTTATTAGAGTAAAGGTAGCGACTGTAGCTCATGAGCTAGCGCTCTGGTCTTTCTTCCAGACGACTTGGGTTCGATCCCCAGCCAGAATTTACAGAGGTTTTTCTCGGTCTACTCAAGCTTCACTCTGTCATTTCACCAACTCTCTGCACCTTCTCCTGTTTCATTAACTATCTGTAATACAGTTTAAAATGAGCTGGGATGAAGTTTTAGGAGTAGGAGAGGTTTACGATGATGATACAGGAAGAGCTTGTGGTTGTGAATTCTGGGGCTTCTCAGGGACCCGCCTGAGGATGGAACCTGATCCTGTCAGCCTCAAAGTTACGAATGCCAGTCAGGCCACCTGTCGGACTTGTGCGCCCTACATATGCGATGATTGTACAATAGGCCAAGCGTAAGTGCCAGGGTCCGTTCCGTGTCCGGCCCTCGAAAAGCTAAACCAAGATTTCAAGAACTATATTTTGTTATGAAGTTTAGGACAGTACCTGAAATGCTACCGGATCTTGTAGGAACTAATGTTATGCTGTGACTAGTGTCATGCAAGTTTCAAACATAAGGGGATTTCTGGATATTACAAAATTCATAGGCAACCAACAGTATGTACAAGAGAAGCATGTAAACTAATTTACGAGCTACTTAACGATTTCTAAGAGGCCTTAAGTTCGGTTCATATTATCCGAGTAGGCAATCTGTAGAACCTTTTCCTTTTCATACGTACGGTGCCTTTCTCCTTAGTTCCTCCCTCCCTGCCGTTTATGCTTTATGCTTTAGCTGCATACTGATTAGAGATGAACAACGATCGAGAAAACGAGACTAACAGCGCCCGCAAAGCCGAAAACCCGCACTACAATATTGTATTACGTCGCGTCCTTGACGTAAAGACTGGTTGTGAGTGTTTCGAGACTCGATATTGATCATCTTCCGAAGTCAACAGTTGTTTATACCCGACTGAACTTTTATCTAATTTGGCAACTGTTATAAATGTATAAAAAGTAAAGTAGCCTATTTGAAACATCTCTACCTGTCAGTGTATGACAATCCGTTCCCCAGTCTTTATTTAATTACTTGCCCCTTATTAAAAGGCTAGAAGTTTTCGTTTCATTTGTTTAAGATCGAGTGTGCTATCTCAAGTAAAAAAATATTGTCATGTTTTATGTTTCTTAGAAATACAAATTTATTTGAGAATTGTTGTTTTTTATTTATATAGCTAACCATAGGTGATATCATACAATAGAACCAGAATATTTTGATAACTAAGATACTGTTCTGTTTTGTCTTTTTGTCTCATTTAAACGTTTATGTTATTTATTTAAATGATGTACGTTATTCAAAGTTACGAAATCTTTCCACGCCGACCAAATGCTATTTCGAGAATGACGAGCGAGACTCGAAGCGCACGAGAATGACGAGCCGAGACTTGAAAGACAAATGCAGCGAACACAGCGAGCGAGAGCGGCAGTTAGTTTTGTTCACCTCTAATTCTGATGTCAGCTACATATCTTGCGAAGCTATGCAAAAGCAATGAATACAAATAATTCTTGATAAGTAATCATTCACAGGAATATACGTATAAATAAATAAAACAAGATATATTTTTAAAAATGCGTATGTTTATAGTACCGACTGTTAGGTATCGTGCAATGTTGAAATATGAGAGAGGAAACCAAGCCATTACAAATTTCGTTTTATTCCATATGAAAAACTAAGCACGTTCTCAGATCCTTAAGCGGTTAAAACATGAAGGGATGTGAGAGGAGAACATCAAGTATTTCCAGAACTTGGTGGAACAAACATGACAGGCCTCTTCATGCAGAGCGAATATCGAACTTCGCCATACTCAACCAAATGAACCTAACTTTTTTTTTATTTCAGTAGGTTATTTTACGACGCTTTATCAACAGCTTAGGTTATTTAGTGTCTGAATGAGATGAAGGTGATAATGCCGGTGAAATGAGTCCGGGGTCCAGCACCGAAAGTTACCCAGCATTTGCTCATATTGTATTGAGGGAAAACCCCGGAAAAAACCTCAACCAGGTAACTTGCCCCGACCGGGAATCGAACCCGGGCTACATGGTTTCGCGGCCAGACGCGCTAACCGTCCACAGGTGTGGACTATGATGAACCTAACAAATTGTCTGTAATGCATGACGTTAATGTCTAGTACGAATGAAATAATTTATTGTGTATTTTATTGACAGATTGGATATTAGGCCTAGACTTATAAGCAAAAATCATGTGTAGTATGAAAATCAATATTTTATTTATAAACAGGTTGAATGTCGTAAGTTGTATGAAAATAAAACCATTACGTTTTATCTAATTATACAACTTATTTTGTGTGTTCATGTTATAATACTTTCATCATCCGTATAGTAGCACAAATATTGTTGCCGAGCAACTGTGACTTGATTATTAGGCCTATGTGAAGAATGTAACTATACTTTCTGTCGATAGTTGGTATAATAAAAACTGCCGCGTACATGGCTGCGAAACTCGTGCTCTCAAACTGTGAACACAATTTCAGTGGAGGTAGAAGGGACTCCGTACTAGCTATAGTGTCTGTATGCGGTTCTTGCAAGGCGCAAGTTCGCTCACGTCTGCAGTAAGTGGCGGCTCGTTTTAAGTGAAAATATAATCCGAACAGACTATTTCCCTTTAGTAATGAGTGGAAAGAGAAAGATTTTTTTTCTGTTAAGAAGGGAGGTAAAGCTTTTATGTTCTATTACACTTTCTTACGCGTCACATTTTATGTTACAAATAAACACAGCAAACGTTTTAGTAAAGAAATACTGTCTGGATCTGCTTTGGAACATCATCATCATCATACATGGCATGACAGCCCATTATGGGTCCTAGCCTTCTTCAGAATGTCCTTCCAGACTTCTCTATTTGCTGCTAAATTCTTCCAGTTTCTAATTTTACTAATTCTAATTTCCTCCAAGACATCATCATCCCATCTTCATTTCGGTCTTCCAACTTTTCTTGTTTGTAATGACTGTATCATATAGATCTTTTTGACAGTTTTCTTATTGTCCATACGTATCAAATGTCCAGCCCAGGCCAGTCTATTAATTTTAATATGCTTCACTAAGTCAGGTTCCTTATATAATTCATATAATTCACATAATTCACTATTTCTCTTTCTCCTCCAAGTATCACCTTCTTTCACAGCCCCAAAAATAGTTCTTAGTATCTTTCTTTCAAAAGTAGCGAGAGATTTCTTATCTGATTTTTAAAAGAGTCCAATTTTCTGATGTATATGTAATTATTGGTCTTGTAAGAGTTTTATAAATCAATAGCTTGGGTTTTTTTGTTATTAAATGTGATCTAAGATGTTTTCTAAGTCCAAAGAAACATCTATTTACAGCTATTATACGTTTTTGAATTTCTATATGGCTGTCATTCTTAAAAGTGATTTCTGAGCCCAAATATTTAAACGTATGAACAGTCTGGAATTTGTATGAACCTATTACAATATGCGATGGATAATATGTGCATTCCTTACTGGAAGATGGCATATATTTAGTCTTACATTGATTAATTTGCAAATTCATTTTTCTAGCAGCACTTTGAAATCTTATAAAAGCTTCCTTCATTGCAGACTGCGTTCTTCCAATTATGTCAATGTCACCTGCATAGGCAAGAATTTGCACAGATTTATAGAATATTGTGCCGCTTATGTTCAATTCAGCATTTTCTAATACTACATTAAAAAGTAAACAGGAAAGAGCATCTCCCTGTCTTACACCATTTTTAATATCAAATGATTCCGTCAATATTGTATTCTAATTTGACCCATAGTACCATATAATGTTGCCTTCACCAAAGATATAAGTTTCAGAGGTATTCTAAATTCCTGCATTGCTACAAATAGCTGTGTCCTATTTGCACTATCAAAAGCTGTTTTAAAATCGATAAAAAGATGGTGCGTCTCCAGTCCAAATTCATGACATTTCTCTAATACTTGTCGCAGGTTAAATATCTGGTAAACTGTTGACCGATCCCGTCGAAAACCACACTGATACTCCCCGATAACACCCTCAATATATAGAACAAATCTATTAAATAAAATATTGGAAAAGTTCTTATATGCCACACACAAGAGACTGATTCCTCTATAATTACCACATATCATAGGATCCCCCTTCTTGAGAATAGGACATATTATGTCCTGCTTCCAACTCTCAGGAATCAGTTCTTTTTCCCAGATCTTCAAGATTAGTATATGATATAACTTCATAAATTCTGGACCTGCAGATTTAAAAAGTTCTGCTTGTATACAATCATTTCCTGAAGCTTTATTGTTCTTCAACTTCATAATTGTATCCTCCACTTCATCAATCGACGGGGGTAATTCTATTAATCCTGGTGGTTCAGTATTATTCAAAATACATATGTTATTATCCTCCTGATATAACTCGCCATTCAGTAATTCGTTAAAAAATTCAACCCATCTCTTAGAGATACGCTCCTCAGAACTTAAAATTTGGCCCTCCTTATCTTTACACAAAGTAATTCTAGGTTGGAAGGGTTTTCTACCATTATTCAATTTTTGAAAAAAAAAAAAAAAGAAAAGAAAGAAAGGACCTGCATTCATTTTTATATTGAATATTCCAAATCACCAAGCTCTTTTTCCAATATTCTCTCTTTTTTCTCTTATGCACTCTTTTATCTTCAACCCTGGCTGACCGATATTCTTGTACTAAATTTCTTGTATGTCCTCTCTGCTGCATCTTTCTGTAAGCCATATTTTTAGCTTCAGTAATCTGCTTGCATTCTAGGTCAAACCAATCATTGTATTTCCTTATGTCAGCCTTTCCAAGAACAGTTTCTGCTGCCTTTTCTAAGTTTCTTCCTAGGATCTCCCAGGATTCACTGACACTCTCACTATCAGTAAATTCTTTTAGATCCTCATTAATTTTTTGGTATATTCTTCCGTAACGGTCAGATCTTTCAACTTATAAATATCAAACTTTTTAACTGTAGTCTCATGTCTTGTATGTCTATTGGAAATACGACTTCTTATTTTTGAGATAACAAGATTATGATCGGAGTCAGCATTGGCTCCCCGATAAGATCTAACATACAGAACATCTGATAGATGCCTAGAGTCTGCAGTTATGTGGTCAATTTGATTAAACGTCACTCCATCTGGGGAACTCCAAGTCATTTTATGTATATTTCTATGCTCAAAGATTATACTGGCTATTACCATACTTCTCGAAGAGGCAAAGTTTATTAATCTAATTCCATTATTGTTCGATATCGATTGCAGACTATATTTTCCAATAGTTGGTCGATAGGACTCTTCTCTGCCTATCTTGGCATTCAAGTCGCCTAAAATTATTTTTATATCTCTTTTTGGGCTACTACTGTCCGTTACTCAGGAGAAGACGAGCGGAAAGAATGTGACCTTCTTGACTATCGCTGTTGATTATTATAAACATCGCTCAGATAAGCATCCCAGTAGCCAGGTTATTGCTCCTGCAGAAAACATGAGTAACAATGGGTATGGAAATTAAAGCTAAGTTGAACAGAAGGAGACCTAAGGTTTCCGCTTACTGCAGTACAAATATTGGACGTGTTGTCATACGTTATCTGTTCACATCCCTTCCTCCTCAGTCCGCTCTCGTCTTCTCCTGAGTCATCGACAGTACCATAAACATTATCCAAATCATCGTAAAAATTATCTTTCTCCTCATCAGCCTTATCCTTCGTGGGAGCATGTACACATATAAGGGTATAGTTAAAATTTTATCCTTTAATTCTCAAACTACATATTCTGGGCGACTGAGCCTTAAAATTTAGTATAGTATGTTTAAGTCTCTTGTGTACAATAAAGGCAGTACCAAATTTATGATCTTTATTATGACAGCTATAGAACATAATATTCCTTTTTTCCAAGACTCACTCACCAATCCATCTTACCTCCTGTATCGCTGTAATATCAAGTTTATACAAATCCAGTTAGTCTAGGAGTAATTTCAGAGCTCCCGCCCTATACAGAGACAAGACATTCCAAGTACCAAGTCGTATATCCTTTAACAGTTTGCCATGTTGTCGTCTTAATATCCGTCCGGCTTTCATATCTTCAGATTTCGTAACAGGTGCTTTTTCCGGGGTTGGATTGCCAACCCCACGCCGAACCTCCAACCTGGAGGGCCAGGTAATTTTTAATAAAGGTTTTCTTCCTTTAGCCTTTGAAGATCGAACTTCACTCTCTACAAGGCAGCAGAGGTTAGTAATTTCGAGTGTCCTCCCCTAGAGAAGCTAGCTTTACTACGCCTTCGAGCCTCTTCTGCCCATTCCCAAGGACAAAACCGCTCAATCTGAGTACAGACATTGCTCCTTAGACTGCCTCTTCCGCCAGGTCCGCTGATCCGATGATCACCATCTCCAACATCATTGCCGTTGAGGTCTTCACCTTAACCCTGGCAAGGGGCCTCCATATTTATGTCCCCTGGAGACAGGGTGGCCCAGTTATACCCCCAGGCATTGGGTAGGCTGACTGCGGCCGAAACCGGGCGATGGGGTCGCCACATCCCTACGCCACACTGCTTTAGAATAGCTAAAGGTAAAAATGGGATATCAACAAGGTGAGACTGATATCAAATATCGTTAGTACGTGTGCGTGCAGGTTACAGAATTGCACGACATATGATCGACTAGCTAAGAGCTTTCATGGATAAATTTGAAATGTGGCAGTATCTTGTAGAACACAGACAACTTCACTTTCCTTGACTATAAACTATCCTGAAAAGTGATAAGAAAATCTGCTTATCAAATCTCGTAAGATCCTACTTCAAGATCTACAGCAGAATTCTCTGGTAAGTTTGAGAAATAGTGACAATTGACGAATGGAAATTTTTCTGAAATCCTTTTGGCTTACAGCCGATAGAAGATTCTGAAAGTCTGTAGCTTGAACTGATAAATCTACAGAACAGCACGCCATCAGATTCCAGCGAAATCTGGAATCTAACTGTTCGTAATGCTGCCTAAGTCAGAATTTCCAAATACACTCTTTGCTTCCATATATACTGTATGTGCTTGAGGCAGAGTTCAATACAAAAAAGAAGTGTAAAAGCTCTCTATGTATAGAAAGAACTCAGAAGTAAGTTTATTTCATTTGCCGTGCGTGACATGTAAAAATTACTTCCTTGAATTTGTGATTGATTGCGAATACAGAGTATTACCTTTCTGAGAACTTTAATGTATAAAAACGTAAATTCTCGCGTTATATGAATCAAATAGGACATATAATAAGAAATATTAAAAAATAGTGTAATAATAAATAAGTGTTGCAGCTATGTTTGTTGTATCTTGAGAAGGTTGTATTCAGTTTGTATTTCCAGTACTAAACTAATTTACAAAGCTAGGAAATAATATAATTGTGTTATGTGTTCAGGTACAATCTGTCCAAAATTACTGTAATTATTGTACCATGCATAATTCTGAAATTTAAATAATGGAGTAGATATTCGACCACCGGCATGAGCCGCCAGAGCGCACCGTGGCAGTAAACTGTTTCTGCAGCATAACTGCAAACAACTTGTAACTGCTGCGGCTGGCTCCGTCTGTCTTTCTTTCTTTCTTTCAAAGTTTTTAGCACTTTATGAGCACGAGTTGCCCATCCATGGTCATGTACTTAAAAATACGTTGTGATTTATTTATATGTATATTTCTGTGGATGTTTAATCATATTGTGTATTAAAATTTATCTCTACTTACCCTTACTGTATAAAACTTTACAAGATTTGCAAATCAAGATTTCAGGTATAACTCCCTGTAAAGTTGATTTGAATAATTTCGAGGGAAAAATTGTTCCGGAGCCGGGTATCGAACCCGGGACCTTTGGTTTAACGTACCAACGCTCTACCACTGAGCTACCTGGGAACTCTAACCGACACCGATCCAATTTTTCCCTCTATATCCACAGACCTCAAAGTGGGCTGACAACCGTCAAGCAACCAACTTCGAGTGCACACTAACTCCGTGTGACTTAAATTGTGGTTTTCTGTTAACGAACAGTGACGTGTATTATGCAAATCAAGATTTCAGGTATAACTCCCTGTAAGTCAACTTTACAGGGAGTTATACCTGAAACAGAATCCAGTGGTGAAAATGATAAGTATTATGGGTATTTTCCGTTTTAGATATTCATTGAACATATTATTATTATTACGCATATTCTTGTATTATTATTATTATTATTATTATTATTATTATTATTATTATTATATTAAGGATTCACTCTTTCATCAACGTGAACTTAGGTCTCTCGTAATAACGAAATTGAAAACTAAATACCAGTCGTATTCCTCTTTTCACATATCAGTTGATGAGAGGGATTTTGAGTTAATCAATAATTCTGATGTTTGGCCTGCGGGATGCCTCATTGCACCCTTTTTTGGTAAACTTAAACCTGAGCAGCATTTTGCTCCACCAGGTACTTCAGTTGATTCTAGGGTTAATGCCTCTTAATATTATTCTGTAACTCTCAATGCACAGTTCTAATAATCATCTTGAGATATTTTACCAAAATGTTCGTGGTCTTAATACAAAAATTGATTAAATTTTTCAAAATGTAGTAAGTAATAATGATATCATTATCTCTCTTACTGAAACATGGTTATCTGAATCAGTATTAAATACAAATTTATTTCCTAACAATTATTCTGTGTTTCGAGCAGACAGAACCTACGAGGACACCAATAAAAAAAGAGGTGGGGGTGTTCTAACAGCGATTAACAACCAGTTACCTTTTACCTGTCGGCGATATGATTTAGAAATTATTAATGGATGTGTTTGGATTGAAATTAAAATGGCTGATGGTATTAATTTATTAATTGGAAATCATTACTTCCCACCTGATTTCGGTCATAATCACTTAAAATCCTAACTCAATTTTCTTGAAAAAAAAAAAAAAAACCTCGATACTCATAATTTTAGAATAGTAATTATTGGCGATTTCAATTGTCCTGGTATGGATTGGTTAACTGGTTTTAATCTTAATGATATTCATTACTACTCTAAAATTAAGTCCGGTGATTTATATTCCTCGTCTTGCCTTCTGGGATTAAACCAAATTAATTTTACTGTTTCAAGTAAAAATCTACTTGATCTTGTCTTTACTAATATCATTAACAGTACAGTAGAACTAGCCAATCATTCTCTTGTTTTGGAGGACTTTTATCATCCATCTATCTCCATTAATCTTGAAGTTTATTTGCCGCTACCTGATCACTGCCCATCTAGTACCTTCATTAATTATTCTCAAGGTGATTACTTGAAACTCTATACAATCATGATTGGAATTCCATATATCAGGCTACTGATGTTAACGTTGCTACTAACACTTTATCTCAAATTATGAACAATGCTATATCTCTTGCTGTTCCTGTCACCTTCGTAAAAAAATCGCACTATCCTAAATGGTTTTCAAATAGCTTGCGTATACTTATTAAGAAAAAGAACAAAGCACATAGAAATTTTAAGAAATTCAAAACTGATCATCATTATCAATTTTTTTCCAATTACAGAAAACAAGTTAAAGCTATGGTTAAATATGATAAATTTAAGTGGTTACACTCCATTGATGAAAATTTGAAGAATGAACCCAAGAAATTTTGGAAATATGTAGAATCTTTTCGAAAATCCAATAATTATCCCACTGAATTATTAATAAATGGGGTTCACATTACTGATCAGAAAGAAATTGCTAATGCATTTGCTAATCAATTTAAATCGATTCAAAAACAGTCTAATTCTAATCTCTGTTTGTTGGATTATAATTCTACTGACTTCTTATCCTTACCTAAAATTGCAGTTGAAGACGTTTCATTAGCCATAAAAAAGCTTAAACCTAATAAATCCAAGGGCACTTATGGCATTCCTAATTTTATTATTAAGGGATGTTCTAATATTCTAATACCTGTTTTAACTTTTATATTTAAGTTTATTAACTGGTACATACCCTATGCTTTGGAAAGAAGCATCCATTATTCCTATCTTTAAAAATGGTAAAAAAAAAATGTTGTTTCCAATTATAGACCTATTTCAATATTAAACAATTTCTCAAAAATTTTTGAAAAAAAATAATCCACGAACATGTTTCATTTTATGTTAAGAATAAAATTAATTCAGCCCAACATGGTTTTACTAAAGGTAAATCAACAACTACTAACTTAATATCCTACCTTAATCTTGTTATGCCGGTTGTTGAAACGCAAGGTCAAATTGACTCAATCTACATCGACTTTAGCAAAGAGTTTGATGTTGTACCTCACAATATTTTGATAAATAAATTGGAAAACTTTGGTCTCTCTTCTAACTACGTGAGCTGGTTTGAAAACTATTTAACTAATAGACAATGTTGTGTTCGTCTAGGTGATTCTCTCTCGGACCCATTTAATTGTTTATGTGGAATTCCCCAAGGATCTACATTGGGCCCTCTATTATTTTTATTATTTATAGATGACATATGTAAAAGAATAAGTTCAAACTACCTGTTATTTGCTGATGATCTCAAAATCTTTCGCTCAATAAATAGTCCTGCCGATTGCCAAACTCTTCAAAATTATATTAACTCTATTGAACTTTGGTCTGATAATAATGGAATGAAAATTAATGAAACAAAAACTTTTGTCATTTCGTACTCACGAAAAACTACTTCCATAAAATTTAACTATTCTCTTAACAACGTCTGTATTATTAGGAAAAATTCTATTCAAGATCTTGGTGTACTACTCGATTCTAAATTGTACTTTCACGATCATGTTCAATATATTTATAATCATTCAATAAGAATGCTTGGTATAATAAGGTCTATAACTTATTCTTTTTCTACTCCAGAGTCACTATTAATTCTATACTTTACTTTGGTTCGATCTAAACTTGAATATGCATCTGTAGCCTGGAATTCCATTACTTCAACAGATTCGGTTAAATTGGAAAATATTTAAAGAAAATTTATTTCCTTATGTGCTTTTCGATTTATACCCAATTCCTCTGACTTTAACTATGAGATTACCTGTAAATATTTTAACTGTTGTAGCCTTTATTCTAGACGTCAAAATCTTGATTATCAATTTCTTTGCAAAGTTATCAATGGTGATATTGATTGTGAGTCTATCATAAACAACATCAGCCTTCGTATTCCTACAAAAGGTTTAAGATTTCAAAAAAATTTTTATAACAGAAATTCTAAATCACTTTCTCCAGTCTGTAGATGCATAAAATATGCCAATTTGCATGGGCACAATTTAGATTTAAGGTATAGTTTCGTTTTGATTATTAGTATTTACTCTTCTTGTTATCTATTTTATTTATGTATGTTTTTGTTTATTTAAGATATTATTTAATTGTTTTTCTACCTTTGTATCTTCTGTTTGTGTATTGTGCTGAACTATAATTGGCCTCTGGCTGTTGTTCAGCACACAAATATTAATAATAAATAATAATAATAATAATAATAATAATAATAATAATAATAATAATAATAATTATTATTATTATTATCATCGATGTTTTCATGTTATTATTGATTCATACTTTCGTAACGTTTATATATTTTTTATAGTAACCACTAAGTATAAAATAGCCACCGAAGCAGCCCAGTCGGCTAAGGCCCTTGCCTATCGATCCTGGTTTGCGCTCGAGCGCGGGTTCGATTCCCGCTTGGGCTGATTATCTGGTTGGATTTTTCCCCGAGGTTTTCCCCAACCGTAAGGCAAATGCCAGGTAATCTTTGGCGAATCCCCGACCTTATTTCGCCAAATACCATTTCGCTATCATCAATCCCATCGATGCAAAATAACCTAGTAGTTGATACAATGTCGTTAAATAACCAAGTAAAAAGTATAAAATAAAATTTAAAATCACATAGGACTCACGGAACCCCGGAACATACTTTGAGAAATGCTGACCAGTGGTAATTCAGCAGTTGTCCAGACTGAACGAAGGGTGGCCTAGTGTGTACATACATTTTAGGAAATTTCCATCAGAGATAATAGCGATAGTGGTAACCACGATTAGTGTCTCCAGTATTATAAACAGTAAAGACCCCTGCAATGGCATAGGATAATGTTTTCAAAAATGTAATATGCTGCCGTGCCGCCACGCTGCAGCTGCCGTGCTGGTCCGAGCAGACCTAAGAGGCGTGGTTATAAGCACTACGGAACTCTCGGTTCAGGACGTGAGACACGGGCAGTACTGTCTTCTCTGTATAGAAGAGGTGCACTAGAGCACTGCAGAAAGTTCAAGCTACTCTTCTCCTGAATCTCACACTCATTCTTTCACCATGGAGTCCATTCAATCAACTTATTAGGAATGTGTGTATACGCCATTTAATAAAACTGTCTTTCCATTTGTAAGCCTCTCCTCTTCTCCACACTTATCTTGGAATTAAACATGCTGTAAATAATTATTCTGATTTACCGAAGTACATATGATATTTACGTGCAGGAATTCTGCGTTATCGTATGATGAAGGATGGGTGGAGCGGAGAAAAATTGTTTCCGGCACCGGGATTCGAACCCGGGTTTTCAGCTCTACGTGCTGACGCTCTATCCACTAAGCCACACCGGATTCCAATACTGATGCCGGATTGAATCCTCTCAGTAAATATGATACGTACTCCGGTACATCGCAATAATTTGATATGCGTAAATAATCACTTAGCGATTTAAGACGACGCTCATTCCGTCGGATCCCGGCCACTTAGTCACTCGTAATGAGTGCACCTCTGCACATTAGTGTGTTGGACATTGTGCCACGGTCACACATCTGTGACACAGTGCGTGAGGGTTGGCCACTAAAGGGAAACTAAGAGGTGGAGCTTAAAACTGAGAGGCTTCAATCCGGCATCGTAATTGGAATCCGGTGTGGCTTAGTGGATAGAGCGTCAGCACTTAGAGCTGAAAACCCGGGTTCGAATCCCGGTGCCGGAGAGAATTTTTCTCCGTTCCACCCATCCTTCATCATAATTTTTTTTTTAATTTTAGTAGGTTATTTTACGTCAACATCTATGGTTATTTAGGGTGCTATTCATAGACATTTCGCTAGCCGCGCTACGAGCGTGCTAAAATAGCCACGACTATCGACTGATTATTTGTACAGGATTCATATCATATCGCTAACGATGGTTTATGAATACGAAATTTTTTCTGCCTGTCTGTCTGAATGTTTGTTACCTTTTCACGCGATAATGGCTGAACGGATTCCGATAAAAATTGGAACATAAATTAAGTTCGTTGTAACTTAGATTTTAGGCTATATGGCATTCAAAATACTTTATTTAAAGGGGGGTTATAAGGGGGCCTGAATTAAATAAACCGAAATATCTCGCTTATTATTGATTTTTGTGAAAAATGTTACATAACAAATGTTTCTTTAAAAATGATTTCCGATTAGTTTTATCCCAGGCAAAATGTTGATAGGACTGATCATTAAGGGTATACAAGAGTTTTAAAATAACAATACAATACATTTACACCGCCGCCTCAGATTATAGTGTCGTTGTTCCATAACTTATATGTACAAAATATTAAATTATTTAGTAGGAAGAAAAACAAATTTATTCATTCTATGGCGGTAGTGCATAGGAGATCGTGAATTCTCACATTTTCGAAAGAAAGAAATATAATTAAGGTATTTATAGTAGATTTTTCTATTTTAATTATGTAATTATTTTATATTTATTTCTAGTAAATGCAGCGGAGCGCACGGGTACAGCTAGTATATGAATAAAATTTTACTAAAATACCGGTATCATTTGAGCAGATTTACATCATTATTTACAATATAAGCCTTTAGAGAACAATACTTTTCTCTATATTTAAAATGCTACCAAATAAATACAATAAACTGGCATAATTGAACAGTTTTTGAGAAACATAAAACCTTTACCTGAATGCAAGAACGAGGTATGATAGTTCAATGTTTTAGGCCTACGCTGAAGAGAACAAAAAGAAAATATATTATATAGTTCTTATATTGGCTGGGCTCAGAATTGGTTACAACAAAGCACAAGTACCTATTACATATTTTCTGGCGAACTATTTGTCAGTTAATATTATTTGTACGATGGAAAACCTATGAAAATTCAAAAGGAGGAGAAATTAAGTAGACAACAAAATTGATGGTTGAAACCCGTTGAAACATTGAGGGGGGTCAGAGGCAAAGGGCGATACAAGTGACATTTCTAAAGAAATGCGCGTCCACACCTGTGGAGTAACGGTTAGCGCGTTTGGCCGCGAAACCAGGTGGCCCGGGTTCGATTCCCGGTGGGGGCAAGTTACCTGGTAGAGGTTTTTCCGGGGTTTTCCCTCAACCCAATATGAGCAAATGCTGGGTAATTTTCGGTGGTGGACCCCGGACTCATTTCACCGGCATTAGCACCTTCATCTCACAGACGCTAAATAACCTGAACTGTTGATAAAGCGTCGTAAAATAACCTACTACAAAAAACGAAATGCGTTAAGTCCATCCAGGGCACGGGATGGAGACCGCTCTCGCACGTAGGCAGCTTAGTTGGGTTCGATATACAGTACTACCGGAATAGAATGATGTAGGCCCCGTGCACTGCAGATTCCCCTGATGATGACCCCGAACTCCCCTACAGCCTGCAGAATTCATTTTACTTTTCCACATCGGTATCAACGTAGTACCTCAACTCCTATCTCATGAGCTACAACGAACCCCGAGCCCACGGTATGTAGCAGCTCGGTGGCGGTCCGCAGGCGACACCACATGGGACGCAAGTCCGAAAAAATAAGGGACGATTCGGAAATGTGGACAGAGGGGAAATGTACTCTTGATGGCCAATCTGTTCGGGATCCAAGCCGAAGGTTGCCCAGTAATTTTGCTGCAATTGACTGAGGAAAAACCATCGAAGAAAGCTCAACCAAGTAAGTTGTCCCAGCCAGGATTTGAACCCGGGTCTGCTCGTTTCATGGTCAGACATGCTAACCGTTTTTCCACAGTGATGGACTTAAGATAATTTTTAACTATCTTATAGCCTACATATTCACTTATTGAACTATGCCCTGATTAACATTATTGCTGTCCACCGCTGTGGAGTAACGGCTAGCATGCCTGTTCGTGAAATCCAGGTTAGGACAAGTTACCTGGTCGAGATTTTTCCGGGGCTTCCCCTCAACCCATTAAGAGCAAATGCTGGGTAACTTTCAGCGCTGGATCCGGACTCATTTCGCTGGCATTATCTACTCATTCAGACGCTAGATAACCACAGCAGTTGATAAAGCGTTGTAAAATAAATTTAAAAAATTGTTCTTTGGGTTATGAGAAGGCTGATATTGTATACGCGGGGGGTAAAGTGCGGTTTTCAAGCTATGTATATGCAGACAGTGGTTGTGATTTCAAATTCTACTTCAGATCTAAGTATGTATTAACTGATTTATACATGTGTCGTCTATGATGCAGATTTGGCGTCAGGTGGCCCTATGTCCATCTATCGATAAGTTGAAACATGAGAACTTTTATACCGTGTGATATAGGGTACGCTTGTTTTAGTCCACTGTGTCCTATATGCGTGATGATTGTCCATGTTCGAGAATTGACATGGGTGGCATTCGTGAATCCGATGCTCACAAGTGAGCCATCCTGTCTCAATCCTAACAGAGCCAGGACCCATTCTTGGACGGGTACCTGATAAGCTCTAGGGCCTGAAACTCCAAGTTCTTGCTTTAGGTTATCGGTTATCAGCATCACAAACTCGTACTACCCCAATTTTTTACTATTACAGATTATATATGAAATGAGGGGAAGGTGGAAAAGTTCTCTGTATCTTCTACTTTTCCCACCACAAATTCAATCACGATCAGACCGAGAATCAAACCCGGGCCGCATAGCTAGAAGACAAGCGTGTTGGCGCTTAGGAGCCACAGATGCGATCCAAAGGAAGTTTACAGAGATGTATTTGTTTGCAATTGCTTCTGTAGCACTTAGAATAAATGCTTGTTCTTGTACACTTCTGTATGAAATGGATGATCTCATTCGTAGAAGTCCAAATACTCCTATAGATCTTATCGCATTTCAGAAAAAGTGTGAAAGAATTTAATGAAGACAGTGCTCTTGATATGACAGTTATCAACCTAACGACGTATCCGCATGGTTTAAGGCTATTCTTTAAAACTGTAGTAAGAATGCGTGTTAGTTCCAATCTCCGATCACTTCTTAATTCACGGTACTTTTATTTTATATTTCCTCTTTCTCCCAGCCGAAAAATGCATTTGAAAATTAGCGAAGTAGGTTAAAATATACATAGGAATAAAAATACTTAAACGGGACAATTAGACTCTGGTATGTATCTTTTCTAATTCTGCGAGAGGAGAGGTATCTCTAACCATTCACGGGTTTAAATTGGAAACACACACTTATAACAAATATACGAAATCTCATTAAAAGCTGTAAATAGGTCCAGAGAATTTTTGTCGCAGCATATAAAAACGAATTTTTGATGGTCAGTAACTCTTAGATGATTTCAATTTTCTTGTTCATATCCCATAGAGCGTCTCAACAAAACTATCTTGTTCTCGACCTCGTTCTATAGCAAGCTGCTTAATTTTTCAGAAAAGACTTAGGCCTACATTGCATGAAGGTTCTGAATTTACTTTCGTTAACATTTTCACGCCTTTCAGAAATAAGATCGGTTAGAGTCGGTTAGCCGAGAAGTGGAGTAGTTAGAGAGGACATTAAAATGTTGCATTCTTTTATTTTTGTTTTAGTGAATGACTAGGTTGACTTTGACTTTCAAAAGAAGCAATATAATTTTTTATGGCCGGAGACGTTAAACATTCCACTTGTAGACTAACACTGTTGGTGCATGAAATGAAAATAAAAGTGAAACGTACATCAAGTTTTCGGTGACATTCAAACCTATAAAATTTGGTGTCCGTGCTTTCGCTCTGTTGACAGTGATTTTATCCGCTTGGCCAGAGAGAGTTTGACAAGACCTTTCTTTCAATGGAACGTTTATTGTTTGAGACAGAATTTATTACACATCTGTATATATATGTTTTATTTATGGTCGTAATGAACAAATACATGAACTCTTTGAACTTACGTGTATAGAAATATCTAATATAACTTGCCATTGTGAGTTTATGGCATCTTGAGGAATGTATCGACGACTTTGATCACTTTGGATATACTCGAAAAGCCGTTCAGAACTTGTTTTTTTTACTGCCAGATATTCTTTGAGCAAGTGTACAGCTCTGTGCGTTCGTTAATCAGATGTTTGACATTATGATTACCGCAGGTCGTCCACTCGTAATGTCTCCAGAATGAGTGAGAACAAGCTCCAGCTAGTACTATTCGCCACAGCAGCAGAGCGCAATTCGTACGAACAAAGTTGAGGGAAGAAGTGTTTCATATGCTGGAAATGCTTCTGCAGAACTGAAATATTATGTTCAAAGCAACAGGGGTGGGGGGGGGGAAACATGAATTGTGAGCTGAACTTTCGTCTGCGGAAGAATCCTAATAACTGGAATATGCAACACCTTGTTCGAAAGAACAAAATGAGCAATATACTTATGTAGAAATTTCTTCGTAGCACTTGTGTCCTCTAGTTTTAAGATTTGCAGCAACTGTAGTCTGTACGGTTGAAATCGCAGCCGCTTGCGAAGAATCTTGACTTAAAATCAGTGTATCATTTACGGATTGTATGCCCACTGGGTGGATCTGCACCAAACTTTATTCGGTAATGCCTTTGCACATTAATAACACTTGTCAACAATGATTTTGTTAAATGTAAAATTGCTGCTGTTTCTTATGTAATGTCGACTGCGGATTCCAAAAATGAAGTCAGAATTTTTCTACCACCCACCATTTTTTTTTTGTAATTTTAGAAAAATTCCTTTTTTATCGCTATGTACAGTCTTTAACATGCTAATCGAAAGAAAATATTTCAGATATTCAATTTTATTGCTTTAACAATTGATCTGTAACTATAGATCACTGTTGACTCTGAAGTCAGAATTCATAAAAATGAATTTTATTCCTCATAAGACTGCGAGAGTTAGTATTAATTCTCAATTGAGTTGGAATTTGTAATCATGAACAAGTTCATAACCCATGTTTTCTTTATCCTAATTTTAAGTGTGGTAAAAGTATTTTATAAAGTGAAACATACGGCATATCTCGAAATACTGTGTAAATCATAAACAGTTTTGTTACGTTTGTGGTTAATTAACTTTGAAAGCACACAGGTGAATTTTAATAACTAGTTAATAGAGCTTACGAGTGTTCTTTTGATTGAAAAATACACGAGGGCAGGAACTGGGCCCCTGAAATCTGTTGTGCTCCATGTAATTCTATTAGCCTAACCAATTGGCTAAAAGGATCCCGTCATATCTATACCTTTTCCAGTTCCATTGGTATGTCCGGTATCTAATCATCATTCAAAAGACTGTTACTTTTTAGAAATCACAGATCAGAAGATTACAGAGAACTTGTCAGCGAGCTGATTCAGAACTAAAACGTGATGGAGTGTCATGCATCTCTCTAAATAACTTCTTGGATTCTTATCTATTTTTTCTTTCCTCAAAACCTTGGTAGTGAGCGACGAACAAGGGGAGAATTTTCATCAGGATTTTTTTTAATGGAAAGGCGCTACCAGAAAAAATGGAGCCCAAATATTCTGTCAGACTACTAGTGGACACTCAAAAGAGATGTTTCTCAAGCGAAGTATAGCCTAAAATCTATTTCACACACAATTTAGGTAAATAAATATAATCTTAGATAAAATGTTACAAGATATCAATACTAGAAAAGTCTGAAGTACATTTCATATAATTACACAAAAACCCTGGGTGATAGAATAATTTTGAAAATAGAACTGAAATCAGCATGAAAAATGCCATAAGAATCACACATTCGTTAACTTTTAACAAAAAAAAAAGTTCAATTTTGTTCATCAGTGTAATCGACCGGTTCAGCTTTTCTGTCCTCTTGTTGGAAAGAACGAAATGAGCACAATATTTTAACATTATAAAATAGATGTTTGTTATAAAAAGGGGTGTGCTATACAGAGCGCCTACAAAATACCTTTCCTGTTTCGAACACATGTAATTTAAGTTCTATGAATCTGAGGTGCATGAAAATAGCACCAATGGAAAGAGAAACTCAAAGTTTAGTTCCTTACCGCAAAGATGTTCAATCTGTACCCCCTTGGTAACACGGCACACACAAACACATCAAGGCTATAGTCAAGTTCCACGTAAGTATGCGGATTTTCCGACCCCAGATTCTGAGGTTATGTCTGTTTTCCTTATCAGAAAGATGAAAAGTGGCTTCGTCAGAAAACTCCACGGAACAAATAAATTCATCATCGTTTTCAATGAAAGTCTGCATACTTATGCAGAAATTTATTCGTAGCACTTTGTCCTCTGTTTTAGGGCTTGCAGCAACTGCAATCGGTACGGATGAAATCGCAACCGCTTGCGAAGAATCTTGCCTGAAATCATTGTACCATTTACGGATTGTAGACCCACTGGGTGGATCTGCACCAAACTTTGTTCGGTAATGCCGTTGCACATTAAAACAGACTGGTTCACATGAAAAAAAAAAAAAAAAAAAGCTTTTCTGTCCTCTATAGCAGCCATTTGGCCTAAACAATGAACAAATTTCTTTATATGCGCTATTGTGAGGCACTGTTACCAATAGGAAAACAATGTTGCCACAACTAAACTTTTTGAGTTTATCTTTCCATTGATGTTATTTTCATACATCTCAGATTCATAGAACATAAATTACACGTGTTTGAAACCGGAAAGGTCTTTTGTAGGAGCCTGTATATTAATTTAAAATAAATGACGGTCTTCAAATCTAGAAATTTTTAATGGATTCTTGATTTCTGATCTATTAAAGGTAGAAAATAAAAGTGATTGATAATGTGTGTTGTCATAGCAAATGGTCTCTGAGACTGCTGCGATTAATGTAGTCAGAACCAAAGATCTGTACTCTAAATTGTAGAATTCCACAAAAATCGTTGAATTTTGATATTTTTGCGAAATTTACAATTTAGACGCTATGTCCAATTTGTTACAGTTAATAAAATTGACGTAGTTTCCTTATAACATATCCATAAGTCAACTTAAAAAGGAATTAGCCAGTCGAAGGTGTATTTTGGGGAATAGGAGCCGTGGTCCTCTAGATCAGTGGTCATCAGCACTTGCTGAAATGGGTAACGGGTAAGGAGTGTATCGGAATATGCACCGTCGTGCAGAAGGGAAAAAGAGAAAGCATACCCGCCAGCAATGCATTTCTTATCCGCGGGTAAGCGACGCTAGCCCGAGGGTGCACTGTGCTGATGACCACTGCTCTAGAGACTATAATGTCGGCGCCATTGATGTTATATTTTATGTTGTTAAAGTTGAAAA
Source organism: Periplaneta americana (assembly GCF_040183065.1). Taxonomy (NCBI): domain Eukaryota; kingdom Metazoa; phylum Arthropoda; class Insecta; order Blattodea; family Blattidae; genus Periplaneta; species Periplaneta americana. The sequence goes on from NC_091126.1 coordinate 80,721,362, forward strand.
GAACTCATTCTGACTTCAGAAATTTGTGAACTAATAAATCAAACAAAATTTCTAAATGCTCACTTAAGAGGAAGCTGAGAGGACACCCCAGACTTTTTGCTACTTCATCCAGGTCGATACATTTGAAATAAAACCAGACACGGGGAATTATTATTTCTCGTTCACGTATGTATCAGAATGACGTTACGTGTATAATTGCGTGAAATGTTGTTGCTACTGGTGTGAATTTCAGTGATGCTACCAAATAGAAGACTTGGGTGGAACCAAACTTTTAATCAACAAGAATCGTGTTCACTTTTCATCGTGTTCAGAACTGTTCCTTCCCTAGTTCTATTTCACAGTAGATTGTCCTTTTCACTGTAATGTTGGTGGCTCATGTTGAAATTGGGACCGACGTTATCACATCAATAGGCCTAACTTATATGAACTCGTACTCTGTTGGAAACATTAAGTTCTATTTCGATTAGCTTTCAGTTAGTGTAAGAGTGATGTCGACAAAGGCTGTAGCTGTGAACCACAGTTATATAAGTTGAATTTTTAGATTCATTAGGCTGGGATTACGATCAATGTTCGTTTGCGTTACGTTACCTTGCTTTCGTCCGTACGTTGAACTTCTACCTAACATTCAGAGGTTGTGTATTATGGTCGACGTTCGTGACAACTATAACACTCTGCCGACCATAATGAGTACTGAAATGCACACGCCGGACAATCAGCTGTTTATGATTAACGTTGAATTTTATGTTAACATTGAGACAACATCAATAAAATACTAGTATTACAAAAATATTTTGCGACAGAATAATATAGAATGACGATAATTATAAAGCAGTAATAATAATAACCATATACTACTAAATAGCTGTACTAGTGCGAATTACGGATATATTATTTATGTAGTAAAATCCCCTTTATTTCGTGTTAAAATAAAATAACGTATCTAAAATGTAAATAAATAATAAAAAAGATAGAAAAGAGTAAATCAACTACAGGTTCGAACCTGGGCGCAGTTACACCACGGTCTTTCACTTTACAATTACGCTAAAGAGAAATACGAAGTATTGTTGAATTAGGTGTTGTGAAAGCTTTCATGTTTGCTACCTATTATGTTTAATTTTAAACAAAAATGTGTGTTATGCCATATAGAGGAAATATATTCATGTGACCTAACATATTCAATCCAAGATCGTTCTTCGTATTATGTATTTTTTAATTAATATTATTTTATTTAATATTTCAGTAGCAATATGGCCGCATCTACAACGAAAGAAGAGGTGAAAATAAATGAAGCGCTTCGCCGTGATTCTGATTCGTGATTAGATGACGTTCAACTTACGTTTCTTTGCGTTTGTGGAAGCTAGACCTCGGCAATGTCGAATCAGCGCCATCTTGCTTTCGTTTATTTTAACGTTAACTGTAATCTTGTATTTGTGAAACTCCAACGAACTTCACACTAACGAAACGTAACGCAAACGAACATTGGTCGTAATTCGGCCTTAGATAACAAAGTACTGTATTGTGTATTTATATGTAATCATATTTTATACGTTTATGAGTGTTGCACTTTTCAATACGGATGACATTCTCAAAGGAAGAAGTAGGAATTCCTAGATTGTTGTCCTGTGAAAGGATAAACAAGGAGAAGGGTTTCGTATGAGCGAAGAAGTAACAATACACTATGTTTATCATTCGCTTATACATAGGGAATATCGTTACTTCTTCGACCATACGGACTCCTTTTCCTTGTTTTTTCTTTCACAGGACAACAATACGGAAATGCACATTAAATGTTATAATTTTTGTGAAGATATCTTTGTATCTATATCTTTATTTGAAATTTAAAACATTATTGGACTCGAAATCATCCACGTTATTTCTTTTAATCGCTGTTCCTTGCGTAAAACAGAGGGATGCATTAAATTAGCTGGTTAGTATGCTCCGTACCTTTATGTTTCGGAGAAATTAATTATTTTATGCCGAATTATTTTTTATTTCAGTTGCGAATTTATCAAAGTTCCAAAAGTCCAGTCATTACTCTTAGTAAAGAGCGCCTCATTTTTATAAGAATAGTTTTCTCTTGTCATAAACATATGTACGCGTAAGTGAATCATGAAAGCAAGATATATAAGTATATTCAGAACACTTACAAATGCTGATGCTCATAAATATAAGAATAAATACGTATAGTATTTTATATAAATTTGTAAAAAATATTAATTACAGGCATCTTTTTCGGAGGATATAGCCTACCTCAAGAATCGAGAACTAATACCATAATCTTGGCTACACGAAAAATGATACAGGGACGATATCAATAAATGATAGGGTTATAAGCAGGGAAAGGATTTATATGTAAATACATATTTACTTATAAAGCTAATATAATTTATATTTTGCATTATCTTTATGTTTCACAATGTGTAGGGTTGAAAAATCCTACTTTTATTTTCCATATTTTTCCATATTTTAGAGTTTAGTACATATTTTCGTTAATTTCCATATATTTTCCATATTTCATATAAAACAGTCCATATTATATTAGGTTTAACAATAAAACAAAACAAAATTCCATTAACTTTTAAAAATACATTTCAACAATAGAGATTTAAACACATGTTCAGTAATCCCTTTAACATCAGAGTTATTTGAAAATTAGCAGTCCTATCAACAATGGGAAAGTAAGTTACAAAACTGTATTAATTTAATTTAAAATTTTTAACAGACTTCAGTTGTGCAGCTCAACAGTTAAATGCCAGTCAGAGTACACATAGGTTCAGTTTTGTAAATCATACTATAAAGACGGTAAATATGCCAAAAGTACGTCATTCAGTCAATTTAAAATCAAAACTAACAAGTTACATTTCAGAATTTAAAGAAGATGGTTTATCAACTGACAATAAAATATTATTTTGTAATTTGTGTCAGTGTGCAGTATCATCTACACAAAAGTTCCTGGTGCAACAACACATTACAACTAGTAAACATCAGGCCAACAAACAACTAAATTCCAAGCAGAGACAATTGTTTTTAACACAACCAACAACATCGAATGTAAGATCTGAGTTTAACATCGACCTGTGCCGTTCTCTCATCTCTGCTGATATTCCTCTCTACAAACTAAAGAATAAGGTCTTCAGGGAATTCCTTGAAAAATATACTCAACATACAATCCCGGATGAGTCAACACTTAGGAAGACGTATGCTCCATCCATCTACGATGAGACAATACAGAAGATAAGAGATGAAATTAAAGATAGTTCAATTTGGGTTTCCATTGATGAGACTCCCGACAAAGAAGGTAGACTTGTTGGTAATGTAATTATCGGTTTGTTAAGTGAACAATATTCTGAACGAATTCTTTTACATTGTGATGTTCTAGAAAAGTGCAATAACAAAACTATAGTTAAACTGTTCAACGAAGCTATGGGTATCCTGTGGCCAAAGGGTATTATGTACGATAATGTGTTATTCTTTATTAGCGATGCTGCCCCTTATATGGTCAAAGCTGGACAAGCATTATCTGTTGTATATCCTAAATTGACTCATTTTACTTGTGTGGCGCATGCATTTCATCGTGTGGCAGAAGTGGTCAGAGACAATTTCCCTAAAGTAGATTTGTTGATTTCATCAGTGAAAAAAGTATTTCTCAAAGCTCCCAGTAGAGTTAACGTGTTGAAAGAAATGTACCCTGAAATTCCATTGCCACCAAAGCCAATTTTAACTAGATGGGGTACATGGCTAGAAGCAGTTGAATATTATGCCGAACATATAGACTCTATTAACAATGTTCTCCTTGCATTGGACTCTGAAGATGCAGTCTCAATTGATACTGCGAAAACAGTTACCTGTGACATAAGTGTGAAGAATGACTTAGCTCACATTCAGCATACATTTTCATGCATCATAAAAACGCTCAAAAGTCTCCAAAATAGGCACCTTTCACTATCTGAAAGTTTTGAAATTATAAATAGTACTGTGGAACAACTGAATCGTGGTAGAGGTAAAGTTGCAGATGCAGTAAGAGCTAAGGTGGACACTGTACTTTCAAAAAACCCTGGATATGAAGAACTACAAAAGGTTGTTGCTGTGATGAGTGGTGAATCAACAGTGAAGATTAACTTGGACTTATCCCCAGCAGACATTGTGAAATTGAATTATGTACCAGTTACTTCTTGTGACGTCGAACGCTCTTTTAGTCAGTATAAATCTATCCTCAGAGACAATAGAAGAAGATTCACTTTTCAGCACTTGAAAGAAATGTTTTGTAACCTATTGTTATGGTAACAGACAATAAAAATTGTGTTTTGTTGAAACTACATTGGAAGATAAGGTACGTCCATTATATTTTTTGTTTAGTTTGATTAAAATGTACCAATATTTAACGTACATAGTCATTTTTTTATAATTTTAAGTCCATATTTAATTCCATATTTTGGTAAAAATCCATATTTAATTCCATATTTTGGTAAAAATAACTACATATATATTTACATATTTCATATATTTTTAGTCCATATAAATCCGTTCCCTGGTTATAAGTTTTAATGACCAATCTCTACAACTGTTTCGCAAGATTATAATGAAGATGATGACGAAGTATTGGACGAAAACCAACCTCCTGAGCGGCATGTCTTGGCTCAGGTTTCAATACAGCAGACCAACTCCAAGTAGGGCTAATATGATACAGGCTTTGAAATGCACCAGAGGCTCAGTTTGAAAATGTTTAAAACTGCGATTATGGAAATACATTTTATGCTCTTTAAGGAGCAATACTGAACATTATCAGACTCATAAATGTAATTAAAAAAAAAGTCAGTTTTGTGTCTTGAAACAGAGTTTGATGTGATACTCGGTTATTTTTGTTATTGCGTTTGAAGAATAAAGTTAGAATAATTTTTAAATTTTCCTTTTACTCAAAATATTGTCAGCTTCATTTTTCTATAAAGAAAATCTGTGAATGTTTTGAGCTGTCGTCTAGCTGTAATTATTAGTGTGCTAATGGGAAGGACTATTGTGATACAGATTTTAGAGTTATTATGGTATTCTAGGAGCTATTATGATATCATTTGTATAATGAAAGAAATTGACGAAGTTGATCAATTTTATAACTTGAAGTAATTTATTACCTCTTGAGGGGTATTTCATAATTTCACAGCTATTGAGGGATGTTTGAATTGACATGTTCGAATGGTACCTACGATGCAGTAAAAGTAAAAAAAAAATTATACATATAGGCTTATTTGTACTTGTTTACTTCACAATTGTAGCTTAATAGTCATGACTGTTAAAATTTAACACAGCTTTGGAAAATGCATTCATCATTATTAAAAAAACGCATTTTAATTTATTTTAGCAATACAATATGTATGATCATTTTCTCAATCTATTTCCTTACACACAAAAAATTATTTGGACACAGTGGTGTAACTTACACTCCCGCAGACCCCGCGTTGCGGGGGGGGGGGTCCGAGGCCAGGGGGGCCCGAAAACGTTCAGTGGTTACTGACGCATATTTGGAAATGAGTTCGAATTAAAATTCAAGGCCTACATTATGAAACGCATAGCCACTCTTTTTACTATCTGGCTTAGGAAATCTGTGGTAATGACCGCCATCAATGGACCCGAGGATGCGCATACGATGATCCAACTGGCATCATACACCCGTGTCGATTGCCTCAGTAGACTGGCTCACAACCCTACTGCAGGGATGCCAACGTTGAAAATGTGACGGTGATTTTTATGGATGGAGACATTGTTTCACGTGGTGTATTCTCATGTCCTCAGGTTGCCAACCATAGTCTCAGCATACAAAGAGTAAATGCACATTGAAATAAAGAAGTTTTGTGCGAGATCGTGCGTATTTGCTTGTTTTCCGCACAGAACCAATACGCGGTAAGTGTGAAATACCACATTCAGTATTCCCAACGTAACACACAAAAATTTCCCTCTTCTTACCGCTTAAGCGCGACATTAATTTTACTGCTTTAGGCTTTTAACATATTATATTTAGAGACGTTTAACATAGTAATAATTATAAATTGGAAACTTACCACTGCAATTTCACCTAAATTGCAATGTTAATTATTGTTTTTAAATATTTGCAAAAATTAAGTAAAGTCTACTACTCCACGAAACTTATTGCATTCCTGACACAAGTAACATTAAGGAAGCCGTGAAAAAATCAACAAGATTCCAGATGCGGATGTTATTACTGCAATATGTTATATAAATAATATTGTTAAAATATTAAAATGAAAAATAAATCATTACCTAACCTTACCGTTTGTTTTAAGTTCGCATTTATAGACTGGGGGGGGGGAAGACACACGTATATCACGGCCTGCTGGAGTATAGTAAACACAGAAAACATTTTATAGCAACAATGTTGAAGAAAGATATTTTGGTTTTCCGAAGTTGCCGTCATTAAACAGAAACCAACATGGAGATTTCATTGCAACTAATTAGAAATTCGTCTTTCAGGTATGTAATAAATGATCTTCGCACAAAATAATGTACGATACACGAGCGGTATGTTTGTTTTCATGTTCTCGGAAATTAAAAAAGCTCAACTACGTTTCGCTTTTTCAGTCTTTTCCTCGAACATGAAAACGTCAACATACCGCTCTTGTAACGTATATTACTATTGTATAGCAACATGTCTGCTTGTTACTAGATTTAATTCAGCATTTTTCTCGTGTTTTGTGACAATGAAACCTTTTAAAAGTAATTATGAACATTTGAGTGGTGCAGAAAAACGCTAAAGGAAAAAACTTGAAAAATATGTTTCGAAATTGACTAAAATAGACTCAGTCAAACATGAACTACCTGTGGTGGAACGAATCCCAGTGTTCCAGTACCATGACTCAAGAAAGACTTAGTGCTCCCAGTGTATCAAGTATTGAATGTGAGAAGGCCCAAAGATTTCATCTACATGATTTGATTGAGTCATTTAGTTCTCAAAAGGCCAGAAGAGAAAAGCGCTTGTTGAACTGAGCTTAACCTAGGTAGGCCTATTAATGTGTAATTATCAAGTCCCCACACTGCCAGCTGCGCAGAAGATACGACTGGACCCAAATTGAAGCGATCGCTCGCCGCCATCTTGAGGCGGACGGAAAGCAATGCTGATAGAACGCAATCGTAAAACAAACTAAGATTTATTACTATACAACATAAAAATAACCAAACATGAGCCTAAGAGTAACAAGGATAAAGACAAATATAAACAGTGAAACGTAATTACCTGCATTCTTGTGGTATAACATCAAATAATCAAATATATTAATCCTGCAACTGTCAGTCAATAATCTTCGTCGTCTTAGTGACTTGGGGGTATTTATATTTACATAATTCATCATATCTGTAGGATGGGCTTCCTGAAATATATTTCAATAACAGAGTGAGAACATTAACCTAATCTTGCACATTGTGTGCATCTTGCGGTCGTGAAAAGTAGCGGACGAAAAGTAGGCCTAATGCTGATAGAACGCAACGCAAAAGATACTAAGATTTATTACTATAACATAAAAAACAACCAAATATAAGCTAAAAGAGTAACAAGGATAAAAACAAATATAAACAGTGAAACGTAATCACCTGCATTCCTATAGTAGTCTACAACAGCAAATAATTGAAGAAACTGGAACTGTCAGTCAGTAATAGTCACCTTTGTGAACAACAAATATTAAGCTGTTATGCTAAAACTGTCGATTAAAAATTCCTGTCTTCGTGATTAGGCCTATTCATATTTACACAATTCATCAAATCTGTACCGATGGAGTTCCTGAAATATTTAATTAATCGAGTTAGGACATTAACTTAATCTTGCACACTGTGTGCATTTTGCTTAGGCCTAATAATAAATATTTCAATAAACAAGGAAATGCATAAACTGTTATTATTAAATCGAATATGTGCAAGAATGTCAAAATATTGTAACTAGGCCATATCTAGGTAGTATGAAAATACTTAACCAGATTTATTTTGCACTCACTTATTGATTCATAAATAAAATTGATTTAGAGAGATGCCGTCTAACTATCTTCTTGTGCAAAGCAATACTGGTGGTGAATTGATGGTATACATTTTTCGCGTTTAACAGCAGATAACCATTTACTGAGAAGCTCAGGCTTTTGCAATGGAAACCTAAAAAGAAAGTTTGCGCTTACTCCTATAAAACATTCTCTTCTATTAACACAATAAATATGTATTAATGTTCTCAGTCATTTTACAATATCCTAATACAATATATGTAACTAACTAACCAACTAACTTGTGAAAATAAATTTCCGAATCCTTCTTACGTCGATTCGTACAGTTGTATGAGGCACAACTATGCACTTACGGAATTTATATAGGAGTACGATGAAAATAAATGATAAAAGAACACTATTTGCACAGTTGTATGCAGCACAAGAGCACACGATGGTTTCACTTATAACAAAGAAATATGATTAAAATACTACTATTTGTATAGGCCTCATATATAGCACAGTAGTTGGCCTACACTGTGATTTCACGTATATCACAGGAGAACGATTCATTTAAACTATATAAACACTATACACACACTATTGTTTAAATTATTACGCATTTACTCCTAACACATTCAATAATACTGAATAACCTTCTATGTTATTTCAAATTAGGCGGAGTCGTGATGTAAACATATTGTAGTCACATGACACTCACCCTCAAGATGGAGATGCGCGAAAGTGTTCAATTTTTGGTCGAGGAACAGCGCTCGTAGTGAGTCTAGGTTAAACTATAAAACGTCTTTGGTAATTATAGCCTTAGTAAAATAGAAGTTACAATTTTGTTAAAAAAATGGAGTATTTCGCTATGCTAAATTATTTTATTCAAATTATATGTAAAAAATAAAATTATGAAAATATGAAAAAAAATAGCAATAAGGAAAGGAGCTCAGACTGTCATTTTTGCTGGGGGGGGCAGCTATAAAAAGTTACGCCACTGTTTGGACATACAGCAATTTTCTAGCATTGACAGTAAGGTGTTAAAATTTCAGCAGATTGTTTACCAGCAACTTATTATAGGAAAAAGATATCATTACAAAAGTTGCTAAATCTTAGTCAATTTTAATGTGTTCTCAAACAAACTTTTACAGGAAATACGTTAAGCATCAGCGTGTATCACAATAGCATTACTTCATTGCTCTGTACAATATGGCGAGATTTATAGCACTATAGTCCTATAGGTGTATCACAGTAGTCCACACAGAAGGCTATTACGTTAAGAACACTGATTTTGTTTTAATTTGAGCCATTATTAGAGATAAAAAATAAATTTAACTCCACATCATTCCTATATGTCTTAATTTTTTTTTTCATATTAGTATGTCTCGACAGAAAAATTACAGCAAAAGATTATTTGTGTCATAATACCCTAGTTATTCTTGACCCTACTACAGAAATTCATTCCGATTCTCTACATTACATTTGTCGTCTACAAAATGTCATTCGCTTCAATGGATTAAGGAAAAAACTGAATGCAGTAAATAACCAAAGTATTGAAGGAAAATATACAGGGACATCATTTTATTTTTACTAACATGTTTAATATTAACTTGTCTATACCTCTGGATCAACGCCGTTTGCTACCCCCTTCCACGACTGGAGTTCGATGATACTGGCGTAATATACAAACAAGTCAGTTTACTAGGTATAGGAGGGAAGAAAAGTAGTTCATCCATTTACGTAAACTAGGAAATATTGCGCTTTTGAATTTGATCATTTTCATTAGGTTTTTGTTTAATCAAAATACAGTATAGTATTAACAATGAGTGTTTTTACTCACGAACTGAGCTATCCATGTGGACGTATTCATTATGCAGTGTATATTATACTGTCTACAGCACATTAGCGTACAATATAGAGAATGAAGTTAAATTGAAAAATAATCATAATAAGGATATTTAAACACATTTTTTTTAATGGTGGCCGCTCATTTCGATACAGGCTTGAGTTCTTTTGTGCATATTATCGCACTATAGACTATTGTACCTAATTTCAATTACCGGTTTCGTCCTTCGTACTAGTAACACATGTTGAAATAATTCTGTACCTACTCTATAAAAGAGTACCTCACGTACTGTAAATTCAATCTTCACTTCTACCCGATCCGAAAAGATAAAATTACTCAGACATGCTATCGACTGTCCGTCCAAGTGGTTATGTCTTAGGGTCGTAGAAAGGGAGGAAATCACGTGACAGTTAATTACTTAATGAGGCCCTTTTATTTAAGTTACTTTAAACAGTTGTGTAATATTACTTAGACGTCCAATTCCTAACAGAAATTAATGTTCTCAGAAAAGAGCGAAGACAGCCCAGCCACTAGCTGGCGAATAAAAGCTGGTGGGGGAAACCGGTGTACGACGTAGGCAAATGGACGACAGTACCTATGCGAAAATGATTCAATATTGAAAGCTCTTTCGTCACTGGAAAACGCGAACATATTTTTGGAACGTACTGTTTACTATGACCGTAAGGCTACTATATACGGTCTTGGATCTGTATGGAGGACGGTTGAACTTCATTAGTAGAGGGGGTGGGAGTGAAGTACATTAAAAAACTCAGGTACAATAAAAATTGAAGTAAAAATAAAATGATGTCCCTGTATTAGGATGACAGAATATAAACAAATTCACAAGCCAAAATCAAGCAGGACAGAAAGGGAGAAGAGCTTCCACTAGGGAAAGAAGTCAGAGATGGGGACCCAATCTCATCCAAACTATTCACAAATTTACTGGAGGACCTTTATCGAAAACTCGGCAAAATCCGCTAATGAGCTGACAAAAATGCTCGAGGGCCTGAACAATGTAGCCAGGAGACTGGCCTAGTCATTACGCGAGCATTACCATATGATCAGGGCCGGGTATTTATGGAGATCGCGAAAATCACGACATAATAGATATGCAACAGATTTTTACTAATCTTCACGAATTAAGTGATTCTGATTAATAATATGCGGATAAAGCAATCGCTACAAACCGCGAAATAGAGTTCTAATAGCGAAATATGAACACATTCGCGAATTATTACTATTGCGTTGTTTTATAGCGAATTTCATATTTTGAGTTTTTTTTTCGAATTTTGTTTTTCACTTGAATTTGTTATATATCCAAGTAGGATACATTACATGGTATTCCAGGTGTTCTGATTACATTAGTGAACTCGAAAGACGGAGAATTCAATATTTCACTAATAATTTGAAACTGTTAATTTGAGGCTGCAAGTTTTTTTTGTCGTTTTTAATGAATGTATGTTGAATACAGTCTCAATCTAACAAATATTGTCTATTGGCCATGCCGCACCTTTACCAGAATCCAACGAACCTTTAATGTCAATTATTTGGAAAGTAATATTCATACTAAATTAATACTCCAATTCCAAAATAATTGTATTTTCCAAAATTTCCATTAATCTCCGCCAGGAGTACAAATCAATCTCCAACAATCTCCGCCGACACCAATATTAGAAAACACAAATGATGAAATTAATCTTCACAAATACCTGCCCCTGGGTATGATAAATCACACAGAAATTTAAATCAAAATCTGCGACGTAACCCTGGACTGTGTCACAGATTATACATAATTTAGACAGTATTCTTTCGTATCACATGCACAGAATAAATAAAAATGAGGATGGCTCTCGCGTACAAGATAATTTGTAATATGAAATTCATTATGACAGAAACAGCAAACCCTGACAACGAAAGATGTGCTGGAGAAATGTGTGATCCCTGTTCTTCTTTACGGTTGCCAAATAAGAAGACATTGTTCCAAAGAGTAAACGAAATAATACGCTCCATTTTTCGTCTTCCTGAGCGATAGAATATTGTTGTATTATGGTCTATAAAATGTTCAGTTCCGGCGTCCTGATAACTCTCGTTACGAAATTTATGTAAGATGCCTGTTTGGTACGCAAAATCCTGAGCATATCCAGGACTAAGTACTTGAGGAAAGAAAACTTAAATTCAGGGAAACCACTTCGCTATATCGATGTCAACATCCAAAGCTACATGAATTCTTGTGTTAGATCTCCTAGTTTCCACCAAGATGAAATGTTTCTGGAAGTACAGATCCCTGTCGTTAGGAAAAGTATAATCTAATTTCTGGGCATGTATGAATGTAACTTTTTCATTTTGTTACCTCTTGTAATTTCAAAGCGCAAAAACGTAAATTATATAGTAAGTTGGCAATCAAGTCTAGAAGAAGAGCACGCTGTGTAGTTATGAATGGGTCTTTAACACACTTCAGAAAGCAGTAATTGAATTACTTGATTCTTAGAAGAAATTCTATTTCTATTCTCAGCGTGCAGAGTTGTTATTGTCTGTTGTAATTCCCTAAAGTATGTAAAGATCTTCTGACAGTGGATATATTATATACAGTATTAAGACTTTACCAAAGGGGAGAATAGGATAATGCGATGATGGATAACTAGAAATACCTACTTTTCACAAACGACTGATTCGCGAAATACTGGTTTTCAGCTGTTACAAACAAAAATTTTATACATCTTGATTACAAAACTTTTAACACTATATCACTTCGGAATATGTATTATAGGTCTTTCTCGTGTTAAATTTTACCGTACCTTGTTAACATGTTTCAGCCTGTTATGGGCCATCTTCGGAACTGGTTGGTGCTGGTATTGGCGCCTTTTTTGTGTTTCCTGTGGGGTGTGTTTGTGTAGTGTGATGTGGAGTCAAAGAGTGTGTGTACTGAAATTGAGTTGTGTGTTGAAAATTTCATTTGGATGTGTTTTTTGTGTATCTATATATTTTGTATTTTTCTAGTGTGTTTAGTTTCTGGCTTTTTGGTTGGATATGTAGGAAGAATTTCCATGTCTGTGTTTATGTCTCTGTAGGCAGAACACGTCACAAATGCTAACCACACCTACAGAGACAATCACATACATGGAAATTCTACATATTCAACCAAACAGCCAGAAACTAAACACACTAGAACAATACGAAATATATAGACACACAAAAACACATCCAAATGAAATTCTCAACACACAACTCAATTTCAGAACACACACACACACTCTTTGACTCCACATTACACTACACAAACGCACCCCCACAGGAAACACAAACAAAAGGCGCCAAGATCAGCACCAACCAGTTCTGAAGATGGCCCATAACAAGCTGAAACATGTTAACCAGGTATGGTAAAATTTAACACGAGAAAGGCATATAATAAATATTTCGAAAAAAAAAAATATATATGTTTCAAGCTCTTTCAGGTCAAAATATAATATGTTTAAACTCGCGAAATGAAGTGAAATTTTTTGTATACACGAATTTTTTTAAACATGAATTAATTCGAAATTATTTTTTCCAGGCTATTTTGACCTTTTTTTTTTTTTACGAAATTTTAGTTTGAAGTGCCCAAAAGATATAGTTATTTTAAGTCATATAAATATGTGCGTGAATCAATACAATTTAAATTTCAGTTGAGCTAAGTTCCCTTCGCGATCTACTATTGCCAGGCATGGCAGAGATTGGAGTTAGCTGGAATTACGATTTTGTTTTAATTGGGCAGTGGAAATTCCCCCCCCCCAAATAAATGATTAAAATATATGTTTTGCAAATATATTAATTTACAAAATTCTAAATTTAATGTACAAACACAATACAGAATTTCAACTCTAATATTCAAAACGTATTTCGAGTGACCTTATTTTTAAATAAGCTCATAAAGTACAAACAGCCAGAATGTTTTGTGGTGTCCATTTATTTATACCTGTATTATTTACATACGTGATGGAAGACTGTTGTACAAATTTATCTACAGAGCAGTTTTGTGCCGAAAGAAAACTGCAAATGTTAAAATGTACGAAGATTTTCAGATTTCCTTGATGGTACAGACTTCTAGGGTGGTATTCATAGACATTTCGCAGCACGCGCTACGAGCGTACTAAGCTAGCCCCGGCTATCCACTGGTTACTTGTACAGAATTCAAATCATATCATATCGCTAACACTGATCTATGAATACGAAAAACGCTGATAATCCACCGAAAGCCCGCGCTAAAAATGTCTATGAATACTGCCCCTAGTTTTTGTAGTTACATTCAGTAAAGTATTTTGCACAATAGTCAAAGAGTGACATTTTATAATGTGAAATGACACCGAATTTATATTTTTTGCGCGAAATTATACCGAAATTAACCACATTTTTATACTGAAACTGAAGATTTTTATTCACCGTAAAAAATAAGATCCCCATGGATGACAAGTTAACTGTTACTTATTAGAATAGTTATTTTAATCGTTGACTTATATAATGTATTATGAGGAAGTACTTAATCTAATGGAAACGAATATTAAGAATTTTAATGAAAATTAAAAAAAAAAGTGTAATGGAAACGAATACCGAGGATTTTTATGAAAATGAAGAAATCAAATTTAAGCAAACAATTTATTTATTGAATTTATTTACGTCAGGATGCATCTTGTCATATTCCATATCAGAGGCACGCACTATAGCTCGACCAACTACGAAAAGACTTTCAACTTTTCCAATACTCACGTGGCCATGGAGGGAGAGACGTCATCACTATGCGAACAGCTCGCTAGACCGGGTTACACTAGTCAGACTCCAATTGTGAATCCAATTCAAAAGCTGTGTCTGTAGCGGAGCTTTCACTTTTCAAAGGCCTGCCGCACACACTTGGTTTCCCTTCCATTATTGTAAATTACAATCTATTTTAGCTAGCCTATGTACAATAAGTCGAAATGGAATATTAATTGATTGAAAAGTGAAAGAATGGACGCGAACACGACTGTTTCGAATAGTTTAAGACGTACTCGCTGCGAGACGTCGATCAGGGAGTGCATCAACAACACAACTGACCCCCACTACGAGAACCTGCGCACGAACGAACACTGGTTTGTGGCGCAGGTTTTTATGTCAGTAGTCGGGCTATAGTCCCCGAGTAATACATATAGACATACACATACACATATTGTATTTTATTAATTTTCTTTTTCACGAAACCTTTAGAAATTGCTGCTGGCTCGGGAAAAGAGTTTCGCAGATTATAAGAACCCGCGCTTCAAACAACGATGTGAGGCATAAATATGCTTTTTTAAATGTAGGGAATGAATTACATAGGTGATATGAATTAATCAGTGTATTAATTTGTTAGTAATCTCCCTGGCTATCGACTGGTTACTTGTACGGGATTCATATCATATCGTATATCGCTAACACTGGTTTATGAATACGAAAAACGTTACTTCGCTGATCATCCACCGGAAGCTCGCGCTAAGAATGTCTATGAATACGGCCCATTCGAACTAACGTTTTTCGTATTCATAAACCAGTGTTAGCGATATGATATGAATCCCGTACAAGTAACAAGTCGATAGCCAGGGCTAGTTTAGCACGCTTGTAGCGCGGGCTAGCGGTTTGTCTATGAATAGCACCGATGTGTTTTTTTATCATTTTTATATTTCGAATACATAATAGTTTGTATTATTTTGTTTGTGCAGTAGAATTACGTATACACCTATTTCTGTGAATTCTTCCATCTTTAGCCAAAGGACGATGTGCTTTAATCTACTGAAGATTTTCCCCTTTAGAGTCATCGTAAATTTCTTCCATTTCTTGTGTGTTTATAATGTTATTGGCTGCAATTACCTGTCCGATACAAGATTTTCGAGTAACTAACGAGGGTCGAACGCGTCACGATTTGCAAATTCATCGGTAGAGCCTTTGGAAGACAAGACTGGATCTGTGTGACATTTTATCCTGAATAGGAGCTAATTTTTAGCACTTCTTTGGATTCCTGATCCAAATGGTCTGCAGCAGCAGAATTAATTTGGTTACTTAAGTAGGTACATGAGGTGAATGTTTGTTGCGCCGAAATCGTTCCTAATTTGGAGAGAGTGCAGATAATTGCAAGTTTCTGCGGACAGAAGGTCTCTGAACTAAGAAAGTATGCGTATCTCGTACTACCTACCGTTACATGGTTCGCAAGAAGTGTTTTAATAATAAGTTTAGTATCTTAAGATTTCTATTATAACAAATTTTCAGAGTCCAACACTGAATGGTACCACCGTTACTTCCAGTACAAATGTTCGCAAGGCCGCGAATTTGGAAATGTTGAAGGTAGGGATGTAAATGTGCTATTCGAGTGATCTTCCAATCTGCTTATTCATTGAGACATCTTACTTAAACTGGTGTAATTGTGACCTGACTCTTTGTGAGTTACCCGGGTCAGTTGCTTGAAGTGATTGATCGATGTGTTGCATGATTCATGTTTAAATGTGGAAGTCCATAATTGTTTTCAGTGAGCCATGCATTATATGAAAGGAGCGTAACAAGCAAATACTTGAAGGCCATCCGATAGATCTCAAATCAGGTTCAAGAATTAGTTCTAATTTAGTTAAATTTCAAGTCGACATTGGGAACATTTTCTATAAGATCCAGAGGACCTTAAATGAATTGTAGATCTATTCACGTTATATTTTTCCAAGACTATTGAAAAAGATCTTGTGTTTGACAATGAAAACTCATTTGCCGTCTCTCAACAGACACACATCTTCAGCGTTATTGCAGAAAAACTTATAAAAACAGAAACATTCAGTTGGTTATTTTCTTAGAGATAATTATTAAATAATCCATATATGACTAGGATAAACTCGTGACGAAATGATGTATTACGTAAAGGGATTATGTTTGAAACGACTGTGAATCGGACGGACGGATTGCATCAAAGAAAGGGCTTTGCGATCCACAGAGAGATCATTAGCACCATACTGCAAGAAGGTAGTCACAAGAGAGGATACAAGTAGGCCTACTTGAAATAACTGTTCTTGTAAAACGTATCTAGATTGCTGGTATCATGCTCTCAGTTATACGCAACAATATTTCTTAGGCCTACCAAGTCTTTTGTTATATGTGAATACGAGTTAGATTTCTTTTTAACTCCGCGACGGAGCAAGAGTGTGCTGTTGATTTAGTTCAATGTAATATTTCTGTAGTTTTCGTCTGATTTCTATACCTTATGTAAAGATGCTCACCTTCCAACTTTCTAGCTTTGCAGTTATTCCTTGTGTGTCCTACCTAGCTTGCCAAAGTTCTCGTTGCTTCTCACCCCTCCCCCCTTCTAAGAAAAGTAGTATTTGCTCTTTAGCACCACCATTGGGTCCTTTTCATGATTTTTTTTTACGATTCCTGTAATAATGGTACGGGACGCCATGTTATCAGTTGCTCAATGTCCCGATTTTGATAATCTCAGGAAGTGTTTCATAACTGCCTAAATATTATTAAGGATTTAATTATTAAATAGTATGTGCACTTGTAATTATGTTCTTGAATACTTTATCGTTTCAAAACTGCAGGAATGTGAGTTGCGGACAGTGTTGTGTTTAAAATACACAATTCTCTGGCCAAATTCTGCATTCTGAAGTGACATTTCGGTAGCGTATGATTTTATAGATATTCACGGCTGTAGAAAACTACAAATTTACTACTGTAGGTTGGAAGTCGTCAAGTTCCCATTTTAATACGTCCTAAATGCTTTTGGCTAGAAGAGACAAAATTGAAGTTATGAAATTTGATTAACTCCCTCAGCCAACATTTCTTTCCTCATCTCGATGATCGTAAGAACAGTCTGTCTCGTAGAAGCCTGTATTTCATACTGAATACTTTATTAAAAAAAAATAATTTTTACAGGTCAGTAAGTTGAAGATAACATTTTACCTCATAATTTATTCGGGAAGCAATTGGACGTGAAGTCTTAAGGGGTTAGGTACAGATTACAGCAGTAAAATTGTATAAATATTCAACATTTTTTCCTCCATTATTGTATCTTGAACAATAATGAAAATTAGTAAGTGCAAAACACTGTACTTCTGCTATATGAAAAAAAATATTTTTACGATTTAAAAAAATTATTTACATTTTTTTTTTTTCCAAAATTCAGTTCACTGTGCAGTGATGAATCGTTTCCCACATAACTAAAAAACTATCCAATATTCTGTGATGAAATTTTCTGTGTGTATTTATGCATGTTATATCTACAATATGATGCAAGATCACTTCTCTACCTTTGATAAAAAATAAATTCATGTAAAAATGGTCAAATATATCAGTACTTTATTCTAACACAAAATACAAAAAAATATTTATTGAGAAATGTAGTTGAAAGTAGTTAAACATGCGTTTCAGCAATAAAATAAAGGAGAGAGAACATGAAAAATTAACAACTTTATGAGTTATGAGGGAAACGCTTCGTCACTGCACAGTAAACTGTCACCATTTTGAATTAAAAAAAAATGTAACCGTAAAAATATTTTTTTCCTATAGCAGAAGGATAGTGTTTTACACGTACCAATTTACATTATTGTACAAGATATAGTAATGGAGGAAAAAAAATGTTGAATATTCCAAAAATTTTACTGCTGTAAGCTATACCTAACCCCTTAAGAGGAATTTGAAATAAGATGACTCACTCGGAGTTGATGGCTTCAGTTATAATTCAGCGTTATAAGGCTATGTCGGACTTACTTAAGGGTTGTCAAATATTGATATTGTTATGTCAGATGGTACTTCATCAACTTGTACCTACTGCCGAATTTTCAGTATAACAGGAGTACTCTGATGCTTACAGTATCAGTTACGTGGAAATACTAGTATGTAGAGTCTCTCATACTTCAAGAGTATCACTGTTCACTGTAGTTTCTGGCCGTGGTTCCGATAGTTACGGAGGGAGCCTTACTGTACTACCGATAGGCCTATCTTTCCGAGAGTTGGCTATTTGAGATTATCGCTAAAAATCCATTGTCAACGAGGTATCGAGACTTTAGTGACTGGTATCTGTAATGGGATACTGAGAAGAGTAGAGTGCAATACAGATGTTATGCTGACACTTCCGTAAGTGGGAGTGCCATTATAATATTGATTATATCAAAACTCTAATACCCATGAATGTCACCATAATATGACTGTTTTGCTGAAGCTCCGACAATCTGAGAGTACCTCTGTAGTATAGATATTGTTCCTACACTCCACTAAAAGTCCAAATAATATGCCAATGTATTAGTACTGAGAAAATCACTAATAGTATCGGTATCTTTCCGAGGCTCAGACACTGGAAAGAACTTACCGATACTGTAACGAAACTCCTGATGCAACCATTCAGATACTATGGGAGTAATTCGTCAGTGTCGACAGGGACACAACTTGCACCCACAGCATCCGATGGAACTCCTTTTTGTGTATGTACTTGTGAAGCAGTGCTGTCTATATTTATGACGTAGTCTGTGTCTCACGCTTGGGAAGGACGTGAAGCTCTGCTGTGTGCCTGCCCCTGTGTTGTTGACGGCCTCCTGTCCTGTGTTGGAAGTTGCATCTGTTCACTGTTGAACTGTGGCTGCTTTGTTCCAGAACTCGACCATGAGGCCATCACCGCCGACGCATCCGTCTTCACAGCCGTCCCCTCACCCCCAGCCCCCACCCCCGCATAGTCAAATGATGTCCAGCCAGGTGAGTGCCTGCCTGCCTGCCTGCCTGCCTGCTTGCTTGCTTGCCTGACGCCCGCCCGCTTTGCACTCCTACCCCTGCTTGCTTGTGCTTGAATGTGTATGTGGCATGTCAGGGTCCGTAGGACAGCGCAGACGAATATTCGTCTTATGCTAAAGTATTACGATTTGTCTTGAAACGTTAGTTTTAAATGTTGAAATGATATAGCCGCTTGTCAAGAGATTGGGTTGTTCTGAAGACTCAGCTGTGCTAGATGTACTCGCATGTTTTAAGGGCTAAAGAAATGGCAACAATACAGCGACCGTTAAAAGAAATATTGACTTAAAATTAGCACGTTCAAGCCAAGTGTAGGGATTACATATTTCATATGGAGTAAATACTGCGTCTGAAACTCTCTCTTTTAATTCCATGTAAAGCGTAACGACACAGAAGTGAACCCAGCTACTTCGTTTAAAAACGAATTAGGAAATGAAAAATATGTCACTTAAATAACAAGTGATGTATTCGAAACTTGTGATTGAAACTGCACTTTCTCTTCATAATACCTCAAGAGCTTAAATCTTGTTTAGTCGCCGTTCAACGCGACAAAGTGAAGTATCTCGTATGTAACATGACTATATGCATTCGAGAAGATTAGAATTAACTGAAAATGTTTTGAAATTGAAAGTATTATACGCAGTAAAAGTTTTAATTTAATATTTCCTCATGACT